>NW_028230438.1:18355770-18675518 GCF_043228905.1 Azolla caroliniana
AAACCTCTAAAATCCGGTGCACTGCATCGGATTAGGGAGAAAATCCTCCCTAATCCGATGAAATGCATCAGATTTCAAAGGATGTCGTATTATATCCTCTGAAATCTGATGCAATGCATCGGATTTCAGAGGATGTCGTATCATATCCTCCCAAATCCAATGTAATGCATCGGAGTAGGGAGGAGATGATGAGAAAACCTCTGGTTTTAGAGGATTTCCTCCCTAATCCGATGCAGTGCATCGGATTAGGGAGGAGATGATCAGAAAGCCTCTGAAATCCGACGCAGTGCAATGGATTTCAGAGGATGTCCTCTCTAATCCGATGCACTGCATCGGATTAGGGAGGAGATGATCAGAAAACCTCTGAAATCCGATGCACTTCATCGGATTAGGGAGGAGATGATCAGAAAACCTCCCAAATCCGATGCAATACATCGGATTTCAGAGGATGTCCTCTCTAATCCGATGCAGTGCATTGGATTAGGGAGGAGATGATAAGAAAACCTCCCAAATCCAATGCAATGCATCGGATTTCAGAGGATGTCCTCTCTAATCCGATGCAGTGTATCGGATTAGGGAGGAGATGATCAGAAAACCTCCCAAATCCGAAGCAATGCATCGGATTTCAGAGGATGTCCTCTCTAATCCGATGCAGTGCATCGGATTAGGGAGGAGAGGATAGGAAATCCTCTGAAATCCGATGCACTGCATCGGATTTCAGAGGACGTGCTAGCTTTATTTTAGCTTTATTTTAGGTATATTTAGATGTATTTTATGTATATTTAGGTGTATTTCGTCGTATTTACGTGTCTGTTACATGTACTTAGGTGTATTTATATGTATTTAGTAGTGTTTAGGTGTGTTTAGGTCTACTTACGTTACGTGTACTTAGGTGTATTGGAGAGTATTTTGTTTAGGGTTTAGTGTATTTAGGTGTGTTTTACATGTAGTTAAGGGTATTTAGGTGCACTTACGTGTATTTAGGTGCGCTTTATGTGTATTTTACGTGTACTACGGTGTATTAAAGAGAATTTAGTTGTGTTTTGGTGTATTCACGTATATTTTACATTTATTTCACGAAAATATTTTGTTTTCTTCCCTAGTGAGCCCCGTCCGAAGGTGCCCTCTTTCAAGTTGAAGTTCCGGTCTCCGACAAAACATGACTCGGAGAGTTTTTTAAAAGAAAAGTCTCAACGATCATTATTCGAGTCCGGAGGTGATGGGACCTCGAAATCATCCGTAGGGAATACGAAAAATAAACAAATTATGCTCGTGGAAGATAAGTCCACGGAGCATAAGCTAAAAAATTATTCACATGTAGAATGGAGTCTCACTTACATTGAAGAAGATGGGGTATTGCTCCTCATATTTGCCACGTCGGAAGGAAAAGGAAAGCTTGAATTAGGGAAGACCTTCCCCTATGGTAAAGTTCGTAATTTAAAATATGAAGACAATGATTCGTCCATTATCTTCCTCGAAGTTGAGAGCTCAGGTGGTATAAGGCAAGTGCAAGTTGATGAAGGAAACCTAGTACCTGACGTATGCCACCCAAAATCTTTGCGAAAAGATATGCAAACAAAGAATAATCTTATTGTAGCTCTTCGGCCTTATGTTACTAGAGAGATGATGAGCACAGAAGCAGAGACTCCGCCTAAAAAGTCTCGGAAAACAAAACCGGAACATAAAAAATATCAAAAACGACAAATATCTAATGACGAGGACCTCGACGTCTTGGAGTTCGAGGAAGAAGAAGATGATGAACAACAACTTGAAATTGTCCCTCCAGGAGGGCAAATATCTTCCGGTGTATTGACTTCTGAGCAAAACCGGATTAGAGAAAATATAGCTAGGACCAAACTAGTGCGAAAAGGTCAACTCTTCCATCTACCAATTTCTTCAATTCAAAGGCCGCCCATCGACCCTGAAACTAGAAGACGCACGCTCGAGATTAGAGAGCCACATGCAGTGCATGTACAAAATTTGAAAAGCAAAATGAAGATAAATCCACATGCAACCGTCGTACCTTGTTTGGTTATGGTAGACCCTGAACAATGTCCGACAGTTGCTGATTTTAAATATAGCTCTTCAGATGATTATACTTATTATGTTATCGGAGGATCTCATTCAGCTGAAGGCCGACGTCAACTCGTCAAGGAATATCCGCTCACTCCGTTTTTTAAGTACGGAGAATGTAAAGTATATGCAGGTCTTACTCATGAAGAGGCCAAGTTGTTAGCATGGGACCACAACAATGATAATGATTATAGACAAAAGATGTCTTGTATCGAACGCATCAGATTCTTTCACCATGAGTATTTGGATGCGTTGCAAAGATTTGGACCCAAGTTGAACCCTGGCTTACGACGTCAATGTTTACTAGAAGTGGGTATTGCAGTTGACGAGAGTACGAAATCTGAAGGGCTACGGAAATATGACTCATGGTTTCAGCTTGCCTTTAGAACAGGTGAGGTATGGGATCTCCAGGATAGAATATTTGGCATGTGGGAGCGCAAGGAGGTCAAAGGTCAATGGGCAAAGAAGGCCAAGGTAGATCCACAAGTGGAGATGAAGACAAAGCCACGTAAAAGTGACTTATTTATTGAGGAGTTGGCCGAAGATATGAAGTTGCTACCTTGGAGGTCACTACAAGGAATTAAAGACGATAGATTGTTAATATCTGTGTTGTCTCGAGTTGCAGCCAAGGAGTTTAGCTTGGACGAGATGGTGACTGAGTTACAAAAGTATGTAAAATTGAAATGTTTTTCTTTATTCTTGTGCATTTCCTTTAATAACTGATTTCACATTTAATATTTTATTTTTAGTCATAAAGTATACATGAAGATACAAGAATTGATGATGAAAAAATTGTGCCTACCAACCTGGGAAGAAGTCGAACAAGCTTGCCCAATAACATCATCATATAAGGCATTAGAAGAGTTCTTCATTGTATTTAGAGAATGGGTATGTGTATTTTCAATTTGAAAAGATTCAATTATCATTTATCAGATATATTCCTTACAGGAAATGAATTTTGCAGAAACCACCTCGATCAAAGAAAGTTGGTGATAGTAATGACGGTATTCCAAGTTCGTTCATTACGCACTTGGAACGTGCTAAATACGAAAAAAGAATGACAAAGGGAAAGGAGTTGGAAGTGTCGGAGGACTTCGCAACAGTAAAAAGTTTTTTGCATAGAGTTGACCCTTTCAAACAATTACATTATAGTGTATTCCAGGGGGATGTGGTGAATATGCTCGACATATTACCAAAAAGGCACTATACATTACTTATTGCTGATATATTGTACGGATTCCGGATCACGGGTTCCATGTTCGATGATGTGCCTTTCAAGTACCCCCAGATTGAGAAGATGGTAAAGGACTTCCCAGAGTTGACCTTAGCACCATTGTGGAGGATAGTCATATTTCATAGCATGGGTCAATCATTGTCAGTCACAACTGCTTTAAAGTCACGATGTCATGCAATAGAGCATATGCATTGGTGAGTTATACGTTGTTTTTTGATAATATTCTCTTAGATATGTGGTTTATATATGTTCCATTCAAATTTTAACTCATTTGTTTTGGGTTCAATAGGATTAAAACAAATATTACACGTAGCCCGGGCGATCGTATGGTTAGTGCAGTTGAGCATCTTAGTGTGGGTTATTATGATGTAATAACGAAGAAGAAGGCTCGGGCACACGTTAATGAAAGAAACGTTGTAAATTATATAATGTGCCCAGCTGTGACAAAGAAGCTTCGACATGTATCAGGTGAAAAGAGCCTTGTGAACCCTTATCAAAAACCCCAAAGATTGATCAACCGCTTAATCGAGCTCTTCTCAAACCCAGATGATTGGGTTCTGGATTTGTTCTCTGGCACAGGTATATGTAATATAAGTTTAGTCTCGTTAATTTGATTAAGTTATAGACTTTCATTATTATTTTGACTTTTGCACTTCTATTTTACGATCAGGTACTACTACAGCTTGTGCATTAAAAATGTTCAGAAACTGTGTCGCGTTGGAGAAGGACCCTGAACAAGTTAACTACATCAAAATGAGGATCTAAGGAATCTGGGATTGTCCGGATCAAGATCAAGAAGTCGGAGCGAAGCACATCAATGAAACAGAGAGGTTTCAGATGACTTCGAGAGAGCCAATGGAACCTATAGATGAAGACGCAGGGGACCTTGTGGACCTAGAAGATGTAATAGAATTTGAACATATGCATGGTTCAGCAGAGCAAACAATCAATGCTACAGAGGACAATTTAGAAGAGTCCATTCATCCAGAAGAGCCCACATTGCCTGACTTGCTTATAGATTGATTTCTATGGTTAGGTGTATTATTTGAACGATATTAAATGATAGACATTGACTTGTGACTATTGTTTCATTTGAACACAATTAAAACTTAAAGTTTGAGTTTATTTGGCAAAGTGTATAATTTGAATGGTATTAATGTTTTACATGTTCTTCAACCTTTCTTTGGAAAGTCTGCAAGGGTTTTTATAGATGATTTTGGCCATCAATAGTGCAAGGATGGGTCATCTAGAAACGTTGTGTGCGGATAATCTTTAGTATTTGATTTATGTATAATTTGACTAAGTCTATAATTTTAAGGGTATTAAATGTTTATCTTTGACTTCTACCTTCTAGAGTTATAACACTATTAAGTTTTAAAGTTTGACGTATTATATGTGATTATATTATAAAATTAGCATCTATGTGATTCTTGGCGTGGGCAACTATTTTTATCTTCGCCACAATTACGGTTCAAATGATTAAAGTTGCATATAATTCCATTCCATTAATTTAGAATTTCACCAAAAACATGACATATGAAATATAAGGCTATTGATTTTCTTGACATAAAATTATTTAGTTGAAATTTTTGCTATGTTTTAAGGAACCATGTACGCATGCGTGGTACCTTTTTGAAATTCTGCTAAAATAAGGCATATTTTAACATCTCCTCAAGATGTGAAAAAGAGAATGCGACATATTACCTGTTTCAAATGTCCCGGTGTTTATAAGTAAAAATATGACCTAGGGCAAACACTTTTGTTTGTGGTTGATGAGGGGTCATATTGTTGTATGTGTATAACTATTGTACATATAGTGTCGAATACATGTGTATAATGGACGTATTCAACATTATCCCGTTTTGGCCATTTATGTAATTATCATAAAGGGTAGTTGCCCTAAGTCGGTCACTATATATAGTGACCTTGTAACCTCTTTGTGAGGTTGGTTGTTGTATCATTTGTTTATGCAATAGAGTGCTTTTGTGCCTCTTTGTCTCTCTCTCTCTCTCTCTCTGTGCAACGACCTACGAACAGTCATACGCAGGTACTGAACAGCAATCGAATGCTTCTAGATCTTCCGCATTGACGACATTGCTTCCAACATCTGGTATCAGAGCGAAGGTTCAGCCGTCATCACCGCCTGCACAGCATTCGGTTCTTCACTTCATCTCGGCCTGCACAGTATCCGTGTCATTCGAAGAAATAGAGAAGAAGAACAGAAACGAGGTTTGCACCTCATTGCGTTAGATCCTCTTGCTTGGAGTAAGCCCACAGGTTGTACTCCGTTCCGTGTGATCGTAACCGCTCGAGGTGAAATCCCCTTGTGCAACTTTGACACGATCGTGCTCCATTCGGTTAAACGGCATTCGAGGAGGTCATCAAACGCCGCTCGTTGTAACCACTCGGTGCAGATCGGTCTCAAGACAACAACCCTAAATTCGTGCTTCATCCGGCTGATCGACATTCGAGAGGATCAGTTGGATCTGTCTCTCTCGTCGCTGCAGTCAACCGAAGCAGAATCGGTCCAGATAATCGGTTTCAATAATCGGTATTCGGCACATATATCCGAAGCGAACCGGGCTCACTCCGACTCGGCAACATTCGGGAAGACCAGTCGGCTCTGTCCCTCAAGTTACCGGAGTCAATTCGAGCAAGTTCCGAAGCCGAACCGACTCGGGTTCAAATCCGACTAGAACGATATCGGGTGAGCCAACCGGCTGCACTCCAACAAGGTTCGCAGTCAACTCTGAACCGAGCTTCGTCAACCGAAACCGAATTTGATGGCATCAACATCAGGCTCGTCAGAAATGAGTCTACGAAAGTTCGATGGATCGAACTTCAACTTTTGGAAGGAACAAATGCAGGACTATCTCATAGTCAAGGGGCAAATCGACCCCATCGAACATGAAGAACCTCCAGAAGGATACAAACCAATTGAGTGGCAGAAGCTGGACAGAATCGTCCGCGCCACGATTCGGATGCACCTATCGGAATCGGTATACTTCACGGTGCAATCGTGTACGACAGCATTCGAACTGTGGAAAACACTGTCGGACACTTACGAAAAGAAGGTCGCCGCAACGAAGATGTTTCTGATCCGGCGCCTCTACAACTTGCGGATGAAAGAATCCGACTCGGTCCAAGCACACCTCAATGAGTACGAAAGCATAAGCTCCCAAATCTCGTCACAGGGGACGGCAATCGAGGATGAACTCAGAGCAATGATACTCATGAGCAGCCTTCCCCCATCATGGGAAACTTTCGTCACAACCGTGTGCAACGCGTCAACCACGGCTGTTAAATACTCCGAAGTCACGAGCGCAATCCTGACCGAAGCAGCTCGGAGAAAGTCTTTCGCCAAAGACTCAACAGACGACGCTTACGTAGTACAAGGTTCGACAGACCGATCGAACATACGAGGAAGAGATTCCTCACGACCGCCGAACAATCAGCGAAGACGGAGCCAGTCACGGGATAACCGAATCTGCAACTACTGCAAGAAACCCGGACACATCAAAGCCGACTGCCGCGCACTCAAGAACAAGAACAACAAGAAGAGTGGCCGGCATGAGGAGATCAACTACGTCAGCTTCTCAGCTGATGTGCTACCAGAAGACCCGAACATACTATCAATCGAAAATCCAGTTGGCTCAGAAGTTCTGCTCACGACTGAAGAATCGAGCACATGGCTCTTGGATTCGGGCGCGTCATTTCACGTGACTCCTCATCGATCCCAATTTCGGCAATATACGATCCGTCACTCCGACTCAGTTCGGGTCGGCAACTCACAACACTGTGACATCATCGGAATCGGCACAGTAGAGCTCAACCTTGCAGGTGGCTCTACACTTGTACTCCACAATGTCCGACATGTACCCGAGCTCTCAAGGCCATTGATCTCAGTCGGACAACTAGATGAAGACGGCATTCGTGCCGGTTTCTCTTCGGGAGGGTGGACACTCCACAGGGGGAACCTCCTGCTTGCTAGAGGACCCAAGATACACTCACTGTATCCGTTACATGTTACGCTCAGAGAGGGTAACCTGTTTTTGGTGGATATTCCTGTGTCATCACTATGGCACCGACGATTGGGACACCTCAGCAAGGCCGGCATCACGCATCTATCTAGAGCCGGATACATCCCCAAACTCTCCTTCTCCGACCATCAATTCTGCGAGCATTGCCAGTATGGCAAACAAGCCGCCGCATCACACCCGACATCAGCACCAAGAGAAACGAGACCTCTCGACTTGGTCCACTCGGACGTCTGCGGCCCAATGCCGCATCAATCTCTAGGCGGTGCATCTTACTTCGTCACTTTCATTGACGACTCGACTCGAAAGGTGTGGGCGTATCCAATTCGCACCAAAGATCGTGTCTTCTCGATCTTTTCAGATTGGCTCGCTATGGTGGAAAATCAAACCGACCGAAAGCTGAAATGCTTTCGGACAGACAATGGGGGAGAGTTCAAATCCGAAGAATTCGTCAAATTCTGCCGACAACGCGGCATTCGACGTGAATTTACGGCACCACACAGTCCGGAGCAAAACGGGATTGCCGAACGCATGAATCGGACAATCCAAGAACGGATAGTTTCCATGCTCCAACACTCCGGACTATCGGATGGCTTCTGGGCAGAGGCTCTACTCACGGCAGCACACATAATCAATATGTCGCCAAGTAGACCTCTAGGACTTCAAATTCCTCAAGAACTATGGATCGGCAGTAAGCCGAATTACGACAAGCTGAGGATCTTCGGATGCGAGGCGTACGCCCTTATTCCGAAAGATGATCGCCGAAAACTTGCACCTCGGTCCAGGAAATGCATTTTCCTTGGATATGGATCCGACGGCGAAATGGGATACCGACTCTGGGACCCCGAACGCAGACAAATCGTTCGAAGTTCGGACGTTGTGTTCAACGAGTCGGCTATGAATCCATCAATCGAAAAACCAATCGAAGTCCGAAGGGTAACATTTTCCGATATGCCGACCCTTCAAGAAGGCCCTGCTCTCAACACACGGTCAGCTTCACGGGTAGCTGAACCTTACACTACCGACTCGGACAACCCCGACTCGGCACAGCAGAACAATCCGCTTTCGGACCATCCGACCACGATACCCGATGCGACCAGTCCAATCATGCCTCGACGATCCGAGAGACTGTCGCAACCTCCGGAGAGGTATTCTCCTGGAATTTTCTTCACCGACGCCGGCGAACCGACGTCTTACGAAGAGGCATCGACATCTGTCGATTCAGCCACCTGGCATCTGGCGATGGAGTCGGAAATGCACTCCATTCGGGCAAACAAGACTTGGGATCTGGTCGAATTACCTAGGAACCGACGTGCTCTTCCTTGCAAGTGGGTTTATCGACTAAAAGAGACGTCAGATTCGACCACCCCAAAGTACAAGGCCAGATTAGTTGCGAAGGGCTTCCGACAAGAATATGGCGTCGACTTCGACGAGATTTTTTCACCAGTGGTGAAAATGACAACCCTTCGTTTCCTACTCGGCGTAGTGGCAGCCGACAACTTGGAGCTGATTCAGCTAGATGTCAAAACAGCCTTCCTCCATGGTGATCTCGAGGAGGAAATTTATATGGAGCAGCCAAAAGGCTTCGTGGCAACCGGCCAAGAACATCTAGTCTGCCGACTCAGGAAGAGTCTATACGGCCTCAAACAGGCACCGCGACAATGGTACAAGAAGTTCGACGACTTCATCCAATCGCTCGGCTTCTCAAAAAGCGATGAGGACCATTGTCTCTTCACCAACACAGCTCAAGATGGATCACCCATCTTCCTCATCATTTACGTGGACGACATGCTAATTTCTGGACGCCACGCGGGCGAACTTGCCGATCTCATTCGGCAACTGCGGTTGAAGTTTGCCATGAAGGACCTCGGTCCGGCACGACACATACTCGGCATGAAGATTAGTCGGCATCGCGATAAACGACATCTTTTTTTGTCTCAGACCGACTATACCCGACGTGTCTTAGAACGCTTCAACATGCAATCAGCCAAATCTGCTTCGACCCCGCTCCCCATGAATCTTCGGCTCTCTCAGCGAGACTGCCCGACATCCGGTCCGGAGGGGGAAGATATGAAGTCGGTACCGTATGCACCGGCAGTCGGCTCCCTTATGTACCTGATGGTCGCGACACGGCCTGATATTTCTCATGCAGTAGGAGTCGTTAGCAGATTTATGCACAATCCTGGCCGATCGCATTGGAACGCAGTCAAGCATGTGTTCAGATATCTGACTGGCACAAAAGACCATGGCATTCTTTTCGGTCCGAACCGAACCTCTGGCGTAGTCGGTTACACCGACTCGGACTTCGCCGGCTGTATAGACAGTCGGAAATCAACAACCGGATACTGCTTCAAATTCGGCAATGGAGCAATCTCGTGGAAGTCGAAACTTCAGGAGTGCACAGCGACCTCAACGACCGAAGCAGAATATGTAGCTGCGTCCGACGCAGCAAAAGAAGCTTTGTGGCTCGGTCGGCTGGCGCACACGTTTCGACAAGTCGAACATGACTCGGCTCCAGTTATCTACAGCGACAGTCAAGGTGCTGTTGCCTTGTCAAAAAATCCGGTTCACCACAACGCCTCCAAACATATCGACGTTCGATATCACTTCGTTCGGGACTGCGTCATCTCAGGGAAAATCGGTCTAGAGAAAATATCCACAACCGACAATGTCGCAGATGGAATGACCAAGTGTCTCTCGGCAGACCGTTTTCGGTCTCTTCGGCATCAGATGGGCGTAACGACAAACCAGTCCGGTTAGAGCCGGGCACAGAGCAGGATGGTTCCCGACAACCGACATCAGTTCCTTAATGATCGGCTTCAACTGTTCCGACCCGACCAGTTCGGTCTTCTGCCTTCGGACCCTGCCGACTCGAACAAAGCTGATATGTCCGAGAACCTAAGTCTATACCTGTAATCTTAGATAACCCATGTATACGCCCATTACGGGGGAGTGTCGAATACATGTGTATAATGGACGTATTCAACATTATCCCGTTTTGGCCATTTATGTAATTATCATAAAGGGTAGTTGCCCTAAGTCGGTCACTATATATAGTGACCTTGTAACCTCTTTGTGAGGTTGGTTGTTGTATCATTTGTTTATGCAATAGAGTGCTTTTGTGCCTCTTTGTCTCTCTCTCTCTCTCTCTCTGTGCAACGACCTACGAACAGTCATACGCAGGTACTGAACAGCAATCGAATGCTTCTAGATCTTCCGCATTGACGACATTGCTTCCAACATATAGAGTGAGAGAGAGAGAGATACAGAGTGATACTTTATTGTAACCGCCGGCTGGCGAAGATACAGAGCTCAAGGTCGTTGCCTCCGAGTTTCTGAGTGTACCCCCTTTCTTCATAGTGTTAGTTTGGAGTCTGTGGGCTCGTGTGTTTTTTCCCTATTAGGGTTTTCCACGTAAACATCTTGTGTACTCTCTATTGTCCGAGGAAGTACGTGTGTTCTCTCCCCATTTCCCATTTCTGTGTTTGATCCTTCAATGAAGTGTTTCATTACTCGGTTGTGGCCGAGCTATATTCCGCGCGATTTTCTTCAAAGAGATGAGCAACAGAAACTCAAAATTAAACTAAATTCATTCTTTCTCTTTCTATCTCCCTGTCTCTGTTAATCTATATGGTATCAGAGCAAGGTTCCATATCCTATTACAAAGAAACAGAGATAGAATCAAGAAATAGCTCAAACAGGCCCAATTTCTTACCCTCTTCAAAGATCTTATAGAAAAAAAAAAACAATCACTCATTAGGCCAGAATTCTTACCCTGCTTTAAAAGACCTGTGGACTCTTGGTTCTGAACAATTTCTAATTCAACCATGGCTCAGGCAACCCCATCATCCCAAAATTTCCTATATAGAAAAATAACAATAAACAAATTGAATAATACCAACTACAGAGTTTGGAGTAGCAAAATGACTCTCATCTTCAAACAACTAAAATTATGGATAGTGGTTGAGGGCAGATAGACACAACCCACAATGTTAGACCAGAACTACTCTGCATGGGAAGAAAAAGATCTAGCAGCAAGGCTAGAAATCATGTCGAATCTGGAGGACCAACAAGCCAACACGATTAGAAATTGTTGCACTGCAAATGCCATGTGGATCGACTTGAAGAATGAATTCGAACCAACTACAGACGAAAATCAGGTCATGACTCTAAACTCATTAGTAATTTTAAAGATGCAAGAAGAAGAGGATATGTGTGCATTTATAAACTCATGGAAATGTAAACTAGATGATTGTCTTACGTTTGGAGTTGAAATAGAGTCAAAATTGCAAAGACTTCTCCTATTAGGTGCATTGCCACCATCATGGAGCACTTTCGTGACCACCCAAAATTTCAACACCAACAGAACCTGCATTGACCTCATAAATTGTATAAGACAAGAAGAGGCAATGAAAAAGGCACACCGGTCAGAACAAACACAACACACATTAGCAATGGTAGCATACCGTAGCAAACAACCATATCAAAATAAAAGAACGGAATACAAGCCCAGAAACTACCCAGAAAATTCTAGATCACAAACCGGAGGCCTCAGGTTCTCACAAATTTTCTGCATCATCTGCAAGAAATCTGGACATACCAACAATCAATGTAGGTTTAGACAAACCAGAATTAAACTACCATATCAAAGATCTAGATCTCGAGTAGAAGCCCACTTAGTTGAAGAAAATTCAGAAGATGAGTCATACCCAACCGAAACAAACGATGAAAAAATTGACGACGGTTATGATGACCTCATGCAAGCCTTCCTTGCAGAATCTTTAACTGCAAGAATCAATACAAAACTGAAATTAGACAACACCTAGTACTTTGATACCGGTGCCACTCATCACATGACAAATAATAGGCAATCCATCAAAAACTATAACCCCTTACCAGTACCAATCCCCGTCGTGTTTGGTAATAATGGTAGACTAAATGCTTTAGGAAAAGGGGAAGTAAACCTTTTCTTGGAAGACAATCAGTTTCTCATAGTAGACAATGTTTATTTTGTTCCTAGAATCACTAAAAACCTACTATCAGTTTGTCAAGCAACCAAAAATGGTAACTCCATAAAGTTCGAAGAAACACATGCAAAAATTAAGCATAAAACCCCAGATGGACAAATAATTAAGTACATCTGTAAACATCTAGATGAAGGACTCTATCGTATCCCATGCACACCCACAACTATCACATTAGAAGCACACTATACATCAACAAACGAACAATATACTCTAACAAATTTGTGGCACCATCGACTCGCACACACTCATCTATAAGCCATAAAAAATATGCAACTTCATAACATGGCACTAGGCCTTCCAAAAGCCCATCTCACAAACCAGAAAATCTGCGAAGGGTGCATTCTTGGAAAGATGCCCCAACATCTTTTTCCACACCGACAAACCACAAGTAGTCGACCCCTACAACTCGTCTACAGATATCTCTGTGGCCCATTCCCTACAAAATCAATCAGTGGATCAATATATTTCGTAAGCTTCATCGATGACTATAGTAAATTCACCGTTATTACTTTCTTAAAAACAAAAAATCAAGCCCTAACTGCATTAAAAAATTATCTTCTCCTTGTTGAAAATTTAACTAACCAAAAACTACAATCCTTACAAAACCGATGGAGGAGGGGAATACCATTGAAATGACTTCATAAGCTTCTGTAAATCACAAGGAATCCACCATCGAAGGTCCGTTCCTCACACACCTCAACAAAACAACACTATACAAAGGAAAAATAGAAGTCTGTTAAATGCCGCTCACAGCATGCTACATGCTGCAAAACTAGAATCAAAATTCTGGGAAGAAGCTATTGCAACAACCTGCTATATCCAAAATCGAATCTACCACCACTCCCTAGGCTTCCTCACTCCATTCAAACTCTGGTATGGACATAAACCACATCTCCAAAATCTGAAAATATTCTGTTGTCCTGCATTTCCTCACATACCAGACACCAAAAGAAAGAACCTTGATACAAAAGCCAAGAAAGCTATCTTTTTAGGCTATGGCGATGCCCATGGTTATAAAGCCTATCAGCTAGATAACCCAGACACAAACACGTTATTTTTCAGTAGAAGCATCCTATTTGTCAAATAAAACATTCTCCAAAAACATAACAACTCTAACACTTCCTTAACAAACATAGAAAACGATCAACACAATCAAGGTAATCTCACTCTGTGGCGGTTACAACTCAACGAATACTGTCCACATGATCCGCACCACGGCTTCACAAGCACTACCCCTACACCATCCTCAGTTTCCCTCACCTTAACGGCACCCTCACATCATCACTCTTCTGACGCTGAATATGGCCCCACATATCAAGACACCCCCATAAACTTATCAAACATTGCACAATCTTCCTCTTTGTGTGAAGACAACAAACATGTGTACAAATATCAAAAACTTACCTCGGCAAAGCGACCAATTCACAACGCGCCATGGGATGAGCAAGATGACCATACTCAACTACCTTCAACTTCTACTTGCTCACTCCATCCCCGCCCACTGTCACCACTGCACGTCACTAATAAGGCCTCGTCCAGCTCTAATACTTATAGGATCATGTCTTCTGATGAGGAAGAAAAGGATAGTCACGGCCTCATCCGGCCGCAACAAACAGACCACCGCGACTATCATGAACTATTCAAGGTAGCATCACCGAGCCCGCACTCTTGACTCAATTCAAGGTAGCACCACTCAAACGATGGGCACCCTCGTGCATTTTCACACCCAAAGACTACGAAAAATTCAAACTCGAGCCAAACACCCCACAAAAGAAACACCTACACATCCCAAATACCGACATTATACCTCCTAGACACCTTAGAAAACTATCAGCCATTCTACCAAGAATTAGACAAACTGGAGTGTCATTTTAACGATCTTGATACGAAACATACATCCAACCTCAACATAGACAGTCCACATACAGATCTCGAAGAACCCACCAATGTCAAAGAAGTACTTCAAAGCCCAAATGCAGATCATTGGATAAATGCAATGAAAGAAGAAATGCATTCCCTTACCAAAAATAAAACATGGGACCTAGTGAAAAAATGCACCGACCGCAAGATTATCACTTGCAAGTGGGTGCTCAAAATAAAGTCTGACCCCCAAGGACAACTTGTTCGCTTTAAAGCAAGGCTAGTTGCTCGAGGCTTCACCCAAGTGCCCAGAATAGACTTCACAGATACTTTTAGTCCCACACTACGGATAACATCTTGTCAATTATTTGTGGCCATCGTTGCGGCTCAAAAGCTCGAACTTCATCACTTGGACGTTCAAACCGCTTTTCTACATGGTGACCTTGAAGAAGAAATCTATATGGCACAACCCCCCTATTTTCAGAATACACAATTTTCAACACATATCTACAAACTGCGGAAGTCAATATACGGCCTACGACAATCATCTTGAGCCTGGTATTATCATCTCCATACTTTTCTAATCAAATGTGGATATAATAGACTTAAAAGTGAACTAAACATCTATTTTAGAAAATCGGCATCCAACTTCATCATATTCGGAGTATATGTGGATGATTTTCCCTTACTATCAAATTCTCTATCTTATTGAAGTTTTCGTAAACAAGAGTTAAAATCAGTTTTTCCTATCACCGATCTTGGACCCATGACCTATTTTCTAGGAAAAGAAGTAAAAATAAATACAGGACTAGGACAAATATCACTCTCATAATCTTGATATATCGATAATATTCTAAAACATTTTAACATGGAACATTGCAAACCCATATCTAGGAAACTTCCTACCACACTTAAGTTCTCCATTGAGGATAGCCCAAACTCACTCATAGAAGAAACTGAAATGAAAAGCATCCCCTATAGACAAGTAATAGGCTCCATCCGATATCTAGTTAGTAGCACGAGACCAGATTTATGCTTTAGTACAAGATTACTATCACGCTTTATGACGAACCTTGGTCCTAAACATTGGATATCTTAAACATACTAAACACTTGTGTCTTACTTTGCAATCCACGCATTTGGAATCGATCCAACCAAAACTATGTGGATGGGCAAACCCCCCTCAACTGCTCTTCATGGATGGACCGACACCGACTGAGGGGGAGATGTGGATGACTGTAAATCCCCAAGTGGCTATGTTCGATTGCATGGAGGTCGGAGAGACAAGCTACAGTTTCACTATCTTCGACAGAAACGGAATATGTTGTTGCCACCCTAGTTGCAAAAGAAGGAATCTGGCTCATAGCCATATTAGAAGAATTAAATTTTGTTGAAGAAAAACCAATAGAAATCTACTGCGACAATCAGTCATGCTTAAAGTTGGCAAGCAACCCAAGAATCAACGACAACATACGTCACATATCTTTCAAACACCATTTCTTAAGTGACATGATTGAAGAAAAGAAGATCAACATAAAGTTTACGCCATCAACTTTGATGTGGGCAGATTTCTTGACAAAGCCAATAGCAAGTCATGAACATCTAGAATGTTGCAAAAACATCGGACTACTCAATCATACAAAAACTGAAGATAAAAGCTTGGAATTTTGATTATTTCCCTTAGGGGGGAGTGTTGGAAAATATAAGGAAAATAATTAAAATTGTAAAATAACTAAATAAACAGTTATGACTCCTGATATGAAGAGTCACACGAATAGACACTTGTTCTCTATAAGAAAACAAATCCACGTCTCTTTCTAATTGAGGAGAGATGAGCAATAGAAACTCAAAATTAAACTAAAGTATTCTTTCTCTTTCTATCTCCCTGTCTCTGTTAATCTATACCTCTCCCCATCGAGTTCGTAGTTGTCATCCAACTTCTATTGTTGAAGGTAGTTGGTTGATTGTTATATGTCAAACGCGTATTTGCTTTGATGTCACTGATTCGTTCTGCTACTCGCATGGCTTCTTCACATGATTGTGGGTTCATCTTCTCCACCTCCATCCAAATACGTGATCTTAAGCCCGACACAAACCCATGAAGCTTGGTGATTTGATGTAGATGGGGTAGTTGTAATACTAATTGACGATATTTCTCAATATAGATGGTAAGTTGGCCTTCTCCCTGCTTCAATACCTTCCACCCATCCATAAGGCGTAAATGCTCATTCTGAGGGATAAAATACCTCTGCAACTCTCTTTTGAACTCTATCTATCAAGACACACACACACAGAGACACATAGAGAGAGATAGAGTGAAAGGGAAATATTGTATTGTAGAGTAAAATGGATTACAAGGAGTAGGCAATATAGTGCTACAAAATGGTCTTGAACCAATTTAGGTTTGGGATGATTGATAGATCCCTATTTATAAGTAATAGAGAACACTCTAGAACATTCTAGGTCATCCTAGAATGTAGCGTAATCTAGAAGGTTTCTAGAGTATTCTAGAAGTTTCTAGTGTATAGAACACTCTAGAATATTCTAGGTTATTCTAGAATGTATAGTAATATAGAATATCCCTATGATATTAGATTATATATTCTAAAAACCATACATAAAAAAATATTTATACAATGGTTGAGGATTTGACATGTGTGCAACAAGGTCGTGGGTTCAAATCCTTTCAAGGCATGATGTGAGTGTCATTCATCATGAGTCATGACACTATCCCCCTTCTTCGATGACACGTCTCATGGGTCGTAGGGTTTGTATTAGGACCTGGTTTACGAGGATATTGGCGATGAAATGCAGTGACCATATCCACAACATTGGAAAGATTTGTAGCAGGTTCCCAAGTTCGATCTTTGGGGGTGTAGCCTAGCCAATCGACCAAGTAATACAACTTGTTGCGCACAATTTTAGAATCGAGAATGGCAGCAACCTCAAATTCGGGTCCATCCAAGAACTCAACAGGTGGTGGAGGTGTCGTAAGATGGCCCAGAATTGAACTTGCAGTATAAGGTTCCAAAAGGTATACATGAAACACCAGATGAAGACACATGTGTAGAGGGAGGCCAAGACGAAATGCAACATCACTTATCTTACCAGTGATTATGTAAGGGCCAAAACGTTAGTAATCCAATTTACTACAAGGCCGAGTGGTCTTGATGTTGTGTTGGAGAAGCCATACATGATCCCCAACGCGGAACTTTTTTGAGGAGTCTAGGCAATGACGATCCGCAAGCCTCTTGTGTGTAACTTCAGCATCATGCAAATTGTGGAGAATGGTAGCGTGAATTTCTTGGAGACGACTAAGACGATCCTCATCAGTAGGGTTGGTAGGAACGTGTGGATGTACATTCATCGTCCACCAAGGATGACAACCTGTATTTGCAAAAAATGGGGAATATCTTGTAGAAGAAGGGAATTCAGCCAAGTACAAAAAATCAACCCAATCATCTTGTTGATAGTTAATGAAACAACGAAGATATTGCTCCAAAGTTTGGTTGGTACGCTCAGTTTGGCCATTAGTCTCGGGACAATAGCCCAAAGAAAGCTTAACCGAAATGTGGAGAAGTTTGAACATGTGCTTCCAAAACTTTGAGATGAATTGTGGACCATGATCACTAATAATATCATCTGGCAGACCATGATGCCTAAATACCTCCCGCATAACGAGATCGACCACCTCTTGACTAGTAATAGACTTCGTACATGGCAAGAAGTGTGCCATTTTGGTAAGTGAATCCACCACGGTGAGAATTACATCAAAACCTTTTGAAATGAGGAGATCAGTAATGAAATCCAAGGATATAGACTTCCAAGGATTTTCTGAAATGGGAAGTGGTTATAGTAAGCCATAGGATCGGTGTCGAGGAAGCTTTAATCGACAACATATATCACAGTTGCGAACATATTCCTCAACAAAATAACGAAGGTAGGGCCACCAATAGTGTCGAGAAATTAATTCTAGAGTATTGCGAACTCCAAAATGACCAGCCATTGGGGAGTCATGGCAATGTCGTAAACCTTGTAGTCGTGGGGGACCATCAGGAATATACAATAGGTTTTGCTAAAACAGAAAACCACCATGCCAATAGAACTGACGATAGTCATTGCGAGAGTTTTTCGGCTATGAGCAAGAAGCACGATCTGGGAAAATATGATCCAAAACATCCTTGGCGAATTCATCAGTGGCCATATGATCTCGAATGGAATCAAGAATAGCAGAATCTTCTAGCGTTGTTATGGAATTAACTACCATTAATCGTAGGAGATTAGGACCCAAAAGGATTTGTTTTTGATGCTCGAATGTAGGTTCCCATGGACGAAGTTCCATATAAGAGCGCTGAGAAACATCTGCTTTGCCTTGCTGCATCCTAGGGCGATATATGATGACAAAGTCGAAGTGAGTCAAAAATTACACTCATCGGGCTTGTCGCCGACTCAAGACTCAAGCATTTTGAAAATATGTCAAGTTCTTATGATCATTGTAAACAATGAACTGTTGAGAAGAACCTTCTAGAAAATGTCGCCATTGTTGAAAAGAATCCACAATTGCAAGAAGTTCTTTGTCATGGATCTCGTAGTTGATCTCTGCAACTTCAAACTTTTGGGAATGAAAGGCGATAGGGTGTAGTTGTCCATCATCTCCAGTCTGCAATAGGACATTCCCTAATGCAAAATTAGATGCATCGGCTTCAAGGATGAAGCGTTTTGTTGGGTCAACATGTGCTAAGATAGGTGTCGTTGTAAACGATCGTTTTAAGCTTTCGAATGCCTCGGCTGCATCTGAACTCCATATAAATGGCTAATTTTTGTGTGTGAGTTGAGTGAGCGGAAGCACGACCTTAGAATAATCTTTAATAAATTTTCGATAAAAAATTTGCAAACTTGAGAAAACATTGCACATCGCGCACTAAAAGGGGTGTTTGCCACTCTAGAATTGCTTGTACCTTCATGGGGTCCATAGCAATACCATCTGATGATACAACATACCCCAAAAATTCCACTTGATTCTGGTCGAAACGACACTTTTCTAATTTTGCGTAGAGACCATATTGTTAGAGTCGACGCAATACCTGACGAACATGTTCATCCTGCTCCTCTTGGGTCTTCAAGTAGATTAGAATATCATCTAGGTAAACTATAGTGAAGATATCGAGAAAATCTCAAAAAATATCATTCGCCATATGTTGGAAAACTGCACGTGCATTCGTGAGACCGAATGGCATCACAATATAGTCAAAATGTCCATAGTGAGTGTGAAAAGTAGTCTTCCACTCATCCCCCGGGCGAATCCGAACTAGATTATATGTACCACGAAGGTCTAACTTTGTGAAATATTTTGCTCCACTGAGACGTTCCAAAAGATTCAGGATTAACGGTAGAGCATATCTATTCCGGATAGTCACTTTGTTTAGCCCTTGATAATCCACGACCAACCGAAGAGTCCCATTCTTTTTCTTGACAAAGAAGATAGGTGCGCCCGTAGGGGATCTAGAATGCCGAATGAATCTGTTTGCCAGATTCTCATCAATATATTCCCGCAAAGTCTCTAGCTCTACAGGGGACAGATTATAAATGGGGCCCCATGGAGGTTCTTTCCCTGGTTGTAAGTCAATAGGGCAGTCGTATGGCTGATGCTTCGGCAATGTATTGGCCTTCACCTTATCAAAGACATCTGAGAACTCTCTGTATTTCTCTGGTAGTTTAATTTTTGCTTCATGTAAAGTGGATGATGGAGTTGCTACTATTGCGAAGACGAACATGGCCTCGTTCCCCCCTTCCTCACGCAACTATCAAAGAGAGATGGTCGATAACTCAAGGGATCTAGTATCACATGTCGGAGAGAGGGATGTGGGGTTTGTGCTTTTTTCCCGAGTCTCCTCAATTGTTCTTTTCATCCAATCAATCTTCGGATTATGGAGTTCAAACTAAGGGAGACCTAGCACTATCGGGTGTTCCGGACTGCGAATAATGTTGAAAGAGATTATTCTTGCCAAATCGCCAAGAACTATCCAAATTGGCTCGAACTCCTCGACTATATCTCCTATTGCTATGGGATGACCATCAATTACTCCTACGGCTACTGGGCTTGGGAGCTTATTCAAGAGGATGTTTTGTGACAAGGCATATTCACGATCCATGAAACAAGAGTTGGCTCCAGAATCTAGGAGGGCAGAGACTAGGACTCGATGACATGTAGATGTGGTAAGCTCGACTTGTGCAGAAAAAACTCGACTCACTTGATTTGATGAAATGGAACCACGACTAGGAACTAACTTTACATAGCTAGGATGGTCCAGCCAAATGGCTCCTATTTTGGCCGGACTTACTCATTTAACACATCCTCCTATTGGCTCAAGACATCAAATCTATTTTCATGGCATGGACTATGAGGCTTACTTATGTTATTAGAAGTAACAATGGAACTCGAAGTACGGTTGTCATGGTATACTTGACATCTAGGTTTATGTGGACAATTTAAAACTATATGTCTTGGACTGCCACAATATAGGCATAGGCAATGCGTTCAACGGCGTTGCTTCTCAGCATCTGATAAAGGCCCACGACGTTGTGTCGACTCTATTTCCATCGGAGTTGGGCCATCCCTTGTAATGGGTCGGGAAACTTGTGGAGGCATTGCGACTATGGAAGCGTAAGTCTGTTCTGGTTGGCGGCGTAACAATTGTTGACACTCAGAACGTCGCTCAAATAGGCGATTATCACATCGCACAACTCGACTAATGGCCTTTGTAAGCGACTTCGGATCTTCAAGGAAAGTAAGAAGAAGATCTTTGACATCATTTCGCAAACCTTGACGGAATTGATCCATTAAGGTTGCCTCATCCCAAGGGATATCGCATGCCAAGAGACGAAAATCAGTTGCGTAAGCCAACGCGGGACAATCTCCTAGTTAGAGCCTTTGAATCTTGTTTATCGTTGTCCTAGTGTTGTCGGTGTCTCCGAAACTAGCTTGAAACTCCTTAAAAAGTGCCTCGAAATCCTCCAGCAACGGCAATTTCTTCTCGAGAAGTGGTGCGAACCATGCTAATGTCGTACCGCATAGCAAAGTTCCCACTAATCCCACACGAGCAACGTCGGTTGGATACTGATAGGGATGTAGTTGAATAACCAGACAAAATTGATTCAAAAAGCCTCGAAATAAAGACCTTGTACCATCAAACTTGGTGAGGAGGCTAATCTTTGGTTCTTTAGGGGAGTTTTGAACCCCTGACACTTGTTCTCGTAATGATAATATAGTTGCCTCGAGTTGGTGAACCCATTGTGATAATTCTTCATATTGTTGAATTTTTTCGGCATTCACATATTGTAGGTCTCCAAGTAGCCACGAGCAACGTCAATTGGATACTAATTGGGATGTAGTTGAATAACCAAACAAAATTGATTCAAAAAGCCTCGAAATAAAGACCTTGTACCATCAAACTTGGTGAGGAGGCTAATCTTTGGTTCTTTAGGGGAGTTTTGAACCCCTGACGGTTGTTCTCGTAATGATAATATAGTTGCCTCGAGTTGGTGAACCCGTTGTGATAATTCTTCATATTGTTGAATGTTTTTGGCATTCACATGTTGTAGGTCTCCAAGTAGCCTTTGATTTTCATGCTTTAATGCCACAAATTTATTCGTGAGCATGTCGAGCTTAGAAAGAACACGCATATACTCCTATAAATGTTCACGGCTCCACAACTTACGAGGGGAGAGGAGAAGGAAGAAGACAACTTGTTAGGGTTTGTGGAAGAGGAAGAAATGAATAAAATTGGTTCAAACTATCAAGAGAGAGAGAGAGAGAGAGAGAGAGAGAGAGAAAGGGAAATATTGTATTGCAGAGTAAAATGGATTACAAGGAGTAGGCAATAGAGTGCTACAAAATGGTGTTAAACCAATTTAGGTTTGGGATGATTGATAGATCCCTATTTATAAGTAATAGAGAACACTCTAGAACATTCTAGGTCATCCTAGAATGTAGAGTAATCTAGAAGGTTTCTAGAGTATTCTAGAAGGTTCTAGTGTATAGAACACTCTAGAATATTCTAGGTTATTCTAGAATGTTTAGTAATATAGAATATAACTATGATATTAGATTATATATTCTAAAAACCATACATATAAGAATATTAATACAATGGTTGAGGATTTGACATGTGTACAACAAGGTTGTGGGTTCAAATCTTTTCGAGGCATGATGTGAGTGTCATCATGAGTCATGACACTATCCAAGATGCAAATTCGAGAGTACTTTCTTTAGACATATACCAGTGTTGCGCCGGTCCATCTAGAAAACTTGTTGACAGCATGACCGATAGCTCTGGCTCTACATGACTTTGAACCAAGAATAACTCTGTTTCCCTTATCCATCTTGTGAGTGTTATGGAGTTCCTTTCTCCTACATATGTACGTGGTATGTACGTGGTTTGATTGGTTTGAATGTACCAAGAATGTTGGAGCAATCTCCGCCATTGCCTAATTCCATTCTTTGGATCAACTCTTCTAATCTCCCTTGTCCGCCTTCCACATGCCTTCTTCCTTGCGTTTCCATTGTGTTTACTCCTTATCTCTCCTCGTCTCTCAACCATCTCTCCCTTACTTGCTTCTCCTCGTGATTCCTTAAGTCATCAATTTCTTTGATTTCTTGCTCTACTTTGTCTTGTACTGTATTGTTCAATGATGTCCCTACCCCTTCATTCATCTCACTTAGGTTGAAACCCTTTCTCCTTCTCCTTTCTGCCATGAGTGTGAAATATCCACTTCTACCTGTGCTTCCTCCGTTGTGCAACTCAACCCTATGGATCTTACTATGATCTGATACCAAGTGTAAGGTTGAGACACAAAAATTAAAGGAGATAAGCTACATTAATTTAGGAAATCCCCAAACTAGTACTTATGGCATGATAAGTAATAGTTATTGAAAACAAGAGCACATTTCCACCTCCCAAAATGAGGTTTCCATTAATATGAGGTTTTATTAAATAACCTACCTAGGAATGAGGAATAGGGATCGCTTCATGAAGGAAATGATTCCTCTTCTTTTATATTTATATTAATGAACGGTTTCTTTATTTTATACCGTAGTAACCGTATGGATCCTCTACACATTCTATGCTAAGAATTTTACAACTATTATCCATAAAGATACAACCATTTCAACTAGCACAAAACAATACAATGGAGCTTCCCTTCTAGTAGTTGCCAATTAACCATCTCAAAGTTTGTTATTACGAGAGTATTATGTGGTGCTAAAAAACTAACAAAAAATTAGCATGTTCCAATGTGGCTTCAATGTTGATTTTACCTCAGTAGATACCACCTTTTCCCCAAAAAACAAGTTATCTCTCTATAAGGTTGAATATCTACATATATATATATATTCAGAAACAAAATCTTCTAGCTACTATATGATTCTCCAACTTCATTCAAGTCATAGTTTGTCAAAATTAGACCTTGCATGATTAAGCTATGGTTAAAAGAAACTTGAAGAAGAAGAATAGAGAGAGAGAGAGAGAGAGAGAGAGAGAGAGACTAATAAATGTATTCTTTTTAGTTGGACAATGTGAGAAATGATATATATGAGATTCTACAATATATTAATGGTACTACTCCTAAAGAGTTGTTGGATGGGCTTTCAAAGCATGAAGTTACAGTACATAAGAAGGGAAGCCTCACAAAGGACACCTCTGGATGTTCCATGTCTTGAGGTAAAATTATCATGCTTTTCCATTTTACATTCTCTCTCTCTCTCTCTCTCAATGTGTGTATAGGTTGTTCTGCACATACATTGTATGTGCATAGAGATTATATAAATATTTGTATATATTACCATTGGTGTTTAATATTAAGATTTGATTGAATAGGAATTAAACGACCGAAATATCACTAGGGCCTTACCATTTTGTAACCATGTTTTCCATTCCAATTGTGTAGATCAATGGCTTATCAAGAATGCCACTTGTCCGATTTGTAGATATTGTTATAACTTATTAATATAAGGAAATAAATTTTGAGCGTTTCTGGTTTTTTAGTAAAATACCTTAATGTAAAATTAGTATTTAATTGAAGGTTAAGGTCCTTAAAATTTTAGAAATTAAAGTTGTATAGATCAATTGGTAATCAAGCATGCCATTTATGCAATTGCACAAGTTTGCTAATTGTTTAGAACCTCATGTTTTTTAGTTGTGTAACCAGTTATCGTCAACATTATAACTAGAAAGTGTGACTACTTTTTTTTTTTTTTTTCCAAAAAAAACACTACTTCGCATTAGTTAGCAAACAAAATTACATCATAGAACACCCAAAGTTCTTCTCACCATCCCTCACTCTGGCCTTCCCACCAAAGTGGACATAGTCCCCACCTCATTTTCAACAAACGTATCCAAACAACTCCAATAACCTAATAATTTGTACCATATCTATACAGATTTACAGCACCTAGATGCTGTTGGAAACCGGAAACAGCCATCGGGGTGCTTGGTAGTTCCATTGAGGCCCTGATGAGGATCTGCCCACCATAGGAGAATTACCCCATTTCAGCAAGAACTTTGATCGAGATCTTTCAGCTGCATCAGATTCCCCCTTGATTGAGTCGTATCGTCCCCGCAGCCAAGATACCAACTCAAACCAGATATTTAATAATACCTCACCGCTAGGGATCTTTTGTTGTTGAAAAACAAATTTACAACGGTTGGTCCAAATGTGCCAGACCGATAAACAAGACACCATCATCCATATCTCCTCAAAAAATTCTGTGTTAGTGCCATGTCGAACTCCAGCCCGTTGAAACACCTTGCCATCCTGCACTATAAAACCATGTCCGTGGGGATTTAACTGTTCAGCCCAGCCTTCCCCTGTTAACTTCAGCCCTTGTACGGACCCCCATACAACTCTCCCATTCACTCCGCATGCTGCCACTATCCTAAGACTTCTACCCCAAATGTTAATAGCCTCGCTGCAGTTCCAAAAACAATGAGGAATTGATTCCAAAGGGTGTCCACACCTTTTGCATCCAGCCTCACCACCATGACACCTAAGCCACTCCCCCACTGGCACCACTTTGTGGCTAAGAAGCCACAACCAAAGCTTTATTTTTTCTGGCATATCAAACGCCCATAGCCTCCTCCAAAACGACTTCAACCAGTCATCAGAAATGACTTTATCCTTCCAACTATTGCGAGTTAGGCCAGCACCCATCAATTTAGAGCCAATGATTTGCCTTCCTAGCTTGGTAGTGTACTCGAAAAACCGTTCAAGTTTGTCTGTACCCGGTTTCTGCCACCACACCTCTAGTGGATCCCAATCCAGATCACATATGGGCTTGTTGTCAACTATCCAGAGTTTACGATCAGATTCTAGCTTCCCTGGGTTCGGGTTTACTAGCCACTTCTTACCTTCCAACATTGCCACTCGCACTGCCAACCATTGGCCATTGTCTGCCAAAGCACTTAGGTTGCCCCACAAACGATACTCATTAGATGGGCACCTGCCTCGGATAATTTGCGCATCGCCCTCACCTACAAACCACCCAAACCAGACCCCCTCTTCTTCATTCAGCCTAGCTAGACCATCAACAGCCTTATCTATCAAGTGGGTAACCTTTTCCAGCCTGCCGGTAAATCTAGGACTTCCAACCAGACCCTCCCTTCTTCTCCTTTTGAACTCCTCCCAGTCTCTTACTGAACTAACATTGTACCCTACCATTTTTCCCCATGGCAAGTATTTTTTCTGACCAAGCATCATACCATCATCACTTCGAATCCTGGGGTTCCAAAACAGAGGTTGACGGAGTTGTTCCTCCATTGTTTTTGGCTGCATTAAGACCAACCCCTCTCTTAAACTTGACCAGGCCCTCATTATGGTGCGGGTCACCCTATCCTCCATGCTAGTAGGTTCTTTTAACGTTAGGCCTGGACTGAACAACCACCATATCTTTGCCTTCCAAGGGCCGCCATTCCTCGGACTCCAGAGTTCAGCTCTGTCTCTAAGAAGCAATTTCCACAATTCTGGTCCAGGTTGGAGACTTCGCACCAAGAGCTTACCAAGTAAAGCCTTACTTTGGTGACCTGGATCCACCATCCCAAGTCCACCTTGACTTTTTGCCTTGATCAAACAACTCCAGGCCACTTTAGCTGAAGCAGTCTCATGGTCTCTACCCTGTTGAAAGTTTGTATTAACCATATGTCATTGTATTGCAAATGGGAAGTACAGAAAATCACAACATTATAATCTTATTTCAATTAGACCTCTTCTCCATGATTCAACAATATTTCATGGTCAAGATGTCCAAACCATATCTTCATGATCGAGATATCCACACTACACCAATTGTTACCCACAAAATTGCTCGTCAAACACATGGCTCATGAATTTGTAGGAATAATGTTTCATATGCATGTAAAAGGAGGAAAATAAGGTTGGGAATATAATGTTTAGGTTTGGTTGACTAACATGTTACTCCAATATAACCATTGGAATTGTTGAATAATTTTATAAATCTTGTCAAGTGGTTTTTGACTAGTGAATTAAGGGCGTTTGTGTTTTTAATGTGTAATGGGTTAAATGTATTTTGATGTGCTCCTAATCATCATAAAGAATTGTATTTTCATCAATGTGGGCAAGTTTAAAATCTTAGTAAATTCTTCAATTTTCACTCACTACTATGCTACCATCATACGCATTCATGTATTTTCAATGTTAATTTACAAAATATAAAAATAATGGATCATGTAAATTTTTTGAAGCTCAAGATAAAATGGTTGCATGTGGAGTTGCATCACAAAAAATGACATTTTGTTACATGAAAAATTATTCAACTCTATCGCAATGTTTTCCATTCCATGTAATGGCGTTATACTCCTTATTTGAGGTTTTCTTTTTATGGACATGATCGGACAATCCTACACAATTATAAACTCATGGAAAGAAACATGTTATCACGATTAAGAAAACCAACGCCAACAATATTCGTCAAGATGTGATCTCAAATGCCCACAAGCTAGAAAACTATGGCTTGACTTTAAATCTTGAGTTTTCCACAATTTGTTTTTTTTGTCCTATTGTCTGTACACAAGTGGGGTGTATATTACGTATTCTAATAAGCTTAGCTTATAAGAATGCCAAGTAATTATTGTCCTTTGAAAAGTGTTGGCTCTCACACAACAAAGGCAGAGAAAGAAAGGCAAGTGCATGAAACAAAACTTCATGTGCAAGCTCTACTGAGTCAATCGACACATGTTTGAAACAATTATCTACACACACACACACACATATATATATTATATATATATATATATATAGAGAGAGAGAGAGAGAGAGGCCACTTTATAACAATAAATGCAATCATTAGAAGTGAACAGTTGTCAAATTACAATGCTTGAAATCATTAGATATTCATTGTGTGAAAGGAAGATATAAGAGAAAGAATGGGAAAATGAAAGCCATGACTGAAAGAGACATAGACAATCGCAAGATCTTTTCATAGCATGATTGAGATGTGACCTTCCTTTTTCAAGCCTTCCCTTTCACATCTTTAATTTGAGCATCTATTTTCTGTTGTACAATCACTCCCACCTCATTCTACATACACATCAAATTAGACTAACGTATTGTGTTACAATATCTCTCACACACACATATACACACACACAAAAAAAGTCACCTTTTCAAACCATGAAGACTTTGTTCTCTTTTCTATGTTGGTAAAAGCTCAAAATTATATTAATTGTATGTAAAATCCAACTGTTACCATAGATTGACATATTCCGATTCGTGGGGGTTACCAAACGAATGCATACGAATACGCATACAAATGCATGAAAAAATATTCATAAAATAAATAAATAAATAATCATAAAGTCCCCACTTTTTAGTTTCTTAGATATATCATTTCAAGTTATAACAAAGAGGACTTTGACAATAAAAAGGGGATATTTTACTTCACATTGAAAAAGTTGGTGCAGCCAGATTGCCTCCTTCTTCCAACCCGGCAATGTACCCGACCTCTGTGGTCGACAGGGTCATGCGCTCTTGCAATTTTGACGTCCATGATATGGTGCCACTGCCATAGGTAAATATATTGCCTAATGTCGACTTTTGATTATCCGGGTTGCCGGCTTAGTTGGAGTTTGTATAGCCTTTGACTTCGGTCGAATTGGCCGAATCGAAAGTCAACTATACATCTTATGTTCCTCGTAGATACCTAAAGATGTTCTTGATAGCCTCCCAATGCTTCCGTCCTGGGTTCGACATGTATCGGCTGACGACCCATACGGCATATGCAAGGTCGGGTCGGGCTGCCACCATTGCGTACATGATGCTTCCTACGGTCGATGCATATGGTATCTTTCCATTGAGCTCTCTCTCCTTGTTGGTCGAAGGAGAGTCCCTGTGTGTTAGTCGTGTTGATGTCTGGAGTGGAGTTGGTGCCGGCTTAGTGTTCTTCATGTTAAACCTTCTAAGCACCTTTCAGATATAGTCGAACTGGGAGAGCCAGAGAGTCTTCGTCATTTGATTTCGCTAGATCCTCACGATTAAGATATGTCAGGCTTGTCCGAGTTCCTTCATCGAAGGGTGATCATTTTGACTATCAACGAGAAGATCTCGTCATAGTTGATGCCATGTTCCTGTTTGAAACCTTTAGCGACAAGCCGAGCTTTGTACTTGGGTCGGTCAAAACCTGACACATACCTATATCAGTAGACCCATTTACAAGGTAACAACTTCCTATCAATTGGTAATTCAACCAACTCCCATGTCTAATTCTCTTTTATCGAGTCCATTTCGGATCTCATGGCTTGCAGGCATGTCTCAGCATCTGGTGCGACCATAGCTTGTTTGTATGAGGTGGGTTTGCTTGCATCGGTTTAATGGATGTAGTCGAGACCCGATTGATAAAAGTTGGTCAACCTTCTGACTCATCTAGATCTCTTGGGTGCTGAGATATTAGTTGGTTCAAGTCCATCGATCGGCTTAGTTAGTTGACCGGTATTTCTTGAACCATCATTAAAAGTCATGTTCGATGATTCGCCCTTGTAGTAAGATTTCAGTGATGTAGAATCATCCTCCACCTCTTCGGGATTAATTAACAGAGGGGTTGATGCTTGGGTTGGCTCAACTCAACCGTTTGGTACCTTAGCCAATTTGGGTGAGTTGGTCGATTCGACTCTGTTTGTTTTGACTTTGCCCTTTTTAGCTTTGCCTTGGTCAGACGATTCAGCTTTTTCTGATCACCATCCTTTGGCTTTATCGGTGCTTGCCGATTTTCCCTCTTTAGCCCTTGTGGCTATCTTTGTTGATTTGTCCCTTGTCAATATCTTAGTCGAGTCCAATTCGACTAGTGGACCTCTTGCCGATTCAGAATCGACAAGGGGGTTATTGGCTCAGTCGACTTCGACTGTTTGTTGAATCGCTGATTTAGCTTGGTTTATTGGCTCATTTTGATCCGATAAGTCGAATGAGACGCTTTGCCGATTTTCAGTTGGGTCCATCGGAAGAGTATCGAGTCTTCATTGAGGACAATATCGCTACTTTGGATTAATTTCCAGTTCTCCAGATCCCATAGCCAATTGTCGAAGTCCCCACAATTCCATAATTGAGACATATGCATTTAAGTGCATGGGGTGCCAACTTGGTCCTTTTGTCCCTGGGTATAAAGACATAGGTTTCACTTCCGAAAATTCCAAGCCTCTTGTAGGTCGACGTTTTGTTGAACCATAGTGCCTATGGTACTTCGAGTCGCACTGCTCTCAATGTCGATAGATTTATCAAGTAGAGGGTCATTTACAGTGCCTCGGCCTAGAATTCCAGCTTCAGTCCAAAATGTTGGAGCATTGCCATCACTCTCTCTTGAATTGTCTAGTTCATGCGTTCCGCCACGTCGTTCTGCAGGGGAGGGTATGGAACAGTTCTCTGATGTTGGATTCCTTTTTCGGACAGGTACTATTTGAATGCTCGAGACATGTACTCTTCTTTGTTATTGGATCGGAGTATCTTCACTCTGTATCCTGATCGGTTCTCCACTTCGGCTAGCCACCGAGTGAAGACCTTGTGTGCCTCTTCTTTCGACTTAATTGAATAAACCCAAATTTTCCAATTACAATCATCCACAATTGTGACGAAGTATTGGGAGCTGCCTAAAGACTATTCAGGAATCAACCCATAGATATCAGTGTGTACAAGCTCTACAAGTGTTGTATCGTCTCATAATGGAGACAATGCGGACTTTGGGTCTGTTTCCCATAACGAGAATGCTCATAGAAGTCCGTCTTTGCTTGGAGTTTCAGGATGCAGTCGTTTGCCATTTACCGGTCCAGTCCAGCTTGAGACATATGGCCTACTCGACCATGCCATAAGTTCGATTCGGATGAATCCACTATGTTCATGGCCCCTTCTAGACTGATCTCCATCAGCAAGTACAAGTTGTTGTACTTGTATCTGACTTAGAGTCAACCGATACCTAGCTTCGACAAGCATCCGATGGAGACCAGACTCCTCTTTAGCTCAAGTATGTGCCAGACTCTGTGTAGGGTGTTTCAATTGTTGTTCGGCAATTGAGTGGGGACCTCTCTGATCCCTGTGATTACGCACTCATGCCCGTTGCTGAGTTAGACTGTGCTCCAACCAAATAGTTTGCAAACCATTCAATGTGAAAAGTGGCATCGGAGTCCAACAACCATCTTCGTGCGACATGCACACTATATAGAACTTCTCTGATTGTAGATTCCTTTAGAGAAAGGACTTTTTCTTAGTGGAAGTGGAAGGATCGTGCATTCCACTTGTTGATTCTTCTTCAAAATATCCAAATATACCCTCTCTACAAAATTTGGATGCACTAGTATCACATGTTCCGCAATTTGATTAGAATTTGCAAATATAAAAATACATGATAGGTCTCCGAGTGGAGAACATTAGAAATTCAACTAAGTTTGGATGTGCTGATAAGTTAATGTCATTATAATAAAGTTCAATAATGGCTGAATATCTCACTATTGTGCGACATGTCAAACACTCAGTTAAAGACTTTTATTTTTTTGGTAAGTTTTGCAAAAATATGAAGTGTACATGTAACCAAACTAATAAAATGAGTTATAATTTATACTTTGACCCACACTTGTATGTATATAATTGTGGAGAATGTAGGATAGTGAACTTTAGGATAATGTGATTGGAATAACAAACATAGTAAGGTATTTAATACTTGTATTTATAGTTGATCTAATCTATTCCTTAGTTTACTCGCATGGGATAAAACCGTATGTATATAATTGTGGATAATGTAAGACAATGAACTTTAGGATAATGTGATGGAAAAAACAAACCAACTAAGCTTGACAATACTTGTATTTAAAATTGATCTAGTCTATTCCTTAGGTGATTCGCATGGAATCAGACTCTGAACAAACACACTAGTGGACTACAAGCGTATAAAAACATGCGGATATTGCTGAGAGTTGTGCTCCAAGGTCGTGCAACTAATGGGACAACGTGGCATCGACCATTATCAACACACTACACAATGTCAGTAGCAATAGAAGAGAAATATAATAGTTTTAGCAATAGAAGATAAAGATCCATAATATATGGACTGGTATATATTAGACACGGAATGACAGTCTTGACAATTGATCGCAAATAATAACATGGACAATCATGGCGACAATGCTTCGAGAATGTTATGTGTAGGTAAAGTTTGACCACAATCAGCCTTAATGTAAACTAATTCATGTTTCTCCATATTGGTAGTCAACAATACACGCAGTGAAACCAATGTCATAAGTCAACAAACCAAGTATATGGAAATAAATTTGAAACATATAGAAGACTATAAAGAATGGAGTACGCAAAGTAGAACCCAAAATTTGTATTAGTAATGTGAATTCAAAACATTACATTTCGTCAACAAAAGAGTCTATTACATAGCAATTAAATCGTCCATGTCATTATCTTCTTCATCTCCTATAGAAGTCACTTCCGCTATACGTGCATTGTCTTCCCCTGATACTCGAGCCACCGTAAGATCTTTTATAAGCTCATCATCAAGCTCAATTAGCTCCCCCGGTTCCCCGGCTAATGGAGGAATAGGCTCTCGCGAAGCAAGTTGAAACCTTTCGGTATCAGCGACGTGCTTTGCACCGACCTCCTCGCCCTGCTCTAGGCACTCCCATAAAGCCTTAATCCTCATGTTTATAAATACAACCTGCTCCTCGTCCTTCTCCAATGCAACTGTGTTTCTGAAGAGCTTCAATGCACATGCAAACATTGTCCTTGTGAAGAAAGCAATAAGAAGAATTAGTTTTCAATCAAATAAGAATCAGTATTGGTTATCTCAATAATGTAAACCTAGTTCGAGGAATACATGTGCCAGAAAACAGGTCTAATATCCAATCTCCTTCTATAGAGAACATCTCGATCAGGCGCATCATAAGTCGTTGAGGTTTTTGGTATGGGTTGACAAGTCCCCGTTCTATCGAGGTTACATGTCACAATTTTCGTGTCACTGCTGGATATACCAGCATATTTGAACCCCCAACTTCATTTAAATGCACCTTAATTCTTTGTTTCTTTATTTCATCGAAGTAACCAACCGTAATATATTCAATGGCATTTACGAACCAAAAGGTTGGCCCTCTATTGACATTTGTTTTTATCCTATAACAAATATTTTATCAAGCTAAGAATAGACTCAACAATATTAAGAAAGAAATATAGTAAATGAGACTTATAAATAATCCTTGCCATGCAAGGTTCTCGATGCAATTGCAGCGAGATCTCAAAGCTTGAGCTACCAAGTACCTTTGGTCCGTACTATGAAAGACAACTATCCTCCACAAGGATGCGGTCATTAGCTCAACAAAATCCTTAACCATCTTCTCTAATTGTTTGAACCTAAAAGGTTCAGCGTCGTATGATGACCCCGCCATTCGAAATCCATATGGAATATCAGCAATCATTAGCGTATATTCTTTCTTTGGCGCTTTTTCATTCATCTCAATGACATCGCCACAAATCACATTGTAGAAAATATCTCTAATAATATCCTTCTTGTGGCTAAATTTTTTGAAGAAGCCATCTTCCTCAATTTTGTACTCCTTGACTAAGCGACGATCCTTTTCTTTTCTGGCTCTCTCGAGATGTGCAAGGAAGGATGTTGGGAAATCGTGTATATCCTTGACTTCTCCTGGTTTCTTACCATGACAGGATTTCTAATAGAGGCAATAAGACATCAAGTATTATTACAAATCGTCTACATATAAGAAAACTTGTATGAAAAACACCAATACTAACCCAATCCTTGAATGCAATAAAATACTCCGATAACGCCTTATATGAAGACGTTACAGGATAATCCTCGGTCACTTGTTCCCAAGTTATGCATCCAAGTTGTTTCATCATAACTTCTTGGATCTTCATGTAAACCTTATGACTGTCAAATCAGAAAACGATATTAGAAATTTCGATTGTACCATATTGAGTTCAATTAACTATTTGAAAGACTTACTTATTGAACTCGGTGACCATTTCTTCAATGCTTAATTCTTTTGCCATAACCCTTGACAAAATAGATACAAGAAGTTGCTCCTCCTAATACCTTGCATTGCTCTCCATAGAGATAGGTTCATGTTGTCAGCCGCTTCTTCAATAGTTAAATCAATTTTCTTGGCCACTTGGGTCTTTAATTCCAATTGAGGGTCTACCTTACATTTCTTTTGTCGTTGACCCTTAACCTCCTTATTCTCCCACATTGTGAATATTTGATCTTGTAGGTCCCATACTTCTCCATCTCTGAAGGCAAGTTGAAACCAAGACTCATATTTCCGAAGACCATCCGACTTAACATTATCATCCACCACAATGCCAACCTCATGAAGGCATCGCCGTCGTTGGCCAGGGTGAAGCTTCACACCGAACTTTTGTTTGACGTCTAAGTATTCATGGTGGAAGAACCTTATCCATTCAATAAATGACATTTTTTTTCTATAGTCATTATCGTTGTTGTGGTCCCATGACAAAACCTTTGCCTCTTTAGTTGTGAGCCCCACGTATATTTTGCACTTGACATACTTGAAGAAGTAAGTCGTTGGGTGCTCTCTAACAAGTTGCCTACGTGCCTCAACCGAATATGATCCACCAATTACAAAGTAATTATATTGATCATGGTTTTTGATGTCGAAGTCTTCAGTGGTGTCATATTCTTCGGGATCCACCATTACAATGAAAGGCACAACTGTAGCATGTGGATTTATTTTCATTTTTTTCTTCAGATTCTGAAGATGCATTCAGTGTGGCTCTTTGATCTCAAGTGGTCTTCATCCTGTTTTCACATCAACTGGTGGCCTATGAATGTGTGTTATAGGCAAGTTAAAGACATGCCCTTTTCTCACCAGTTTTCGCTGCACTAACTCTCTCCGAATCTTATTCTACTCCAATGACAAGACACCAAATGCAAGCTTAGCACCTGGTGTCGCCCTAGTTTCATCATTTTCCATGGAGCTTGATGAGTCAGAGTCTAACATTTTAGTGGTCTTCTTTTTTGCTAGGCTTGATTGCACTTTAGATGCCTTTTTTGGGGCCTTGACCGGGGAGGGAGAGGGCTCCTTAGAGTTAGATGGCCTTGTATATATGGCCTTAAGGTTACGATAAGATTTTGTGAGCTCTCAAGATCTTTTCTAAAAGATTCAGGCCCACAACATTTCTTTACTAGCCGATCTTTCGCTAGGTACACTTTACGTACCCCCCTCGAGCAATCTGTTATCACAAGAATGTTGACTGAATCTATGTCTTCATAGTCAAATCGTAAGATACGGCCATACATAAATCCAGTCTCTTTTTCAAGCTGACCGTCGCCTTTCTTCTTTGTTGTATACAACACGACTTTTTTCTTCGAGGCAACATACTACATAGACCATTTTTCTACGTTAGATCACGGTCAAGAAAGTCCTCACCACCATTGGCACCTAACAATTTCTTTTGGCCAACTTCGTCCGATGGTTGAGATTTAGTTTCTTCGTTGAAGAGAAGCTTTTTTCCTTTCTTCACGTTCTCAAGAACAATTTGTTTTTGGGTCTCCATTGGAGAGCCCTGATAACAGAGCTTAATTTTCTTAATAGGCTAGTCTGATAGGTTCTAAAGCGATCTATTGAAGAAAGGCCATAAGTTAGCTAGTTCCCTAGATTTAGGTTAACTATCAAAATTCAAATAGCCAGACTATGACAAACACAAGCAATGTATTTGTGCTAAACCCTTATCTTTAATTAAATTCAGACATGAACATCATAGACCTTTATTGTCAACTTTGAATTTGTGGGTTATTGAACTTGGAAAATTATATATTATTCAGAGTTTTACGAGGATATGTATCATGTTGAATGGTAGGTAATGTCACATTGATGTCATAACCCATATTTTGAGAATTTTATTGCGATAGGTCTCATTTTTTACCCAAGGTATGGACATATTGGTATTATAACTGTAAAGAATCGGGTATGATTCTTGTGTAGCAGAAGAGATGTGTGTTATGTGTATGTGTGAGAGGAATCAGAGGAGAGATGAGAGAACACAAGATAGATAGAAAAAGGAATACTCAAGAAGAAGGTGTATATTTTACAAATAGAATAAAAATTACAAAATGTAGCATAACAAGGAGTCACAACCGACTTAGTATGAAGTGTGAGGAGGGTCCTTTATATATAATCACCCTCTCTCTTCATTAACTAACTACAACAACCACTCTCTCTCTTGGGGACTCCACTATATATAAGAAGGTTATATCACGTGCGTTCATGACATCATTTATAAACCCCTTATACGTATGTTTTTTACTATTTTAGAGGCCCTTTTGTAAAATAAAGATTAATAAAAATACCCCCTATTACCAATATATTTTTTGATAACCACCCATTTAAAATGCCCTTACATAGAAACTATACATGCACACATAGTTTCTAATCCAAGAAACCTAGAATGGATCTATGACCCTCTTTACAATTGATGACTCACAAATTTGTGAAAGAAAATTAAACATCATATGCAATTTTGTAGAAATGCTTCATCAAGTACAACATAAATTGAAAACACAATGTGTAAAGTATACAGTAATGCACAAACATTTAAAAAACATTAGAGGTATATCATGTATAAGCCACATATAAGTTCATGTCGATAGTTTATTTAAACATATGAAGAATATGAAGTGATAAAAAAGAATGTAATTTACAAAAAAAACAATCTTAAACTTGACATGGGACAATCCAAATGCATATCAATAATGAAATTACTAACAAATTAACATTATGTTTGGTTTCATGGATAAACTCATAAGAAGCCACTACATTATTTTTTCCCAAATACATTGATCAAACAAATGACAACATATGTTATATTTCCATTTGAAATGTAAGACATCACACTATAAAAATGAGATAAAATTAATCATTTTGTTATTCAATGTCTACTTAAAATACTTATTACAATAAAGGTTATCTTCATAAAAACCAACTATATAAATAGAAAACCCAAAGAAGCTTATTTTAGGTTATAAATTTCATGTAGTTTTTATCTTCAATGTTGGACCTGTATTATAGCCATGACATCACTCTACGCCTTCTCCACATCTTTGGTTTGTTTCATACTTTCTTTCTAAATCTCAATAATATGGCCTTTCAAGGAGGATGGCGCTTGTTGCTCTCTTGGTTGCTCATTTCCTTCTAAGTAGTTCATGCAAGGCATGAGGAAAAGCAAAAGTTGCATTTCTATCCAAATCAATAACTCATAAACAAAATCGTCATAAAAAAATACCAGAATAGTTATTAAGGATCATTGATATAGGACTTCTATATAATTGGGTCCAAAACTAACTCTTATACTTTCTTTATGACAAAACAATCCAATCTTAGCTTATGTATTTCATATATCAATGACTTACGTTCAAAAAAAATTCTAAATTTTATCCAAAATATATTCTTTTCCAAAGTTTTGGGGGTTTCAAATTTCCTGCTGTAAAATTTAGAAACTTATTTGAGAATAAGTCAAGTTATTAATGGTCATGACGTGGGACACAAGTATGTACCTACACCAATGGGCCTCATACAACTCTTATATGGTTTCTATAGATGATATATCATATCTAAGCCATCCTTGGAAAAATAATGCTTCAATTTCTCAGCTTTAGTGTTACTACAAGACCATATGAGAACCATCGTATACTATCAATTTCTCAGCTTTAGTGCATTTCCAAAACTATGAACATTTATGGTAAATAATCATGAATAAATAGATCCACAACTATGAGGATTCATGATCAGTAATAAAAAAACAAATTTACATATTTAAGAACAAACTAGACAAAGATGTATGTTTTCTCTCTAGCGGAATTGTTTCTACCACCATCAAACAAGCAAGCAGATAAACATGGTTGGCCACCAATGACAACTAACCATTTTAAAAAATTCAATAGAAACCTGGGATACAAAAAGTTGGGCCTATCCCCTCCACTCAAATAATCCTTGAGCATACGTAGATGATACTCAAGGATCTAATAATGGCAATAAAAAAAGGATCTTCATAAAAATTAGAGAGGGCTCAATCAATACCATTATAATTATGAAATTATACAGTAAACCAAAGTTTATATTACCTCTCAATATATGAGTTCCCTTACATCCTCTTTTGAAACTCTTCTCCTCTCGAATTCAAACTCCAACTTACTGATGGGTTGTGCAGCCAGTTCACACTCCACCTTAGCTAAGGCCTTGAAATAAAGATTTACTAAGGCCTTCACAAAAACTAGTAAAACTTTTAGCAATCTCTTCTTGGACTCAAACTAGAATAAATACAAGCACAAACTCTACTTTCATATTCATCAAAGATGAAACAAGTTCAATGAGAGTGTGTCTTCTTTGCAAAAGGACAATCTTTTAGATCAAAAACAAAAAGCTTTTCAAGAAGACGAAGAGCCAATGGATTTCTATTTTGGAAATTTCTTAGAAAGTTGCATCGATGACTTTTTCGCCATAGTCATGACCCATAAGATACTTCCTTGCTTTCTCATTTCTCACCTGCAGTAATTTCATCATCAGAATGGTGTGAATAATAAAATATACCTAGAAGATTCACAAATTCCTAGTGAAAACAGATGAGATAACCAACCCGTGAAATAACATCTATCGGTGGAGTACCAAGTAGGTATGTGATTAGATCCAGTTGGTGAACTACATTATTTCCAAGGAAAAGAGGTTTTCCTAATATAATCTCTGCAAAGATGCATCCAATGCTCTAGATATCATTGGCTAGAGTGTACTATAGTAAGAAATATAAAGAAGGGTCAGGTTAAGGGAGTATTTAAAGGCATAACCTGGTGTTCTTAGAAGTTCAAGGACGACCTTGGAATATAATGGAGATACAAGTTAGGGTGTGGATACACATGTTTTTGTCTCATGCATTCATTACAATATCTAATCTCCCTAGATTACCCCCAAAGACAAATGAGTACAATACACACATTATTGAAAGCAATCAAATTTAACACCAGATATAGCAATGATCAAAATATTGTGAAATTTCTAGTAATCATTCATGGTCATAAATATCAATAGTCCTAAAAAGGAGGTAATAATTCAAACAAATAAATGAACTCACTTTGGAAAAGAAGGATCCCAATAATTTTGGAGCACGATACCATCTTGTGGCGACATAATCTTGTACAAAGATACAAAATAATAACTTAATTATCTCTCAGCACCTAAAGATTGCAAATTGCGTGTTAAGAACATGGAATGTGTATATTTAAAGAGATTACTATATTGTCTGGAATATAGTCGTTGGGTTGTCATGACATACAACTCTTGTCAATCCGAAATCACATATTTTAACCTTGCAATCAACATTTGCAAGCACACGTGTGTGTGTGTGTGCACGCGCGCGCATATGTATGTATTGTATTGTATTCCATGTTATGTATGTATGTGTGTACATATTGTATTGTATTCATTGAATTGCATGTGTATGTATTAACATATTATATTGTAATGCATGTGTTGTATGTATGGAATGTGTGTGTGAATGTTGCATTGTATTGTATGTATGGAATGTGTGTATGTATGTGTTAGATATGTGTGTGAGTATATGTTTTATACATGTGCATATGCATGTATTTTATTGCATGTGTGTGTATGTATGTGTTAGATATGTGTGTGAATATATGTTCTATACATGTGCATATGCATGTATTTTATTGCATGTGTGTGTATGTATGTGTGTGAGTATATGTTCTATACATGTGCATATGCATGTATTTTATTGCATGTGTGTGTATGTATGTGTTGTTTGTGTTATATATATATATATATATATATATATATGTGCATATGTATGTATAATTGTATTGTATGTATGGAATGTGTGTATGCATGTTGTTGAGCGGCAAGCTCAACCGGATCCGGATCGACTGAATAAGCTTGAGCCGAATCGGCATCTAGAAGGATGAGTCGGTGAGCAAGTGAGCCGGTTAGCGGGATCAAACATTAACCGGAAGCCTAGTAGCAGCCTAGAGTACTAGGTAGTTAGTGTCGTAGTTAGTATCAGACGCTCATGTGAGCATTGCAATACGCGGTACTTCTGTCAGTCCTCTTAGGACTTGTATAAATAGTGTTGTTGAGCATGTTGTATAAAGACAGAGAACTATTATTGTTTTGTAATAGATTTTTAGTGTTCTACTCATTCTCTATCTCTCCCGCGTACATTCTGTGTTTCTTTTTCTCTCTCTCTCTCTCTGTCTATTGCTATCCGGCGAAGCCGGTTTGTCTGACGCTTCCGCACCTTCGTTTTTACATGGTATCAGAGTGCGAGGGTTGAGAATCTCTGCAGCCGACATCAACATCTGAAGACAAACCCTAAGACCCGGTAAGAACAGAAAGAGAAGTGATGGATAGAGGAATGGCTAGCTCGCTCCCGGTGGAGAAGCTCGACAGATCTAACTACACATTTTGGTCATACAAGATGCATCAGTACCTGCTTGGGCATGGTTACTGGAGCTATGTCGACGGAGCTAACGACACAGCACCTGATGCAGCACACAAGGACTTCCCAGTGTGGGAACAAGCAGCAAGCAGAGTGATGTACTGCTTTGCGTCTAGTGTCGGAGACCAGCTGCTGAGCCATGTCCGAGATGCCAAGATGCCAAAAGAAGCTTGGGGAAACCTGAAGAAGGTTTTTGTGGCAAGCACTACGGCTCGGAAGCTGCAACTCCGACAGGAGTTGAACAATGTCCGACAGAAGGACATGTCAGTAGCCGATTACACGACCCGAATCAAAGAGATCTGTGACTCACCTGCGTCTATCAACGTCACTGTAGAGGAAGATGAGATGGTGCAGATCTGTCTTGGGGGCCTAGTGTCTAAGTTCAAAGCGTTCCGAACGGCGGTATGTACAAGGGAGAATACGCCATCATTTTTTGACTTACAGTCGATGCTCCTTGTAGAGGAGAACCACGCCGGTGCGTCAACAAGTGCACCCACCGAAGGCGGATCGGCCTCGTGGGCATGGTGGACGAGGCGGGTCGGCTAGAAATGGTAGCGGCCGGCAAGAGTAGGACTGAAGGCATAGAGAACATGCCGATAGCAGTTCCGGACCCTCCACAAGTAGGGGGAGTCAAAGCGGCGCCAAAGGCCGGCAACCAAAGGCCGACACGGAATGCTGGTACTATGGTAAAAAGGGCCATAGCGAAAGAGAGTGCTGGAAGAAGCGCGCCGATTCGGACAGATCCGGATCCGGCAAGGCCGACAGAGAGAACCGGCAATACTCGCACTATGGAGAAGGATCGAGAGGATCCAAAACTGGAACAGCAGGTAAAGGGCCAGCCTTGGTGATGAAACACGAGGCGTACTCAATGAAGAAGACCACTTCCAAATCGAAGGAAGTGTGGTACGTTGATTCCGGTGTCGTAGTGTATTTCGTACACTACGTGAAAAAGTAAAAAATAATATAACCGATTTAATTACATATAAATAAATAAAATAATATATCAAGATATTTATCACGTGCATAGGGCAAGATTTGAACCCTATACCTCCACGTAGCCAAACCTCAACTTTACCATTATACTACCTTATCTTTAGTGTTCTATAAATAGATTTAATAACTATAAGTGCTTTATTTGCGCCTACCTTTATTAAAAGGTAAATCGTGCATTTTTAGAGTGTGTGAATATTTTATAGAAAAACGCAAGCGACTAAAAAGTGACTCATGCACATCTAGCGTGCATGAGCACTATATTTAGCAAATAAAAGCAAGGATTAGAAAAGCATCACATGCACATTTAGTGTGCATGAACATATTAGAAAAAAAGCATGTAGCTATGCTTAGTCTCTCCCATCACTACATAAGGATGGGGAGCACAATGTAATAGGTGTGTGAAAAATATTTGGGAAATTGGATATATTTCCTAAAACACCAACAATCAATAAAATATACTCGTGGGATTCACGAAGTTTAAGATAATCTATCTCTTTCAATCTAAATTCATATTCTTACATAAATATTGATTAATGTAATACTTGTGGGATTCACAAGGTTTGATCTCTTTTCTCAATCTACTCTAATCTATTCTAAATTATTTCAATTTATTACTACGATTTAGATAAACTAAAACAATTATACTTGTGGGGTTCACAAGTTTCTATATCTCTTTCTTATAATCTATTCATATTCATAACTAGATTAGCCTCAAATTCTTCCTCCTCCTAGTCCAAAACCTCGGTGGTTCCCACCCGACTCACGCAAACGATCCGGAGCCGAAAGGCACGACACCGGTGCTTTGAATCACATGACAAGCCACAAAGAGTGGTTCTCTTTCCTGGAGAAACCGAAACAACTGGGAGTTGTCGAAACTAGAGACGACACTCCTCACCCAATCGTGCATGTCGGAGAAGTCCCTTTGAGCCGCGTCGGACAGAGAGGGAAGTTGATGAATGTATTACACGTTCCGACTATCACGAAGAACCTGGTGTCGGTTGGACAGATTGTCAACCAGGGGATGTAGGTGCAGTTTACGCACCTTGGGTGCTTCATCGAGGAAGAGGGCCAAATCATTGCGCAAGGGCGCAGAGACAGGAGGATGTTTATCCTCAACACCAATGACGTCGGCACCGCTTTGTTCGCCAAACGACAGAAGATTGAATCGGATATCGATCTCTGGCACAAGCAGATCGGCCACGTCAATTATTGAAGGCTTCAAGACCTGCAATCGAAACAAGTCGTTTTCGGTTTGCCAAAATTTAGCGATCGGAAGGCCGAAATTTGTGAAGCCTACCAACTCGGGAAGCAACATCGGCTTCCATTCCCCACCGAACAAAACCGTAGCCATAACAAGATCGACCTTATTCACTCGGATGTATGGGGACCAACACAAAACGTTAGTCTTGGCGGATGTCGATATTTCGTCTCCTTCATCGACGACTACAACCGGCACACATGGATCTACCTCATTGACCGGAAGAGCGAAGTCTTCGAGTGTTGTCGGAACCTGCAAAGCCTGGTTGAACGGGAAACGAAGAGGAAGATCAAGTTCCTGCGATCGGATGGCGGGAAAGAATACTTTTTCGGCTAATTCAACAATTATCTGCAGCAGAATGAAATTCGGAGAGAATTCAGTTGCAGGTACACACTAGAGCAAAATGGTGTGGCCAAAAGGAAGAACCGGTCGATTGTCGACGCGTCAAGGGCAATGCTGGAGGAGAAGAGCATGCCCCATTTCTACTGGGCTGAGGTGGTCCGAACGACCATCTACATCCAAAACCGGATCGGTGACTAGGTGTCAGCACATGACCTGTATTTCGGGTGCAAGCCGAATTTGAGACACCTTCGAATATTCGGTAGCATTGCATATGTGCATGTGCCGGATGAGAAGCGGAGGAAGCTGGATGCAAAGTCAGAGAAATGCAAAGGGGTACAAGTGTTATAACCCCCGGACGAAGCATGTCCGAGTAAGCCGAGATGTCGAGTTCGATGAATCGACATCATGGTACTCCTTACCGGCTCCGACTTCCGACCCCGATCCGATACCGGAGGATGAGGCTAGTGAGCCTGAACCGGTCTAGTTAGAAGACGAAGGGTTCGAGACTCTAGATGAGAGTCCGGAATCGTTTCGGTTGAGTGGACCGAATGAGCGACTGAGTCAGGATGACTAGTCGGATGAGGAACCGGCGAGTAGTGAAGACTCTACCGTGCTCTCCCCACGCAAGGAACTGAGGAGATGGTTCACGTGCAAAGAGAAGGGGAAGAAGAAGATGCCAGAATATGAAACCGGCAACGTTGAGTCGGATCGGAGCAAATCCGACTCCGGAAAGGATGAATTTGGATCTTCGGGAATGAAGTCTGAACCGGCCAAGAAGGGCCCCAAACCGGGTAACGATAAGTTACGCCGATCTTCCCGCCAGAAGAACCCCATGAAGCGGTGTCGTGAAGATTTCCGGCTACGGTGAGAAAACCGGGAGGGACAAATAAATGGGGATGTGCAACATTGCACATGCACTTGTAAATTTGTATGATGAGAATAAGATAACAAAATGTAAAGGGGAAGGGTAATAATCTAAGGTGCTAAAGGTGCACCACGAAGTTCATAGAGGCATAAATGTGATGTGCACTTTGTAGAGTAGAATGAGTAGTGGGCATTGAGAGTGAATGTGATAGGAGAGAGAGAGAGTTAAGGCACACCGATTTAAGATCAAGGGAGATATTCCCCATTAAAGGAAAGGGGATTGGACTCCCTCTTGTAATGTGGTCACCCCTTACTACTATAAAAGGGAGTGAGGGGTCACTTGTGAAGGGGTTGCCTATTTTGAGTGAGAGAGGTATACCACTTAGGTCGAGGGTTCTTTTTGGGGTTTTAGGGTTTCTTCTTGGGTTTCTTTTAGGGTTTCTATGCTTCTCTATTTACTTATCCGGTTAGGGTTTTCTTGTAATCGTTTAGGTGCGGCCTATGCGGTGTTGGTTGTAATCATTCATGGAATCTTAATATAACTTGTTGTGTATCTTGCCTCCATCTATTATATTCTATGTTTATGTGTTATTCTTCCTCTTCTCCTCTTGAGCTAAGCTTCCATTTTGTGTCTTATTCCTTCTCCTCTACTCCCTAGTCCAAGACCCCCGTGATCCCGCCTCGAATCCTACACGCGCTCACGGAATACCGTGACAGTGGTACGGGTACAGTGAGTACACGGCACATCATTATGCGTACATGACTAAGGTGGCGGAAGTGTGTGAGCTGGAGAGCTACGTAGAAGCGGCGAAGGACGCAAATTGGCGTGCCGCTATGGAGGAAGAAATGCGGGCACTTGATGCCAACAACACATGTGACCTAGTTGACCCTCCCCGACATTGTAAACCAATCGGATGTAAGTGGGTGGACAAGGTAAAGTACAATGCCGATGGTTCGGTTAACCAGTACAAGGCCCGGTTAGTGGTGAAGGAATGCACACAGACCCATGGAATCGACTACGACGAGACCTTCACTCTGGTAGCGAAGATGACGACGGTTCGTGTGGTGCTGGCAGTTGCTGCGGCAAGGGGGTGGCATCTTCACCAGATGGACGTGAAGAATGCATTTCTTCAAGGCGATCTTGAAGAAGAGGTCTTTATGACACAACCCCCCGGTTTCCAGTCGGAGATGAACAAGTCGGCGGTATGCCGGCTGAAGAAGTCACTTTATGGCCTGAAGCAAGCCCCCCGAGCTTGGAATGCAAAGATCACGCACCGGTTGCGTAAGATGAGGTTTGTGGCCTCCAAGTCCGACTCTTCATTGTTCATCTGATAAGCTTCGGACGGTCCGGTTTGCATATTGTTGTATGTTGATGATCTAGTCATCACCGGACCCGGACTCGATGAAATCGGCGGAGTCAAGTCCCAACTGTCGGAAGCATTTGAGATGAAGGACCTGGGGGACCTTCACTATTTCCTTGGGATCGAGGTGATCCGAACCCCTGACGGCATTTTACTCTCACAAAGACACTATGTGTTGAATATGTTGTACAAGTTCGGCATGACGGAATGCCAACCAATCTCCACACCCCTGGACCAAAACCAAAAGCTCCGTCTCGACTTCGGACCGGCCTGCGATGAGAAGTGATTCCAACAAATCATCGAAAGCCTTATATATTTGACAATTACCCGACCCGACATCAGTTATCCGGTCGACGTGATCAGCCAATATATGCAGAAGCCGACCGTGGAGCACCTTCTGTGTGCGCATCGAACTTTGCGATATGCGAGTGGCACGAAGGACCGAGGATTGTTATACCTACATTGTATAACCGAAGAGCTAGTCGGCTACATCGATGCCGACTGGACTGACAATGCATGGGATCGTCGATCCACCTCTGGCTATATGTTTTCCCTTGGTAGTGCAGTTGTTGTGTGGAGCAGCAAAAAGCAGCCAACAGTGACCCTTTTGAGCACTGAGGCTGAATACCGAGGCACTACCATTGCCACTTGTGAAGCCATTTGGCTTCGGCGACTGCTGCAAGACTTGCGGATCGAGGTGCTGACCCCGATCCTGATCTACTGCGACAACATCAGCAGCATGCAGCTCACCAAGAACCTCGTATTCCATGCTCGCACAAAGCACATAGAAGTGCACTACCACTTCGTGCGTGAGCGTGTCCTGAGCGGTGAAGTCGAACTTCGGTATGTTCATACGGATCGGCAAGTTGCCGACATCTTCACCAAACCGCTCGGATCGGACAAGTTGCAACACTTCACTGAAATGCTTGGTGTTCAGCATCTCGACATGCCACACTTGAGGGGGAGAATGGGCAAAGACACCGGAAGGGGCAAAGGCAAAGAAGCTGCCAATTGCGCCGGTGAGGGTAGAACCGATAGAGGGAGAGACAAGAAGAAGAAAGGAGCCGAGTCGACAAAGGAAGTTGACACATCCAAACAAGTCGGAACAAGCGGCAACAGCGGCAGAGTCAAGAAGGACAGAGCCGACCGGAAGAAGAAGGCCAAGACCCGGACATGGTCCGATGTGGTGAAGGGCTTTGAACCAGAAGACAAATCGGGAGCGATTGATTCGGACAAGAGCTGGAACAAATCGGAGACAGCTGATTCGGTTCAACAGACGAATTCGGAAGAACTGTATCAATTCAAGGCCAAGAGGACGAGATGGCAGTGAAAGTCGACGCCAACACGAAGGAATCGGCGAATCGGCAAGCGCCGAAGTCACAGCAGCAAGGGAGCTTAATTGGGCCTGTTGAGTAGACAAGCCGACCGAGGAGGTCGAGGTGCGTAGAATCAGAGGGGTCGTGGCAAACAGGACCGGATGAGGAGCGCGAGCAAGGCGAAGTGACACCAGAAGGAGTCGGGTGGAAGGGTCGGCTGCCATGGAGACTAACACTACGATCCGACCTCAAGTTGAGCTTGAGGGGCAGTGTTGAGCGGCAAGCTCAACCGGATCCAGATCGGCATCCAGAAGGATGAACCAGATTAGTGACCCGGTTAGCTAGATCAAACAATAACCAGAAGCCTAGTAGCAGCCTAGACTACTAGGTAGTTAATAGTCTCGTAGTTAGTGTCAGACACTCGTGTGAGCATTGAAGTACACGGTACTTCTGTCAGTCCTCTTAGGACTTGTATAAATAGTGTTGTTGAGCACGTTGTATAGAGACATAGAACTATTATTGTTTTGTAATAGATTTTTAACGTTCTCCTCATTCTCTGTCTCTCCCGCGTACACTCTGTGTTTCTTTTTCTCTCTCTCTCTCTCTATCTGTTGCTATCCGGCGAAGCCGGTTTGTCTAACGCTTCCGCACCTTCGTTTTTACACATGTATGTATGTGTTAGATGTGTGTGTGAGTATATGCTCTATACATGTGCATATGCATGTGTGTGTATGTATGTGTTGTTTGTGTGTGTTATATATATGTGCATATGTATGTATTGTATTGTATGTATGGAATGTGTGTATGTGTGTATTTATGTGTTAGATGTGTGTGTGAGTATATGTTCTATACACGTGCATATGCATGTATTGTATTGCTTGTGTGATGTATGTATGTGTTGTTTGTGTGTGTTATATATATGTGCATATGTATGTATTGTATTGCATGTGTTTGTATGAATGTGTTGTGTATGTGTGTGTGTGTGTGTGTGTGTGTGTGTGTGTGTTCTATATATGTGCATTTGTATGTATTATATTGCATGTGTTTGTATGAATGTGTTGTGTGTGTGTTCTATATATGTGCATATGTATGTATTGCATTGCATATGTATGTATTGCATTGCATGTGTATATATGTATGTGTGTGAGAGTATATATTCTATACATGTGCATATGTATGTATTGCATTGCATGTGTATATATGTATGTGTGTGAGAGTATATATTCTATACATGTGCATATGTATGTATTCTATTGCATGTGTGTATGTATGTATGTATGTGTTGTGTCTGTGTGTATTTCTTTTACATACCTGTAAAAATTTTATGAACAGTAGTTGTGGCAGCGGCTACAGAGGATAGAGGCGACCAATGGCGACACAACGAGGCGAGATAAGGCAGCACAACGAGGCGAGCAGAGGCGGCACAACGAGGTGAGCAAAGGCAACAATGACAATATGAAGAGAACAAATGAAGTTGCAAGGAGAGTAGAAGCAACAAAAACTAGGAGAATAGGGGCAACAACAAAGAGGAGAACAAAGGCAACAAAACCAAGAGAGTAGAGGAGGCAGGATTAGGCGGCAAAATGAGGCGACAAAACTCAAAATTAAAAAGTGTGAATGTATGTATCTATGAATGAATGAATATATGAAATTTGAATGCATGAATTATATGTATACATGTATGAATATATGTATGCTTGCATGAATGTATGTATGTATATGTATATGTATATGTATATGTATATGTATATGTATATGTATATGTATATGTATATAATGTACATATTATGTAATGTATGTATGTATGTATGAATATATATATGTATACATACATATGTGTATATATCTAATATGTAATATGTAATGTATCTATGTATGAATGTACATACGTGTATATGCAATATGTAATGTATGTATGTATATGTATATAATGTACTTATGTAATGTATGTATGTATGAATGAACATTAATATGTATACATACATATGTGTATATATCTAATATCTAATATGTAATGTATGTATGTATGAATGGACATATATATATATGTATACATACATAATATGTGTATATATCTAATATGTAATATGTAATGTATGGATGTATGGATGTACATATGTGTATATGCAATATGTAATGTATGAATGTACATACGTGTATATGCAATATGTAATGTATGTATGTGGATGTTTGTTTGTAATATGTTCGTAATATGTATGTATATATGTACATATTCTAGTTTGTATGACCCCATGTGACCTACATATATGCTAATATATGGAATATGTATGTATGTATGTATGTATGTGTATGAGTGTATGTTTGTAAAATCTATACAAGTATCATTTTGGAATCTGTGGCCTTGGCAGCCAAATCTAATCAAAAGTTGGCCGTTGTTATGCTTGATTTTGAGAGGCCGTTGTTATGCTTGATTCATGACAACCAACTATGGTACTCCTTATTGGCATTTTCAACCTCTGAAATGGTTGTTTCCCCCCCAATCACATAGAATTTAAATCTTGTAAAAATGGTTACACTAATGACAGGATATCTTCTTTAAAATAAAATAAAATAAACTATACACGTATCATTGTAACCATAATTACGCATATACGTGTAGCAATGTATAAATGAATATATGCATGTCCATGTATGAATGTACATATGTGTATGAATATGTAATGTATGTATATTTGTATGTGTATGCATATGTGCATATATGTGTGTGTGGATGTTTGTTTGTAATATGTGTGTGTGTGTGTGTGTGTGTGTGTGTGTGTGTGTGTGTGTGTGTATCTAATATATGTATGTATGTGTATGTATATGTATGTATAAAAGACTATATGTATGTCCATGTATGAATGTACATATGTGTATGCATATATGCATATGTAAATGTACATGATTCAATGTGTATGGATGTGTGATTGTAATATGTGCATAATATCTATGTATATATCTAATGTATATATGTGTATGTATATGTAGCAATGTATAAATGAATATATGTATGTCCATGTACGAATGTACATATGTAATGTATGTTGTGTATGCATATATCCATATGTAATGTATGTATGTATGTATGTATGTATGTATGTATGTATGTATGTATGTATGTATGTATGTATGTATGTATGTATGTGTGTGTGTGTGTGTGTGTATGTATGTATGTATGTGTGTGTGTATGTGTATATGTGTGTATGTGTGTTGTGTATGGATGTATGTATGTTTATGTATGTATGTGTATGCATATATCCATATGACAATGTCATGATTCAATGTGTATGGATGTGTGATTGAAACATGTGCATAATATTTATGTATATATCTAATGTATGTATATGTAGTAATGTATAAATATGAATATAGGTATGTCCATGTATGAATGTACATATGTGTATGCATATGTAATGTATGTATGTATATGTATATGTCAATGCACATGATTCAATGTATATGAATGTGTGATTGTAATATATGCATATGCAATGTATGTATGTACATGCATGAATGTACATATGTGTATATATGTAATATGTAATGTATGTATGTTTAACAGTGGTTTCATATATGCATACATGAGTGTGTGGATGTTTGTTCGTAATATTTATGTATGTGTATGTATATATGTATTTATTGTAGTTGGTGATGATATGTATGTACATATGTAATGTATGTATGTATGTGTATGTAACGTATTTATGTGTATGGATGTTTGTTTGTAAAACTAATAACATTGCATGCATATGTACGTATATATATGGTGATATGTGGAACATGTATGTACATATGTAATGTATGTATGTGTATGCATATATATATATGTCAATATACATCATTCAATGAGTATGAATGTGTTTGTAATACGTGCATAATATGTATGTATATATCCAATGTATGTATGTGTATGTATATGTGTGTGTGTATGTGGTTATATGTATGTAAATGTATGAATGTATTTATGTATGTATATTTTGGGGATATTTTCATGTTTAGTATGTATATGGCTCATATATGGATGTATGTTTGTAATATGTACGTAATATGCATGTATATATCCAATGTATATATCTAATGTGTGTGTGTGTGTATGTAAGTATTGTGGTTTGTATGGTCCAATATAATCTATATATATGGTGATATGTGGAATATGTATGTACATATGTAATATATCTATGTATGATATGTAATTTATGTATGTGCAATTTTGTATATTGTGAAATAGGTATGGATTATATGCTATGTAATATATAATTTATTTATGTGTGTGTGTGCACGTGTATATACATATAATATATGTAACTTGTTTGTAAATTGTAAGTATAAAGATTTGTATACATATAATTTTTTATTTTTTATTTTTATTTTTTATTTTTTATTTTTATTTTTTATTTTTTATTTTTTTTCATGAGAGAGAAAAAACGAGATGGAGGAACAGGGAAGAGAGAGAACGCAGCAGAGAGCCACCTCAACGACACAACAGGGGAACTCTAAAGAAGCAGCCCCGCCAACCGAATCTGAGGAGCGGCCTCTACCGATCGTATTCTCGACAGAAGAAGAGGCTGAATTCAAATCAGAGATTCAGCACCTAACTCAACTCTCGGTGATCTGCAGAGTGGTGGGAGCTCGGCCGAATAGAGGTGAGTGTAAAGATTTATTACAAGCATCTATGCATGGATTAATTGGTAGAATAATAGATGTCCAATTCATGGGACGAGGATTTTATCATGTGGAATTGGATACAATCGAATCAGTGGGAATAATGTTGGAGCATAGTCCTCTTGATGTAAGAGGTGCCCGTGCATTTGTGATGCCTTGGAAACAAGGTTTTAATCCGGTGGAGGCAATACGGAAAGGAGATCGGATATTTCCGTTAACGATTGTCTTCCCGGGATTACGTAAGGAGTATTTACCGATGCTTGAAGCAATAGCTTCAAGGATCGGAACTGTAGTGAGGGTCCAAGAAAGTATGGCTATGCGATTAAGTAAAATGTCAGGATTTCCGTCAGCCCGAATCTTGGTAGAATCACTCGAAAACTTACCGACAAAGGTAAGGCTACCAAATGAAGAAGGGGATTTTATAGAACAAAAGGTGGAGTTTGCCGGGCTCCCTGGACAATGCTTCTATTGTCGGCAAATGGGACATTTAGCCAAGAATTGCCCAAGGAGAAATATTAAATTGGGGGAAAAAAAACGTTGTTGCGAATATTGTAAACAAGAAGGGCATGAGGCAGATAAATGTCAAGAGAAACTAGCCTCAGATTGTATGGGTGTACGGGCACAAGGGGAAACAAGAGACACTCAATGGATAAATGTAAAGGCTAAGCATGGATGCAAGACACGTACGGTGCCTATGCAAGAGACGTGTCTCACCCCTAATGCGTATAATGCATTGGACATAGAAATTGATACACAAGAACAACCAACATCCACTACTGAGATAAGGGGGAAAATTGTTAGTACCATCCAACCAAATGATGGATGTGTCAAGGCAAAAACATTTCGTTCAAAAAGAACAATACAATCACAAAAATTGGATAATGCGATTACAATAAGAACATGTGGGATGTTGAAGGAGGATACCGGAAATGGTGGCTTTTCCATACTTGATTATGCAGCCCCCTTTGGGCATGAGTTCACAAAACATTTGGGTGTTAAAGATGTTCATGAACCCAATGCAATAAGGGTCCATGTTTTATTTAGACAAAAACAAGTGGAAAACTCATTGGTCGGTTACTCCTTTCCATTATGTGGTTATGAGAGAAATGACATATGGAATCAACCGAATGTTATGTTGGCCATGAGAGGACAAGTTTTGTATTTTGCCAAATACGTGCAAAATCCTCAATTGGGGGAAACAATATTGAGGGGGTTAGAGAATGCAAGTTGTTTAGTGGTTCCGTATTTGGATGCAATGAACCGCAAGCATGTTGTATTGGATGTACCTTCCGATATATTGTTTGATTTTGGATATGTTTATATTCATGAAGATGATGTGCCGGAAAGCCAAGCCAAGGCTCGGGCCCATCATCATTGGAGATTCATTAAAGAAGGTTGTGAAATACTCAAAAGCCAAATGGTGATTATGGGAGATGGGGGTGGCGTAAGCTCCGTGGAACCATCCTCTAAGACTCGTAGGATCGGGTCCGGTTCGGCCTCTAACAATTGTTGATGAGGCTCCTCACATGGAATGTTCAGGGCTTGGGAGGTCCCTTATACCGAAGATATAGAGGTAGGTTAAGGCAGGAATTACAAAAGTGTCTCACGAATGGATCGTTGGACATTATGATGTTTCAAGAACATCATTTGAATGAGCAAAGAATAAGGAACTATGGCACTATATTACCTGGTAGTTGGGAGATGTTTTGGTCCCCGGCTATTGGCACTAGTGGTACACAAGGCGGGGTGTGTATGGCAATTGCACATCATTGGAAATCAAGCATTATATGCAAAGAGATCATTGTGCCAGGAAGAGCACAATATATTGTATTACAAGATTTACATACAACTTGGGGTTACTTGAATATCTACGCGCCAAATCATGCATCGGCTAGGAAACACTTTTGGTGTGAAATTACAAATGCATTACCAAATGTGTCTCATTGGTGTGTTGCAGGGGATTTTAATATGCTTGAGGACCCAGAGGATAGGAAAGGTGGGAGTGTTTCAACAATTCATGGGGAGGAATTAGCAGTATGGGAACGGATGTGTTTGAAATTGAGTATTTTGGATGCATGGCATATGCCTAATGTTTATAGATCTCAGAATTCCTTGAGTTTCTCACGTTCGGATAGGAGAATAGCTGGAACCAATCTTTCAAGATTGGATAGATTTTATGTGGGGGAGGCCTTTGTCTTAAATGGGGGAAATATCACTATTATGCCAGGCACAACTTTCTCTGATCATGCTCCTGTTATATTGAGAACCTTTGGGCAATCGAAAAGGGAGTCCATACGATTTAGGATACCCGAAAAAGTAATGTTACATGATAGATGGTATAATCAAGTGACAGATATTTGGCAGAACAAAGATAATATGGATGCTCCCATTACAATCAAAGTGGCTTGTGCTTTGACAGAGATATCACAATATTTTGCGTTAAAATCAAGATCTGAATATATGGAATATCTGGAGAAGGAAAGAAGGATGAGGGAAAGATTGATATCTTTGCAAAGATTGCAACAGGGTCGACCAGAGTGTGCGTGGATAGCTTCACATCTTGAAGAAGCCCGAAAACAAGTTCAACATATGGAAGAATGTCGTAGTCAATTTAGGTATCACAATTCTGCTTCAAGATGGACGCAAATTGGGGATAGATGTACAAAACAATTTTTTAATATTAAAGGCCCCAAAAGAGTCTCTAATGTAACCTGTTGTTTGCGGAATGAAACTGGCGAACTTGAAATGGATCCAAATGTTGTGCGGGTAATTGCCACGAAATTCTACGCTACCCTTTTGTCAGAAGAGCCTATCTCTGAGGAGATAAGCCAAAATAGAATGAAGGTCTGGGCGGAAATTCAACCCAAGGTTACTCAAGCAATGCAAGATTCATTGTTGTCACCTATTACAGAATTGGAGTTGGAACAAGCGCTACACTCTTTATCGGACAATAGTTGTCCTGGAGTGGATGGATTTACACCTAAATTCTACAAGAAATATTGGGGGATACTGAAGAAAGACTTAAAAGATGCTTACCAACATATGTTTGAAAGTGGAGAGATGCCCATGTCGTTATCTGAGGGGCTTATTTATCTTATACCTAAAACAGAAGGAGTTTCAGAAGATATTCGTAAGTGGAGGCCAATCACCCTCTTGAATACTAGTTATAAGCTATTTGCAAAGTTGCTTAGTTCTCGGTTACAAGAGGTATTACCAAAGATAATTCATGTATCGCAAACTGGTTTTATGAGGGAAAGGAGTATTATGGATAATGTTTTTACATTTTGGGAGGCTACTGCAGTAGCGGTAAAAAACAAACAAAATCTAGCCGTGTTGCTTTTAGATTTTGAGAAAGCGTATGATAGGGTTGACTGGAATTTTTTGGAAGGTACTATGCATCACTTGGGCTTCAACACGGCATGGATTAAAGGTGTTTCTTGTCTTTATAGAAATGCACACAGTCAGGTGTTGTTGGCAGGTGGAGTAGGACCTCGTTTTAACATTACTCGATCAGTTCGCCAAGGATGTCCACTTGCACCATTTTTGTTCCTTCTGTTTGCGGAAGCAATGCATGCATTTATATCATCACAATCTATAGGCTTGCGTGGTTTGGCAATGCCTATGCATGGACAAGATATATTGGACTCGGAATTTGCAGATAACACTGCATTATATGTGGATGGGACTCTAACGAATTTGCAACAAGTACAAGGGGCTTTGTCACAGTTTTGTATAGCGTCTGGAGCTAAGTTAAATTGGGAGAAAACTGTTGCATTTTGGGTAAGCAAGGAGCCGACGCCTTGTTGGGCACCTCATCATACTTTCCAATGGACTCAAAGAGGAGTTGCGGTTCGATATCTTGGAGTGCAGGTTGGGATTGATTTGGTTCCAGAATTACATGTTGCACCATTACTATTAACTTTGAGGAAAAAATTATTCTTGTGGAGTCATGCTAAACTATCTTTGGCCGGTAGAGTGATAGTTGCCAACCATGTGCTACTATCTACGGTGTGGTATATAGCCTCATCTTGGATCTTTTCAAAATCGTGCATTGGACAAATTCGAAGGCTGGTTAGGAATTTTATATGGGCTGGGGAAGATAAGAGTCATGTAAGAGCGAAGGTGGCTTGGAGTACATTGATAACCCCAAAACAATACGGTGGTTTGGGGATTATAGATCCATTAGACCAATGCATGGCTTTGTTAGCAAAACTAATAATTCGTGGCCTTTTACCAGGACATGCTCCTTGGAAGCAATTACTTATGCAAAGATTGTATAGTTGTGCTCCGTCGATGGGTGGATTATGGGCTGATAGCATAAGGTGGATTTTTATACCAGACAAGAAACATGTTATGTCTAGGAATTGGGAAGACAAATTTTTTAATGGTCTTCTACGAGCATGGGAGCATGTACATAAAGGGTTGGAACATGGTGTACCAACATGTGAGGAGGAATACTTGAGACAAAACTTAGTGTGGAATCCGAATATGCGTTTGCCATCAGGGCACATGTTGGGGTCCCGAACGCGATTGGATTGGGCCAAGCTCGATGTAGGGCCAGGAGCGTCCGTTGATGCATGGAAATCATTTCATACTCTGAATATAAATGACAGATCAGAATTCTTGTCTTCCTTGAGAGGGGGGCTGATTATGTGGGACCAAGTGCAGTCAGTTTTGGGGCACTCTGACGTTACGATATGGTCCTTTAACCCTCCCAAGTGGGAAGGAGCATTTACGAGGCTTCAAGTGCTAGTGGGGGTAAGGGGACATTTGTCTTGCGGACGATGTCAAGACTATGAGGTGGAGGAAGATGGCAGTATAAGTAGTGCAACGATACAAACAGAGATCTTGCAATATGCTACATTTTCTAAAATAAGGGTCCTTGCTTATGACGGATCTAAGTGGCTCATCGACCCACAAGTTGAGGCGGTCAAGGAGCATTGGAAACTGAGAGTTTTTGAAAAGAAACCTTTGATAAGGTTGCAATGGGATCCGGGAGAATTTTGGTGGAAAGATCCGTTTGATCGTATGGGAAAAAGGTATGGTTTTTTTCAGTATTCAGTTAAGATGGGACGACACATTTTGGCAGCTCAACGTAGGACTACACCACGAGCTAGTCAATTTTGGAACCACCAAGGGATCACATCGGAATTCCTAACAAAGTTTTGGGGAACATTATGGAAAAGGAAGCAAAATATGAAAATAAATGTCTTCGAATGGTTAGTAATACATAGAGCATTGCCAATTGGCCAATGGTTGCAACAATCAGCTGCACCGACCGCATGCGTCTATTGTTGTTGTCAGATGGAGACATTGAAACATTGCTTGTGGGAATGTCATGCTGCACAGCAAGTTTGGAGGCGAGTGTTCCGAGTTCTTGCCTTTATGTTTAGGGATTGCAGTTTTTCGTGGGGTATGGTAGTATGGGCCACAGTGGCACAAGTGGTGTGGCCATATGATGCATGCCCAAATGACACGATTATTAGAATTCAAAGAGGAAGGATAATGGCGGTGCAACAAAGTCAAATGGAGGCTCCTTACATGTTAAAGACAATGCAAGAGGTATGGGAGCTACTATGCACCACCACAATGTGGTTTATTTGGACTGCTAGGTGTTCTAAGGTGTTTGGTAATACTACTATTCATCCAGTGGAAAGTACACGGAATGTCTCGATGGAGATGGTACATACCTTGAAAGGACAGTATGAGGATATTAAAGGTGAGACAGATGTTGCAGTGTTGCAACGTCTCGAATTTATTGTCTATTGGAAGAAGACCCCTTTTCTCACAATACAAAATTCAAGACCTAAATGGTGCTTAGCGCCACCAGTATGGTTGTTCCCACCACCAATCACATAACTTGGTTAAGGAGTGGTGGAGTGTTGAGGGATGGGACCTAAGGAAGAATGCACCAGATCAATGGTAGCTTGATGGTAGGTCAATTTTTTGTAATGTTGTTCATAACTAATGAAAGGATATTTTTCCAAAAAAAAATAAAAAAAATATGTAATCTTAGGTATTAATATGTATGTGTATGTGTACATATATAATATGTAATTTAATTTTTTGTGTTTTGTATGTATATATGTATGCATTTGTGTATGTATATATGTAATATGTAATTTTATTGCATGTATTATGTATATATGTATGTCAATACATATATATGTTTTACTTTCGATGAATGGGTAAATACCCCATTTTTGTTGTAAACCAATTGTCTCATTGGCCAATTTTGGTCTTAGAAGACGTTAATATACCTTCCTTTCTTTCTTTCAATATATATGGCTGATTCTAATATGTATGCAGTATGTAATGCATGTATGTATGTGTATGTACATATTTACATATGGTAATATATATTTGTACATATATTTATGTTTAGTCAATATGCATGTATAAATGGGTGTAATGTATTATGTATGTATATACATATTCATGGATGTAATGTTCGAATGTGGTATATATGCATGTGTGATATATGAAAGTAGGTATATATGCATGTATGTGGTATGCATATGTGATGTGTGTTATGTTTGTGTGTGTATGTATGTACATATTGTATTGTATTGTATGTATGGAATATGTGTATATGTGTATATATATAATATGTAATTTATTTTTTTCTGTTTGGTTTGTATATTTGCATTTGTCTATAATTGTGTGTATAATAATATACGTGTGTAATATGTAATATATAAAATATGTTTGTAAATTGTAAGAATGTGTATACATATATATATATAATATGTAATTTTATGTATGTATTATGTATATATGTATGTCAATATATATGGCCGATTCTAATATGTATGTAGTATGTAATGCATGTATGTACGTGTATGTACATATTTACATATAGTCATATATATTTGTACATATATTTATGTTTAGTCAGTATGCATGTATAAATGGGTGTAATGTATGTATATACATATTCATGGATGTAATGTTTGAATGTAGGTATATATGGATGCATGCATGTGTATGTATGTATGTATATACATATGCTACTCCAAATTTAAGTATTTTTTGCATAATACATTCTTTACCATCTCATTGAAATATCTAATATTTCACGGGCTTATGTAAAAAAAATTTCCAGTATAATTGATAATACCCTTATGTAAATATATTTTCAAATCCTTATTAATACCCATATATCTATCTATCTATATATATATATTATGTATCTCACTGATTAATTTAAACCCCTTTTGATGAACTCACGTGCTATCATACAAGTTTTGACAGTGAAGCCCCCGGGTATGACACATAGTTAATGTGTAGAGAGTAGTGGTGTGACTCTTGACGTTTGAGTGATCAAAGATTCTCAAAAGGTGTGTTCACACTTTGCACTATGTTCAGCTTGATTCTCAACAATAACCTTAATTCAAGTGTTATTTTCTATTGTTTTAAGCATATATCAGCCAAACTACCTATTTAAAAAAGGGTACCAAAACTTTCAAAATTTAGCTAATTTTTCTAAAAATGTCTAAATTGGACATCTAAATTGGGTTCTTGTCAATCATATGTCAAAATTTTCGATACGGCGTATCGAGTTCATGTTGAAAACCCCAACTTCATACATGAACTTGATACACCATATCGAGTTCTTGTTTAGAGTGGGGGTTTTCAACATGAACTTGATATGTCATATCGAGTTCTTGTATGAAGTTAGGCTTTTCAACAGAAACTCGAGACCCCTTATCGATTTCATGTTGAAAACCCCCACTTTAAACAAGAACTTGATACAGCGTATCGAGTTCATGTTGAAAAGCCCAAGTTCATACATGAACTCGATACGCTGTATCGAGTTCCTGTTGAAAACCCCCACTTCATACAAGAACTCGATAAGCCATATCGAGTTCCTGTATGAAGTTGGGCTTTTCAACAGAAACTCAATACGGAGCATCAAGTTCCCCTTGATAATAAAGGCCCTTAGAAGGGAACTCAATACCCTTCATCGAGTTCTATTGATTGGAAATGATATAAAAAGAAATGTGTATGTACAGTTCGATTCTTACCCTAAACCCTAAACCCTAAAAGATATAAAAAGAAATGTGTCTGTACAGTGTGTGCTTGTGTGCTTTGTTCTGCGTGTGTGTGATTGAGAAATGAGGGGGTCTTCCTATTTATAGGCATTGACCACTGTGGTTAAAGTAACCACAATTACTTTAACCATAGTTGGTTTCTTACAATGTCAGTTAGTTAGAAGTACACTTTATTTAGTGCATGATTATGAAGGTACCAATGATTTGGTATTGAAACGAATATAATTATTACTCTCTAATGTACTTTAATTAAATGTTCATGAATATTTAAACCAACATATTGTTTATTGGATTTGATGGTCATGAATAAAACAATGATTGAGTAGTCTAACTATAATATTTATGACTCTCTAACGTGCATTCATGAATGAACCAATGATTGAATACTCAAAGCAAGATATTTATGATTTTGTATTATCTAATGAATGAACCAATGAATGTGCATTATATTAAATTATGCGGGCCATGAATTAACCACTGACTAGACATTTAAACCAACATATATATGAGTCTATAATGACTGTATATATATACTATATGTATATAAAAATTGAATGGATATATAATATATGTATACTATATACTTAATGTTTAGGCCTACACGTGGAGATTTTTTTTTAAAATGATCGATATTTCATTATTGTCCAAATGGTTGGGATTAAACCGGCATATTTATGCCTCCATATTTTTGGTAAGATTATACTTGATGGATAAAGTAAATTTAATTTAAATTATATACTATAGGATTAATAAGGTATAAAATATAATTTATGGACTTTATATTGAATAAAATTAAGTATATAGTTATTAATATATTGAGACCAAAATTATTAAATTAAAAATAATATATTTCTTTATTGTATTATTATAATATTCATTAATATAGACATTATATTGAGAGAGCTTATGTTTAGAAATGAGCTTATAATTTGTTATATTAGCCAAAGCACATAATGTTGAGAGCTTTGTGTGGACCTTAAGCCATGAGTGAAGACTCACCTTTCTCGATTGAAAAATATTGTTTGTCATCAGACTCTTCATTTTCTATTGAATAGTATTGTTTGTTGATAGACTCACCGTTTTCTATCAAAGAGTATTGTCTGTCGATAGACTCACCGTTTTCTATCGAAGAATATTGTCTGTCGACAAGCTCACCCATTTCTATCGAAGAATATTGTTTGTCGATAGGCTCACCCATTTCTATCAAAGAGTATTGTCTGAGCTCATCTTCACCTAAAACACATGTGAATAATGACACATCTGAAGAGTTCTCTATTGAAGAATACGATATTAATAAAGATATAGAGAATGAAGGTAGTGCTAATGAAACATCAAATATCATGGGTGATGGTGACAACAATGAATTCGATTGTAACAAGGTTACCATAACTTCTATGCAGGAAGAGAAATCTGGAAGCCCTATGCATATTAGAAGAATCCCACGTTGAATTCGTATGGCCAAATTTAACTTGGTGACATCAGATAAGCAAATAAGATTTGATGTCAGCAAAATATGTTGCGCCCATGGGTGTATGTCTATGATTGGAAAATCAAAGTTGCGAGAATTAAGGCGGCATTATTTCTCGATGATTGGTGATGAGCAAGACATTTACCTCGGCTCACATATGCAACTGGTGTCCGACAAATCTACGGGGATCAAAGTATCATTCGAGTATTATATCTTCCATGCGCAACAAATCTGTAGAGTTGCCTTCAAAATTACACTATGTGTTAGTAACATGCGGCTACATAGAGTACAACAACGTCTTCTTAACGGGGATCAGATGCTCAATTGTAAAGAGGTTCCAAGTATGAAAGCTGCAATTGGAAGACATGCTATTGGTTGGATGAAAAATTACTTTCAGTTAAATTGTGAAGTAATGCCCACTACAGGCAGTATGCACCTCTCTGATAATTACACACGTCGGGAAGTTTATGATGTCTATCGATCAAATATGGTGGACTCAAGTAATAAATATGTCACATATAGCCAATTCACAAGATTGTGGAGAGCATGGTTTTCAAATGTTATTATTTCGCGTAAAGTACGCATGGGGTATTGCTCAATTTGTGCAAGTCTTAAAAGTTTGGCTAAAGGTGCAAAGACATCAATGGAAAAGGATACGAGTAAGAAGTTACTACAGGAGCATCGTGAGGCACAATTGTCAGAAAGAAAGAAGGCGATTCATCATAGAGAGAAGTGTTTGAAGAGGCGTGAACAATACATGTGCTTAATGATCGATGACATGGACTAGAAGAAGACATGCTTGCCGCATATGCGGAGGCTCCCCAAAGATATCAATGATGGGTGCCTTGTTCAGATGCACTTGGTGGGATGCTTGGCTTATAATATGTCAGTTGGACCTCACGTCTTCATTACATACCCCAATGTTCACAATGACCCTAACCTAACAGTTACAATGATTCACCGAGTTTTGATGGCTTGGGGCCAACCATTCCCCCCTATTCTATACATTCAATTGAACAATACTGTTAGAGAGAACAAAAATTCAACTGTGTTTGGCTATCTAAGTATGTTGGTCAACCAAGGATTGTTTAGAAAAATGAAAATCAATTTTCTTTTAGTTGGCCACACACATCATCATATAGATAAGATGTTTAGCACATTCTCTAGACAGTTGTCTCGGCATGATGCTTTCATATTACCAAAACTATTTGATGTCATTTGTGATGCATATACACCATGCCCAAAAGTGTTACACTTGAAGGAGGTATATGACTTTACAAGATATATATCAGATGGGGGTGTTGGGAATATTAAAGTGCTCACCTAGTTAAACAATATAAGCTTCAATCACATTTTTATGATAAAGAAAAATGAAATAAGTGGTTCTACGCTTTTGTATGCCAAACAATATTCATCTTCTACAAAATGGGAACATGAAGGTGGTTGCCAGTTCTTACTTTGTATGCCGAGTACAATAGTCCATGGAGCTAAACAAATGCCAATTGAGAAGAAAGGACAGTTGCATAGTGACTTGGTATCGGAACAAAAACACTTATGGCTCCAAGCCTTAACAAAAAAAAGAAAGCATATTGAGGCCGCAAAGAAATATGCCACACAACAAGACACATCATGGTGGGATGTATTTTTTAGTGATCAGAAAGGAATTATTGACAATTGTGTATCTAGTGATAATTGGATCTTGGAAACGCCATTCACATGGTCGCTACAACATGATCATGTAAATAAAACTCCGGAGCAACCAACAAATGCGATTAATGACAGTTTGGTCCATCCACAACAAAGAGACATTTATGTGGGACCAAGGATGACCAAAGCAGGTGAAGCTAGATGGCAAGGCAATTTGCAAGAGCTCGCGGCGGGGATGTTGATTGCAACACCTGTTGATGAGAACACACATGGCCACCAATTTTGGATTGGTAAAATTCTAGAAGTGCTAATGCATGAAATAGAAAACACTAGAAGTGAAAATGCTTTTACGGGTAAGTATACATTGGAGATGATTGAATGCCCAACCACAAGGGGAGGTAGGAAGAGGAAGTGAAACATTCGTAGCACCTCGACCCTTGATATCTCTAATATGGATATCATCGTGTACGACTTCATGCTTACAAAAGTTGGACATTTAAGGAAGTCAACAATAGATATAATAAAAGAAAAATTACCAGGTCTACAAGGTGGCATGAGTCGAAGGCAAACGAGATCTGTTGCATATAATCTAGAGTCATACCATTTGGTTTATGATGAAGATAATGCATTGATTGGTACATCCAAGGATGACGAGGAAGAATCCTCATTGTATATTAGTTATAGTAGTGATTCTCCGTAAAGGAGTGATCATGAATGTATTTCTAGCTATTGAGTGTAACTACCTTCCACTTGTAACAAATCAAGTAATATAAAAGCATGTGTTTTGAATTCATTTGATTCCTATGAATATTGCTTCTTATAAAAAACATTGGTTGTAAAGTTTGTGAAATAAATTAAACCCTAAACGTTTTGAGATTCCTCCTTCTTCTTCTTTTTTTAAATCACGAAAATGGTGGATTTTAAACCTTTTTCATAGTATATTTGAGAATGTATGATAGTGGTATCAATGTGTTTTGTAATATCACTGAAAAAGTACTAAAATCAAACGGAATATTCCTTATCCTTCCATTTATGCGCGATCCTTCCACTTGTGAACGCGAACCTTCCACTTGTAGAAGACATTTGACCGACCATTCCATGATTTTAACCTTTGTCGATCGTCCCTCCTTTTCGGTCGACTGGTGCTTCGATCATTTCTTTTGGCTGGTTCACCCAATCAGATTAATTGAGTAGTGGGCTTCTGCCAATTCGTCGATGGTGAGGCCCATCGATTTTCACCAAATGTCCTCAATGAGAACTTATCTGATTGCCTCATCCAAATTGAGATCTGGATAGCTATTGGTGAATGTTGTACAGAATACCTCCCAACTTGCCAGCAAGCTCAAAAAGAGGGCAAGGGCTTTAACTTTTTCTTCAAAATTAATCCCTTGAGAGGAGGGCTCAGACAACACCCGACTAAAGGTGTTGATGTGGAAGGTAGCCGATCCTTCTCTCTCATCTTCATATTGAATAATTGTCGAATCAGTATGATCTTTGATGAGGAGGACTTTTTCTCGTATATGGCTTGAATTTTCTCCCACAAAGGGAATGTCTATGTCTCCTTTGCCGTGCTGAAATAGACGTTTTCGGCCAACTGCATTCTAATGGATCTCCACTCCTCGGCTGACACTAAAGCAAGTTGAGCATTATGTCGTATGGCTCAATATCATCTTGTCGAATTGCATTAGCATAAGGCATATCATTACAATTATCATCTCCAATACTTCATTGTCTTTTACCATCCCCTCTTGGAGTCACTACTAACTCAACCATGCATGAATCCTTAAAGGAATTCAAAGATGCATCCATATTCATCATTCATGACAACGCTAGCATCCATCTGACAAATAATATGATAGAGCTCAGTTACAAGTAATTTTGTTGGAGACGGGAAACAAAACAAGTGATCGTGAGATGCATACAACTTAATGACAATTTCGCGCATAATTTTCTAGAGAAACCACTAAATGAGACAGGTACAATTATTCTTTAGAAAGCTGTCTATGCAAGCTTCGAAATGAGCTAAATAACAAAGGAAATGGATATGGGGGGCAAAAAGATACATCAAAAAAGGGTGTTTGTCCATTTCCACCATATCTTTGTCTCTCTCTCTCTTCAATTATACGTCAACACATGACATTAAGATATATTAAAGTCAACCAATCATACATTACAATAATTGATGAGATGAAGACAAACCACTTTCTTCACAATCAGTGATCATGTTCATTTGAAAACTTTTTAAAAACCCACCCTCCCCACAGAATTGATTATAGGGTTTGCTCTGGTTTGCGTGGCTGAAAACCCTAGAAAAAAGCTTCTCTAAGTTTAGTGGTGCAAAATCACATGTCCTAAAACTCAGAGCATGGCTCAAAATTTAGCACTTCCATTTTGCAAAGGGTAAATCCAAATTCTGGATACATACAAATAGCATCATCACCATCCAGACACAATTCTATTCTAATTTCAGATGGAGATTTAGTCTGTCCATCGTTCAATCTTTCTGTTTTCTGTTTTCTGTTTTCTGTTTTCTGTTTCTTGCATCTTCTTCCATGTATACTACATAGCTCAATCATCGCCTTTCTGGTTGTTCGCCATCGCCAACAGCCACGTCCTTCATCTTGATCTCGCTCCAATGACCTCTAATACTGGGGCTCCATGCCTGCCATTGGAGAAACCATACATTAGCAGAAGCCTCCATAGGCTCATCTTCTTCCCCAAACACCTCCTTCAGATTACTTCAACAGCTATGGCTGCTCTTTTTGCCTTAGGTAGGGGAACCAGTCTCTAGCACAAAAGATCAAAGATTTTGTTCAATATATATATAGACTTTACACCCCATCCCTATTGGCTTTAATTCAGACACACCACACCACAATTTGATTGGGTTCATTATTAATTCGGATCCAATTCTAATGTGTTCAAACTGAATGAATAGATCTGAATCTGAATCTATTGTGTTTGATCTGAGCCAATGCAATCTAATTGAATACCGACCTAATGAATCCCGTTCTGTTGTAAATTGGGAATTGCCATTCCATCTAATCCCATTCTGTTTTAAAATTCAGAATCCAATTCCCATTTCATTTTTCTTTTGGAGACCCAAACTAATTCTCATTCAACTCTTGCCCCCCGAAAAAAAATAAAAAATCTAGTAATCTTGAAACCCGAATTCGGATTCTGATTCGATCCATGCTGAACTCGGGATTTATTGGGGATTTCATTCCCAATTCAAGAATCCAAAATACAATTTATGTATCCAAATTATCCGATTTCTGTTCAGAGTATACTATGACCCCCGAAATATCGACCCCCTAATGTTAAAAAATCCAATCATTCGGGCCGCAAACTAATGTTATATATCCAATCATTATCGGGAATGGAATTATTGAATTGGGACCGGACCGATCTCTCATTCGATTGTTGTTGTTGTTTTTGTGTTTCCATGGGTAGCGGGGTTTTTTATCGGGGTTATCGCGGGGGCCTGTTATTCGGACGGGTCGGAGAGTAATGTGGTTTTTCGGGCAGGTCAAGGCGCGTATGCAGGAACCGTATTTGCCATCGGGCTCTCGTACCACTTGAAGCTCATCTCATCAACTACATTCACAACAATGGTTAGTCTCACTCCATTTTAATGCTCTCCTTATAATCTCCATCACTCTAACTCTAACTAGTTTGATTTCAATCTTGTTCCATTTTGCCTCTTGTTCCATTATATAGACTAAGTTTCATGTGGACTACCACTCATATGGGTTCTCTACATTGTACTCTACCACTCATTAGTTCCACCTTGGCTTATCCCACATTACGATTTTCGTGTACTTCACCACTCATCACTTGAACTGAACCCAACATTAGTTGTTATCATATCATCTACCATGAGTTAGAATCATGCCGTCTATCGCTCGATACTCTCATCCCGTCAACAAATGGTTATATAGTTTATTGGTTCAATTTCATTTGGACTATCAACACAAGTTAGTTAAAATCATATTACCGCACTAGTAACTTTCAAGCGAACTAACGCACTCACTAGTTTTGTATGGACTATCACACTAGCTAGCTTCTTGAAGGTGATTCATTTTCATCACCAATTAGTTTTGTCATAGACTCTTACATGACCAAACTTTTTTCTTATCTTTTGGTGGCTAACTATTTATTTGATTCATTTCCATCACCTTCGGCTTAAGAATCAATCGGGTAGTTTCTCATAATAATTGGCAACAATTCAATTTGCTTCAGAAACTCAAACTCGAAACATTTTAAAACTTAAAACTCAACCTAACTGAACCACAAAATCTTAAACCTGCAAAATTGTTGCAATTGAAAGCATTTGATGCATTCTCAAGCTTGAACCAAACAATTCAAGAGATATACAAACTATTAAGTTGTTAAGCCATGGTTCTATTAATTCAAACCAAATCATTGCCGATCATGCCAATATTTATTAGGCTAATCAAGTGTTTGTTTGCCCTTGTTCTTAATACCTATGTTTTGGTTTACAAAATCAATTGATTCATTTCCCTTATCCATAAACCCAGAACTTCAAAGTAGCGCATCTTCGTCACCTACTCATGATGATGTCCCATCATCTATAACCACCACAATAGCAGACATTCCAATGTCTCTCCAAAATGCTTGCCTTACCAATGCCTCAAATATTGTTATGCACAGATAATATAGGTGAGGGTAGGTCATTAAAATTCACAAAACACACGTAAAGGTTACATCCACTAATGTTACAAAGGGACTAATGTGAATGGCTAGAAGTACTGATAGTACATGCACAATTATGATCTAGATAAGCAATAAATGGAGAGTCTTTTAGAAAAGCACATCTATTCAAGGGGCCTAGGAAGACATATAAATATGACTATGTCTTGATCATAGCTTAGGCATGGTCGGGAGGATCAGGTTCTTCTATCCAATCTATTCACCTTTCATTTACTTTTATTTGGTCTATTGATTAATAATTATAGACTCGTCTACAATTGATTTCAGCCCCTTCTTTGCTAAAAAGTAAGCTTTTCTAGGTTACTGTTCAACTAGTGATTTTGGGAATATAGCACTACGAAGTAAGCTTTTGAGGTGTAGAGAGTTCCCTAATTCTCAATTCTTGCCTCTTCATTTTATGTGGTAAATGATCAAGGTCACCTATTAGGCGTCAATGAAACATGACATGTTGTTATAGTCTTGGGCGACATCATCGAGTTATATGGAATCAAGTCATAGAATTAGTACTTTCCTTAGTACCTATGCCCCCTCTAGACGCAGATCACAAGATTCAAGACTGGATGTTTCAAAAAGGGAATATTGTTATTCAAAAAGGCATTACCTACAACAACTGTTTATGAAATAACACAAGAACTTTATTCAACAATGCACTTTCATATTCATGACATAGACACATCGTAAGATCCTATTGACCTATATATATATATATATATATATATATTCTCAATTGAATTTAGTGATGTAATTGTGTTTAACTATTGTTTAATTCAATTATGAATTGGAGTTTGCCAATAGAAAATAGCAAAACCCCAGGATCATAGAATTTGTCGAAAGACTGCAATGTTGATTTGGCATCCAATTCCATGTCATGCACATCCTCATCAATACATTATTTTGGTTCATTCTCATTCTCTTTGCATTGTTTTGAGCCCATAAATGAGTCCAATTAGAATCATGGTTCTAACCATCATCTACATCTATTACATCAACACATATCCCTTTTCCCATGAGTTTCCTCAACACTCTTAGGCCTTATGGAGCTCCCCAATTCTTCACTTAAAACTACTATATTCTAGCACAATATTACTCTTGTTTGGAGCCATTGTTTCCATATTAGTGTCCCCAACTAATTGTGGGACATATTAATGTTTCCATATTTATATGCAAATATTACTCTTTTTATGAATCCATGTTTATGTCCTCTATCCTTGATGTAATATTGAACCAATATAAAAGAATTTTTCTTGGAATAAGAGATAAAACAAGAACTGGTTCCTCTTTCTCTCTCCATGTATATACCATATATATATATATATATATATGGATATATACCTAGATTTAATCCAATGGGGAAGAAAGATCTAATTTGTAGCCAAGTAAGGTGATTTGCCTCTCTCTCACACACGCACATGCACGCACGTACACACATACACTTTAAAACGATATCTATTTATCTCAACTTATGTGCAACCTACTTACAACAAAACACATATATCTCAATTTCATTGCATGAGCACTACCATCTAGTTAATACATCTTCCTTCTATCACTAGTTAATATGACTTTGGTCCCTTTCACCACCCTTATCATCTAATCCCCTATTTGTTACTTTATTGATTAGTCTCATATTTCTACAACTAATTCACCACATGAACACTATTCCCACAATATAAACAAAATGAACAACTAGGATCTCCTTTTTCACCAATGGATTGTTTGTTATTTAATTTGTTTCAACAAATGTTACCTTTTTCTTTTTTCTTTTTTCCCCAAAAAACTACTTCCATTAGTTATAAAATTTTACAAATGAGACTATTATGTACAAATCCCCATAGGGACGCGATAGTTCCATCTTATGTGGATGCCCATTGACTCAAGAAAGGGAGAGGACGACCATTGTTGGATGAAGGCTATTCGTTGTCTTTCAACTCCATCGGAGCCACCCTTGAGGCCATTATATTGGCTCTTTAGAGTGGCTACAATTTCACTCCATATCTCTTGCAGTAACCTTGTTGGATGCGGGGTTTGGTTGGAGAAGACCCATCTATACTATTGTTTCCATAAAATCCAAAGAGCTATTGAGCTAACCAATTCCACCACAACTTGAGATTAGTCATTAAGAGGAGTTGAGTGGACATTGCTGTTGGTGGAGAAAAAAACCTCTTGTGCTTTTATCACCAAAGTCATCCCCTCCTCTTGATGCTCGTATCTACCAACTGGGTTCTGCCATGATAGACAACATATATTTCCCCACTTGATTGAGCCTTGCACCTGTCATAATTGCAACAAGCGGCCAACCCCCCGCCATATTCGATGGGACGCTGGGTTGTCCCACAGAGCGTGTCCTATTGATTCTACTGCATTTGGGCACTCTACACAATTAGGAGAGTTAAGGTTCCCACGTTGCCATGCTCCCACCGGTAGTGACTTATGTATTAATATTCATTGGAACATGGTAATTCGCCTCGCGTGTTTTTATTTCCAGATTTTCTACCAAAACTTGGTGATAATTGTGTGAGGAACTTGAAATGTGTGCCAAACCTTTGCAGCAGCCGGCTCTCGAGCGGTTTGAGCAGTTAGAATGTGGTGACCCAATCTAGTTGTGAATTGGAAGAAATGGATGGGTTTGCTTCCTTGCCCCACATAAGGATCACGCCATGTCCATTGCAAAACATATGTGTCAATCTGGTTGTACTTTGATCGGATCAAGATCTACAATCCATTTATGACCAGTATGCGCGAGTACTCGAATTGCGTTATTCTGTGTTGGTGTCTTAGTGTCTCGCAATTCAGAGCCTTCGATCCTATCTGGTGTTTCCCTACCTCTTAGGATCAAAGATCCCTTCTCTCATAGTCCAGCCGCCCTTGATTTCATGGAGTATGTTGGCTTGATATTGTAGTAGTAGTTACTAGTGACATAAACTGTCTCCAACATTCTATACTTTTTCCATGACCTTCTGCAATGTATCCCCATGACAACCCCTTACGTGATCCCAGTAGTTGACTAGATTCATCCTTGATACATGGGTTCCATAGGATACGTTGACTGGGCCATGTAGGTTCAGAACTCGGTTGATCGCACTTGAGCCCTTGTTTAATGTCACACCATGCCTTCCACATGGATGCACTGAATCTATCCTCCAATTGGCGGGAGAAACTAGGTTTGAGATCCATGTTTAGAATCCATCCCGTTTGGGGGGCCCAATTGACCCTTTTGCATGGCCTAAAGTAAGCGAAAAGTAACCGTAGTAGCATTTTCCAACAGTCATTTCCTAGTTGGAGTCCTCGCACCACAAATTTGGCAAGTAAGGCTTTTGATTGTGAAAGGGGATCAATTAGACCCAATCCCCCTCTCGACTTAGGTGTCGTGAGTGTAGGCCACGCCACCTTGGTGCGAGTTACATGAACTGCCTTACCAGACCAAATGTAGTTGCGTACCAGTCGTTGAATTTGATGTATACTTTCCTTGGAGATTGTCCAACATGATAGACTATACCATGTTGTTGCGAGTAGTACCAACTTTTGTCGAACTCCAATGGGTGCAATCATAGTCTCCGACGGTATTTGGAAACCCAAATATTTGGTGCTCCTCCTTGATTGATCCATTTGAAAGCGGGATGTGGGTGCCACGCAGGATGTGTTTCATGAGAAAGCCATATTGCACAGGATTTGTGCTAATTGATCATGCCATTGGAGCTCTTGCAAAATATGGCTAACCCACTTTCTAGCTTTTGGAGGTTTTCCAAGTCCCCTTGCAGGTAGAGCGTTGTGTCATCTGCAAAAATGTATATCCAGGATGCTTTGGTGAGAATGAGGTACGGGAAGACCACGTAGGTTGAGATGCCGCAAGTTAAGAAAGCAAGAGAGTGCTTTGGCGTATAATAGAAATAAGGATGGAGCTAGTGGGCATCCCTGTGGTATAGATCGGGATATTCGAAAAAAGGGGGGCCCCCTTTCACCTGCCAACACGTTCGCGTTCACAAGTGGAAGGACCGTGCACAAGTGGAAGGATAAGGAATATTCCGTTTGATTTTGGTATTTTTTTTGCCATTTCACAAAACACCTTGATACTGGTATCACATGTTCTCTAAAACTTGATGAAAAAGTTGAAAATTTCACCATTTGGTAAAATTGAAAAATGCCAAATTTTGGTCAAATACGAAAAGTAACTTTGTGTATTTTTAAAGAAAAATGACAATTAATAAGTTTTTAGATCTTAACGAAATCAAAAGCAACGGATTTCAAAACAATGAACATTTTTATTTCATTCGATAAAATGTTGTCTAAATTTGTTACACATAGTTGCACAACAAATTCATTTGGGAACTATTTGCATAAATATCATCATTCTTTTCATGAGAATCACTGCTATAGATAATATACAATTGTGACTCTTCCTCCTCATTTTCAAATGTACCAATCAAATCATTGTCTTCACCAAATGGTGTCTCCAAATTGTGTGCAGTAAATCTTGTTCACCTTCAATCTGAGATATCTTCTAGACTTGGTAATATCTCGTTTATTATGTATATAGTTGTTGTCCTTAAACATCCAACTTTTGTTAGTGTAAAGTCATACACAATGATATCCACCTAACTAATGTCAATGATAGATGTGTTACAAAGGTTTAATGCATCATCACGTCCAAAACTTTACCAATGCAGAATTGGTTCCCTAGCTCATGGCCATCTACATGTGTAGTTATTAATATCCCCACCTTGAGTTCTTGCAAGTTTCCTTGTCACCTGAGTTATGCTCGCGTTGTCATCCTTTGTTCCACATAAATGTTTCTCTGTTGTAGATGAGCCAAACTATAAAGATCAACATTAAGTGCTTGAAGTGGTAATTGAGAACCACGAGAATACTTTATAGACCATGTAAATGACATTTGCAAGGTTCAATTACCATCAACACAATTATTAATGGTTTTTTGTTAATCAATGATGCACATGTTCACCATAAGGTATCTTGTTATGCAACATACTTCTTTGCACTATCGATATGCATCTTTTTCTCTTCTGAAAACAAAGATTTTAATACGATTCAAGTTCATTTTTTAAAAAAACAAGAAGATTTTTAAACATGAACTCAATATGTTGTATCGAGTTGATGAAAAAAACAGAGTTTTGATCATAATTCTATACAACGTATTGAATTCATGTTCAAAGTTTTTTTTACCGGATTTAAAAAAAAATATTAATAATAAGTTGAGCTTGAGTTCATATAAAAACCAGATTTTTCATCACAAATCGATACAATGTATTGAGTTCATGTTTAAAGTAATTTTTTCTAATTTTTTTTTATTTTTTTCTAAATTTTTATGGAAAAAGAATAATTTTAAACATGAATTCGATACATTGTATCGACTTGTGATGAAAACTCTGGTTTTTTCATCATTTATTAAAGCTCAAAAAAAAAAAACCAAAATAAATAGAAAAAAAAAGCAATTTTTTTAAAAAATCCCAAAAAAAAGCTTTAAACAAGTTAGCTTTTCAATACGAACTCATACATTGTATCGAGTTTGTGTTGAGAACTCTAATTTTTCAACACGAACTCGATACATTGTATCGTGTTCATGTTGAAAAGCTAACTTTTTGACATGAACTCGATACAATGTATCGAGTTCATGTTTAAAAAACTTCTTGTCTTTAGCCTATCCGTTAGCGTTAGTTCCTTGTCCAACATCATACCCAAGGAGTTTCCAATAGTAGGAAGTAACATGTATTCTAAGGATAATCCCAGAAACAACGTTGTTACCTTTTTCATAGAATCATCCTGTTGCACAGCTTTCTCTAGGTTAAAACCATGTGTCCATTTACGCATGAACAACCATGTGTTCCGAACCTAGCATGGAGATATTGCTATGAGGTTCGTTGTGGAATCCTTGTCCTCTAGTATGATGTGATAGAAGCCTTTACCAAGCGGTTGAACTTTTTTTATACCACCTATTTGTGAATGAAATTTAGCTTGCAGCATATCTCCCAACAATCCTCTGTTTGGTCGTGATCCCATCACGCGGCATATGACCGTTATTCGCTCAAGGCGCTCTATCTCTTGCTCAAGTAGAAGCATTTCTTTGTTATTGAAAATAATCTGAACAGGACCCTTGTTATTATAGTTGTTTTTATCTTGCATTTTTCCGTTATTGATCGAGGGGTCTGTTTGTGTTATGTGTTCGATAGTGGCGATGTTCGAGGTTTCCATGATTGACGAAGTCTTCCAATGTGTTTGGGGGGGTAGTAGTCAAGCTTCTTCTTTTCTTTTTCTTTTTGGTTTACGAGGGTGGGGGCCCAACTACTCGAACTGTGGTTGGGGGGTTCTCACTTTTCAGACTAGGAGAGGGACCCACTGTTTGAACTGTGGGGGGGACCCACTTTTCGAATTATTGCAATTTCAATTGATAGCATAGCAAAGCTAATTAATTTGTAACATTTTTTGTTTTTGTAGAATGATCGTATGCAAGATTTTCTATCCGGAGAGTTTATTCAAGAGATGATATTTCCTATAGAACATGTATGTGACACTATCCATATGCTATCACATTCTTTCCTTTTCTTTCTTTGCAAATCCTATAGATATATATTTTTAAAGTACCTAAACATCGGTCACATTTGTAACATCCCAACATAACATGAAAGGTATGTAACATGATATTGGACTTCTAGTGTGTAAACTCCTTAACACCCCTCTTGGTGGGGGAACTAAGGCAAATAAATCAATCTCATGGTAAATGAAAATGTCGACTTATAAAGTTATAACTATAGGGAAATAAAATAGAGAAAAGAGTACTAGTATCACATTTTTTAAATTTATTTTCGTGTTGAGTATGAGTAGAGAAATGTTAATTCCCATGTTAGGATTTTTATTACAAACTTCGATGTTTTTATTTTGTTGATCCTTCAACTCCAATCCTCACGATCTTTATGGCAAGATCATACCTCTAATTATAAGGTGTTGTAAAAATAAGTGATATATAGGACATTCATCTTTCAAACTCCCAAGTTTACCATAGACCCCTATTCCTAAGGTAGTCAAACATGACCTCCTCTAGGTGCCACATCATTTGCCCCTTGGCCTATTTGTCTAATGTGATACTCTAGAAAGTGTTGGGGATAAAGGGCCATCATGCTTTTATTAATGCAGAGGTGTGATGCAAAGTACCCAAAAAATAAATATTGTAAATCTCCCTATCGCTGCCTCTGCTCCTCCCATTGCAATTGTCTCCATGTCTCCCCCTATATCTATCTCTATGTATGTGTGGTTGAGTGGCGCCTTGAGATGCTCTTAGCTCATTTCACAAAGACCATCCAAACAAAACTCAGTCCTCATATTTTTAATTCTACCATGGACCCCAATTCATACATTAGTCAAACCCTAATTGAATGATTAGATAAAGGGGCATAACACATTAACAGTCATTGAGCTTTATATCATAATCCAAAATGCAACTTTAACAATAACAACCCAAATAGCCTTAAAAACACTTCAAAGAAACCTAATTCAAGATGGGATTGCCATTTAACATCGTGTGCTAAATCCCACCATCATACACAATTGGATAATGTGCATTGTTACTGCACATTCACAACTCTTCAACATATTATATACATTCTGCAATGAAAGCATTTATATTTTGTGAGTGAATAATAGATCTATCTATAGCTCTTGTTCTACCCATAGTATAAAAGGGCCACATAATAAGAAACCATATTTAAACATCTGAGATATATCTGAAACCTTCTTTGCAAAATTTTGAATGCCATGATTTGGCTTTTTGTCAATTAAATAAAATTCTTCGAAAAGTTATGAAGCCAAGATTTGGCATACAGTTAATTCAAACTTGGCACATTCCCCTATGTCCCAATGGAAGATCCATAAAGACACAAACACCTCAATCGGCATAGCATATTGCAATGCAACTTTTACTATGGTGGTTAGCAATTGACTACCCCAAAGTTTATGTTAAGAGAGTATTAAGTGTTCAACAATAACAAACTTGAGTATTTAAAAGTGGAACATTATCACCAACATGTTCCCTTGTGGCTTCAATGCTCATTTTACCGACATAGCTCCCCAACACTTCTATTTCAAGACAAATTATCTCATATACATCTTTTAAGAAACCAGATATTCTAATTACTCTATGACTCTCCTAATTCAACCATGTTTTGGGGAGCAATAAAAAAAATATGGATCATGGGAATGACGATTCATTATACTACTTTGAATTCAGTAGCAAATGACCATGCCTAGCAATTCAAATATAGAAACTATGTACCACTATATCCGAAATCCATGACAAACATCAAAGAGGGAGAATGTACACAAATTCGTTAGACCTAAATGGTTCTGCATTAAGGAGCCAAAAGAAATATCTAGCAAATTCAATGATGATAAACTTTGTCCTCGATAGGAGAGCATGTCAAATAGTTTATAATGTATATAGAATAAGGTGGCATTGCCTAAAGATACATGACAAGGAAGCAATGCCACAATTGATAATAATGCTTGACATATTGTACATGCATGAAATGCATTACTAATAGGAATGGAGAGAGAGAGAGAGAGAGAGAGAGAGAGAGAGAGAGAGATTAATTACCAAAGAGAAAGAGAAATAATACATGAATTGTGTATAGTTGAACGTGAGAAATGATATATATGAGAGGCTACTATGCATTAACGATACCCCTCAAGAGTTGTTGGAAGGGTTTTCAAAGTACGAAATTGCACTACATGAAAAGGGGAGCCTCACAAAAAGACCCTCGGGTTGTTGTATATGTCTTGAGGTAAAGTTATGATGTTTTTTCATTTTTATGAGTAAAACAACTTCTCTCTAAGTGTGTGTGTGTGTTTTGTTTTGTACATACATATTATGTGCATAGAGATATACATATTCGTATGTGTGTGTCTAGATACATGTTTATATATCACCATTGATACATAATACTTTGATTTGATTGGCCAGGAATTAAAGATTGGAGACATTGCCAAGGCCTTACCATTTTGTAACCATATTTTCCATTCCAACTGTGTAGATCAATGGCTTATCACGAATGCCACTTGTCCCATTTGTAGATATTGTTATTAATATGAGCAAATAAAAGTAGAACGTTTATTTTGTCTTGAGTAAAACATATTTCCCATCAACATGTTAAATATAAAAAGAGTATTTGATTAAAGGGAAACTAAGGCCTCAAACATTTTGTAACCGTGTTTCCTTATTCAAGTTGTATAGATAAATTGCTAATCAATCATGGCAATTGTGTCATTCCAAGAGTTTGTTAAGTGTTTTCACATCTACATGTCTTTTATTTGTATGCAAGTGCAAGTAGTTAACTATATGTCATTGGAATGCTTATGGAAATGTAGAAAATAAGTTTTAATCTTATTTCAAACAAACCTTTCTCCATGAAAAAATGATATTCCAAACAACTTGCCTATTCACGATCCTACATTTTTATCAATTTTGGTAGTAGGGTCTTATCTTTGTGTGTTCAATATTTGCATCTCTCTCTCTCTCTTTTATTTACATAGCATTCTTTAATTATAATTGGGCATGAGAGTTGAAATACTCCAAGCTTAAATGGAGAAAGGTGTATTTGAACCCATTTTTTCAATGTAAATACAAATATGTCAAATTTATAGGGAAAAGTTAATAGAAGTATCATAAAGGTGCAACAAGGTGTTTTTTGGGGCATAGATACCGACATATCACATGATACCACTTCGCCAACTCTTGGAGTCAGTTAACACAATGTCAAAAGTCACAAACACGAAGAGACACCTCTTCACGAAAGGATACATTTGTGATTAGAACAAATATGGCTTAACGCCAAGTTTTGTATAGACACTCATCACAAGTGTTACAATCATTATTTCGCCTAATACAATTCCATCATTTCATCATTCAAAACAAAGAAGTGTAATAATAGAAGAACACGAGTTAAGAGCATACATGTTCTCCAAAATTTCAATGGTCCTTGATCCTAGTTTCAAGTATTCCTAAAAGCAATGCATTTTGTGGTTCATATGCTAGCTAACTAACATCGAATGGATGCAACTCAAGTTAAGTTGGTTGGAACCTTATTGACAAGAAAAACACTAGCATAGTTGGTATCGTTACTAGAAAAGAATTCATGTTTGATTAAAGACTTTGATGTTTATATCAAGAATTTTCAATCAGGTTTTGGAGATACGAACTATGTGAGAATGATGACCAACAAGATTTGAAGGTTATGACAAGGAGATCCTATCTCAAAGATAAATGGCATGTTTTTGCCTTTTGGATTGTGATATTCCTTTAGATAAAAAGACATTAATGGAACTCATTGAAAGGGAATATAACACCCGATCTTCGACAATGTGACTTTTGCCATGAAGCGCAGGAGACTACCAAGCATTCACATGTTTTTCTTAATACTAATGAGGAAAATCTTTGAAAGAAAGAAAAAAGACATTAATGAACTTATTTTGGCGTTGCCTTATGGAATATTATAAAAGATATTTTACTTGGGTGAAAGCATGGGAATGGAAACACTATTATAGTTTTGGCATGGCCTTATGGAATGATGTAAAGGATATATTTTACTTGGGTGAAGGCATGGGAATCAAAACATTATTATAGCGAACATGTAGCTAAGAAGGCAAAATAGCTAACTAGATATATTGTTTTAGTTGTTTCTTTACTGTGTGGGTTTTAAAGGTACATATCATTTGGTATGTGGGGTAAAATATTGGAATGTCCACATTTTCAAATTTGGGCACACAGAGTTACATAGGGTATTGTACATTCATGTTTGGACCTTTAATGTCAATACACTCCCTCATGATCCCTAGTATGGCATCAAACTTCAAACAAATTGAGCATTGCCCATGCAAATACAAAAAGTTCTAGGGCACACAGAGTTACATAGGGTATCGTACATTCATGTTTGGACCTTTAATGTCAATACACTCCCTCATCATCCCTAGTATGGCATCAAACTTCAAACACATTGAGCATTGCCCATGCAAATACAAAAAGTTCTAGGGCACACAGAGTTACATAGGGTATTGTACATTCATGTTTGGACCTTTAATGTCAATACACTCCCTCATCATCCCTAGTATGGCATCAAACTTCAAACACATTGAGCATTGCCCATGCAAATACAAAAAGTTCTAGGGCACACGGAGTTACATAGGGTATCGTACATTCATGTTTGGACCTTTAATGTCAATACACTCCCTCATCATCCCTAGTATGGCATCAAACTTCAAACACATTGAGCATTGCCCATGCAAATACAAAAAGTTCTAGGGCACACAGAGTTACATAGGGTATTGTACATTCATGTTTGGACCTTTAATGTCAATACACTCCCTCATCATCCCTAGTATGGCATCAAACTTCAAACACATTGAGCATTGCCCATGCAAATACAAAAAGTTCTAGGGCACACGGAGTTACATAGGGTATTGTACATTCATGTTTGGACCTTTAATGTCAATACACTCCCTCATCATCCCTAGTATGGCATCAAACTTCAAACACATTGAGCATTGCCCATGCAAATACAAAAAGTTCTAGCATCAACTAGAAAATACAAAAATCAAGGTATTTCCATACAACCAGTTTACATTAGGGCCTCAATTACCTCTTCATCTAAGTAGTTATCAATATATCTATGGTTTTATTTATTTATCTTTTAAACAAACTCCTGATAAATTTTGTTTTCTTGCTGATTAGGGCAATGTCATTAGAGTCACACACCAAGATATCATGCAAATCACAATCTAACATGTAAGATTTTTGAATGATTTACGGATAGTCAAATATTCATACATTTAAGGTACACACATAAGCATGGTTTTGGTTAGCATGAGATGCTAACAAATATGCAATGATGGTTAACAAACATATGTTTCCTTTTAGGTTTAGACTCAGATATGCAAATACATATATTGTATGTCCATAAGGTTAGAAACACATTCTAACATAGTTAGGTTTCAAATCACATACTGCATGTATGCATTGATGGTCAAAATCATATTCTGGTTGATATATAGTTAGCGTTAGAATCACATATATCATATCTACGTTGATAGTCAAAATCAAATTCTGACTGATATGTAGTTAGGGTTGGAACAACGGTAATGGTTACAATCAGATTATGATAGATATGTAGTTCTTAATATTTTAAATATTCTCCCATCTCCCTCCCTCTATATAATTGGGCAGTTTTATTTATATAGAATAAATTGGAACGACAATCATTTGTACAAAAGTTGAAAAAGTTTGAATCATTACCATGAGAATCCACAGATTGCAATCAGGATGATATCTTAGTATGATTCTATTTTGCATGATCATTACACTTTAATAAAAAAACTCATTACAAGTCTATTTATTTATTCACAAAGGAATTTCTTTCAACAAAAATTCGTAACAAGATAGTGGTCAAATAAAAAATCTAATCGCTTGCATTTGCAATGCCCACCATATTAAGCATGTTTCGATCTTCTTTAAAGCGTTGAAGTATCGTTCCTCCATGGGTGCTAGTTTTCTTACAATCACTATCGCTTTCTGAGACTATTCCCCAACATTCTATAACATCAATACTGAACTCTGACTTTTTCGAAAGAAGTGGGTTATTGAATGTCACAGATGGGTATGTGTACCCTTTATCGAAGCTCGCTGGAATGAATATACCAAAGTGGTTTTTTTGTCCTCCAAAACCAAGGCCATTTGGTATGCTTTGTGACGTATAATTGGATGCACACTATAGAAGAGATGAAACTACCATTACTATAAAAACAATTAGACTATCTTATCTAGTGAAAAAATATACATTACAACCTCTAATGAAGAAAATGAGACTCAGCATTATGTTAGTTCAATGAAATAGAAATTTAGATAATTTAATGAAAAATTTGACTAATCATTTTCACTTACCCATTGTACATTATTATTACTACCGGAAGCTCGATAAATGGCTGTCCGGGGCTGAAGGCTAAACAAAAAGGACTTGAGATCTCCAAAGAAATCAGGATGGCGATCCCACGAGTTACTTGCAAAGCCACCAAATATACATCCCTCCTCATCCTTTATTAGGAGAATGCTTGATCCTACAAAGCTGTTTCCACACTTAAAGACCAACAATAAGCATATACATGCATATTTCCATAATCACAAACACACATAAGATCCCACAAGTTTCTCACACACCCATTGCATGGCCACTTACATACATACATATATCTCGTATTCCCATTACAGGGACGAGTATAGACACTAAAAAGATTATGTATATGTATATATATATATATATCAGAGAGAGAGAGAGATAAGTTTGGCTTATGTGATTATTGCGTAACATACGATAATTGAGTGAGAAATGTGTTGAAACTCAATCCATGGAGAGAACTGTGGTAAAGAAGGATCCACTCTTCTGTGTCCTGTTGTTGAAGAGCCCCTGAGATGTGCCATGCAAACTCTTTCCTCAAAACTAGCTTTATATTTTCCGGAACCTTTGATAGTTTAGGAACTAGACGACCCAGCACATTCTGCTCTGCAAATTAGTCATAAAAGACGTAGAGCTGTTAAAAACAACACAAAAAAAGAAGCCATCCCTAAAGAAAAGAAAAGAGAACACATCACCTTTGCTAGAGTTAATAAAAAGTTCACCTTCCCGAGAAAAAAATATTCTTTTATTACACGAAAAAAGGCATTCTCTTCTTAAAGTAAAAGAGAAAAGAAAATGTTTTCCAAATACAGAAAATTATGAAGAAAAACAGCTTACCAGGAGAGGGTTGAGCCATAAGGCTGGAGAGGAACTTTTTGATGGAGGGTACAAGTAAGCACCATGTGTGAAAATCTTCAGTGGACATGCACTCCTCATCCCCGTCATTTCTAATAGAAAAAGGTGCTGTGTTAACAAAAGCTTGTATAATATTGTCTGGCAAGCTTGCACCAGGAACAGCCTCACCGGGGCCCATCACTGTTTGTAGAATCGAAAGAACCACTGATTCAGCTTCAGTCCTGAAATTTATACATGATGTTTATCAGAGGGAGAGTTTTAACCAGATTTTGAAGGGCCTCATGCTTTAATGACACACTCGCTAAAATTCTCAAGCTGACTGAAGGACAATATCACCTCTGAATAAGAATAACACATCTTTTGTGCCTTAATCAGTTTTAGCACGCTGACATCACATGGATACAATAAATGCAGGTACAAGTGTCCGTCTTCATTTATTAGAACCAGCAACATTGGTTATACCAAAAATGTCACCATTATGATTGCAAGCTTGTGAGAGGTAATCCTAACATCTCCTTGGATAGCTAAAAAATTAGTTCACATTCCTCTTAGCTAAGTGAATAGATAGCTATGGCATATGTGCCTTATATTTTATATGTGAAAGCGGTGTAGTATGCCCATTAAAAACAAGAACCTATTATTATTGAGGTTTTGTCATCTCTGTAAGGTAATAAATTGGTCCCTGGATGAAAAATGTTATCTCACAGCATAGCCATGGATCCTCCTCGGTGACATAATTGAACCCCAACCTTCCCTTAAAAATAATGAAGAGGATTGGCCATTTGTGATTTATAACCAAACTAACACAACAAATCCCCTAGACACAAAATTAAATTTCTCTTCTGAGGAACATAATCATTGCATATCACACCATGTAAGCATGAAGACACAGCCATAAACAATTTCGGAGGTCCTAGAGAACTCAAAAAAATGTTGTAATGGTACGAACACCTATAATTCCAATCTTCTTCCCTCAGGACCTTCATAAAAGCCCTATTTTGTCTTGTCAATCATCGTTGAGAGTAAGCACTTCCGAAAACTAACTAGTGTTTGACTTTAGAACAATGCAGTGAGATCATCACACTATCATATTCGAAATATCTAGTGAGGATTAGAAATATGGAGAATTGATTAGATAGACATATACAGTTGCACTCATAGAGATGTATAAATACAAATTTTCCCTTACATATGAGAGCAGCTCACAGTGGTAATCTTCCCATGCACTTACACCTTAGAGTTGAGAGTACTCACTTCCGAAAACTAACTAGTGTTTGACTTTAGAACAATGCAGTGAGATCATCACACTATCATATTCGAAATATCTAGTGAGGATTAGAAATATTGAGAATCGATTAGATAGACATATACAGTTGCACTCATAGAGATGTATAAATACAAATTTTCCCTTACGTATGAGAGCAGCTCACAGTGGTAATCTTCCCATGCGCTTACACCTTAGAGCTTATATGGGATCTGAATTGGTTGACTATAGAGTTAGTTGACACAGATAATGGTCACAACATCGGAGTGTAAGAGAAAGAAGGTGGACATTTATATTGTGTTTGGTCTTATTATCACATTAAATGTGAAAGTTAGTTGATCGTAGTCTGGACTCTGGATATTCCTTTTCAGTAAACCAAATTGTCATTTACTATGACCTAGACACAAGCTAGTGTTAGATAGTACTTATCTTAGAGTCAATGACACATTCTTCAAGACTAAGTACATCTTAACCTGCCAACAGAGAATATTCTTCTAGTCGACTTGACTTGCCAATTCCATTACACTACTTCCCTATTTTCAGAATACATTCTGCTCGACTCATCTACAGTTTCCTACATTGACATCTCATCAACCCATACGATCGTGTTGCACAATAGCTACTCAACTTGGGGTGCTATCACCAAATGTGCACTCTAAGAGTACACGTGGGGATGAGTTGACTACTTGGGGATGATAATTGGCTATATCGAAAAGTGAGAATGTTAACATTGGTGCACTCTTCAACAGGCATTATTGAATCATGAAAAGAAATTCAAGGGGAAGAAATCCCAATCAGATATGGATACAAGCAGCTAAAGATTGTCTCAAAAGTTACCTATTAGGCACTGCTTTTGTGGTTTTAATACAGCATCCCCAGTGGTTTTCAATGGCCACATTCAAAATGTATTTCTTTTATGTTAATACAGTTCCTCCTTGCATATACATCCATACCTCCACAACTCTGACCTTTTTATTTTATTTTGTTTGATCTTGAGTAGAAACATTCCAACTATTTTCTTGATGTTAATGAAGCCACTTTGATGTAACAAATAAAATACAAATTAGATGAAGTTGCAAGAATATATTTCTAAATGGTTAAATTGCTAAACAATACTTATAAGAAAAGAATTTTCTACACACCTTTGCACTAAGCCATCACCTAGTAAATCCACAAATTGATATATAAAGTTTTCCACTTCATCTGGAGAACCCTTCTCATAGATTGCCTGAATGTTCAAGACCATTTTAATGGTTTTAATTACATGCTTCCTAAAGAAGAATATGTATAAGATCTACCACTAACCTTTGCAGTAACTAGGTCTTCATAATAAAGTTTTCCATCTTTTCTGGAACCAGATACCAAGTCAAAAAGCCTAGATCCAAGTGATCCATGTATTCCATAATAAGCCTATGTACAAACACATCAAAAAATGAGAGAGCCCTAACTGAAATTGCAAACATATGAACAGTCAACAAACAAGGCATTGAGTTTAAGCTTAAAAAAGCAAGTACAACATGTCAAAGAGAAATACAGACAAATTCCTTTTGAGGTAAAAAGCCTTTGCCAATCAAATATACATAAATAAATGGATAAACCTTGAAAAGCAATTTGCTACATGATTTATACTTCAGCAAATCTATTTATGATTAACAACTAATAACAAAAGATAATGAGAAAAATCATAGACCAGGTTTCGAATGTTGGCTTAAGGTTTCCAGTTTTAGAGTTAGCATTATATCAGCTTAACCATCCCGCCTTCTAAATGTGTATACCGTTGGATACATGGGGTTTTTACATTATGAAATAATTTCATTTCCACTTCCATCTCTCAAGTGTGAAGAATTGGTTGAAGTTGCACAAAACTTAAAACCCATTTTTTATGGAGTTTTGGTATGTCATAAAGGAGTTTACCAAGTGTGGTAAATGCAAATACAAAGAAGAAAATACATGCTAAAAAGTCCCATGTAGTTCAGAAACATTTTAAGTTAACAGTATTGCCATTTCCAAAGCAGTTTGAAACATGTTTCCTATGCTACCAATTTCCTTTTCTAAGTGCTTATAATTTATTCGGAGAGATTCACAAATTAACTTCTTCGTTGTGGCGTTTATTATTTGAATTTACTTAAGACTTCTCTCAAAATTGTCATCTTCGTATGCCCATGTTGATATTTTGCTATGATTTAAATTATATGCAATCAGATGAGGATTGATCTTTGTTCATCAAAATGGCGTTTCTGAATCATCATTCATGTTACCTTGTTTCCGGTGAATGATACACAAGGAAGTGAAGTGAGTACAGTCTTAATTTAGTTTTATTCTACTATTTCTTTTAAGAATTTGTTTTTACACGTAAGGAAATAATCAGAATTAGTAGTTATGGTCAATATAAATAGTACACATGAGACGCATAAGTCTGTAGGTGTTTTTGCTCACTAGACAACCTCTCTCATTCAATTATGGTACATGTAAATGTTTCCCTCTGTCTCATACGTCATGAACTCATTCTTCACCTCAAGATATTAATTAAAAACGATCATTCTATTCATATATCTGTCTATCAATTTATGAAACCATATATCTGTTCGTATATCTATTTATCCATCAGTGTCTCCATCAATCCTTCAATCAATCAATCATTTATCTATTTATATATTAATCTATCCAAGCCTCCATCTGTCTATCTCTTCACACTCCATCCATATCTCTACACACTCTTTTTAGCAATGAGTATCTACATACACACAAATATAGATATATGCATATATTATGCATACAATTTGGATACGTATCAATGGAATTCCTACACATTATGATATATATGAAACATATAAAAGAAACAACCTGAAAAACAGATGCACTGATAAACTCTCCATCACTTCTTGACTGAGACCCTAGAGACACGAACAGAGCCCTCAGGTCTTGGATCTCAGACTCAGAAAACCTCCTGGAAAACAAAAAACACATCATAAAATACACATAGAAGAAAGATATTACATATCTCTATATATACACACATATAGAAGAATGAATATATGTATGTATGTGGGTATGTATGTATGTTTGTATGGATGTATGTATGTATGGATGGATGGATGGATGGATGCATGTATGTACATATACACATGCACATACCCATATACATACACATACAAATACACATACCCCATATATAACACTCATATGAATTCATATATGCATATACACATCTACATACTTATACATACATGTACACATACAGCTATAAACACACACACACACATAGATACGTGTACGTATATACACATTTATTGATTTATGTGTAAATATTTAGGTATACAGTTACGTATTAATATATATGTGTGTGATGTGTATACATATATATGACCTAGAAGCCTGCAAGAACTCGGGAGTTGAAGATCGACTCTGCAGATTGTTCCCCATTGCTGACTGTTCTCAATCCTGATCATTTACTCCTTTGATTACTGATTAGTTGACAAGGCTAGGATCCAGTCGCTCTGTTCTTTCGACCGTCGTTATAATGTTAAGGAGGTTTTCGGATCCCGGTGCTCTGTTCTTTCTCTAGATCATCATCATTCTTCTTCTTCAGAAGAAGAAGATTAAAAGAAAAAATGGATATAGACTCCTAACAAAATATGTATTAATGCCCAAAGCCTTCGGGTCTTATATTTGATTCGCCCAACAAATGGCCCTACTGTTTGGTTATCTTCAATGTGATGGATGGGCTTTGGCCAATCCCAGAGACAACCTGGACATTTGCGATGTCCGGAGAATTATAACGAGACCACATCAAGAGCAAGGAGCAGATTTCCTCTCCCCTTCCGCTGCAGGGTTTTTTTTTCAATCACTAATTCATATTTTGTCAAGAATCGTTGCCGTTGGTGGCTACTTATTTCCAATCTTTTTCAATCACTGGTTCTTATTTCAACGTTAGACCCGAATCCTTGTCTTCGACAACTATAAAAGCCTCCGAATTGGACGGCGTTTTTCTCGTAGGCCTACGTCAATGGAGAATTAATCTCAGCATTTGAATATAGTGGGCTTTTCTTTGAGGATTACAACATGACAGAACCGTGTAGCTCTTGTATGCGTGAGTCGATAGAGAATTAACCTTAGCATCTGAAATGAATCGTTGGCTTTTCTTTGAGGGTTACACTCATTAACTCGACAATATTTGTATCAATGCTTAGAACACACTCAATACCTTCATAATTTACATGAATTGAACTTTTAGTCACATAATAACACTTCAACAATTGGAGTTTTAATGATTTCCTCTCTTAATTACACATAGATTACTTGAATTTTAGTGATTTACTACAATCATGACACATCATCCTTCTCCAACCATGAGAACATTGATAATGGATTTCACATGTCCATTCTTGGGTGCTTATGATTATCAATCAAGTGCATTCCCTACACCGCCACAATCATCAATCAACCACAGTTAGGGACATCTGTGGCCAACCTTATATAAGTTGATGTTTGTTTATGTTTCATGAGCTCAATAAACATGAAAATACACACATCTCATCCAAATTCACTTTGTTCATCCTTGCTTACCTCCAAAACATGAAAATATCAAGAACTATGCATAGAAAACATTATCTTGAAACTTTAGAAAAAATTGATTCTTCAAAACTTTTAGCATAAAACTACAACATCGTCATATTTCATTCTTCAAGTAATCATTAACTTAAATTCCTAATTTTCAATGACTAACTTCACCAATGAATATCCCCTCTTTATTAATGTAAAGAATCGAGAGTGATTCTATGTAGCGGAATAGATTAGAGGGGTGTGTGTGTGTGTGAAGAGGAGAGGAGAGGAGCGAAACACAAGATATATAGATAGGAAAAATGAAATACTCAAGAATATGTATGTATTAGGAAGTGGAGAACAATATGAATATTACAAAGGAGATTAACCGACACATTACAAAGTAGGAGGAGGGTGATTTATATAAGGTCGCCCTCTCTCTACATTCTCTCATTAATACGCTCACTCTCTCTCTAGAACCTTGGGGAATGTGGAAACTCGTTAGTTATGGGGAATATAGAACTCATTAGTTAGTTGTCATAGAATATGATTCTATGACACATAGTTAATGTGTAGAAAGTAGTGGTGACCTTTGACCTTTGAGTGCTCATAGATTCTCAAAATATGTGTTCACACACTAGAGTAGGTTGAGCTTGATTTTCAACACGCCCCCTCAAGCTCAACTTTGGTCGGCTTTCAGCTTTTGGCCTTCATATGGTGTCCATCTCAATTGATGTCTGATTTAGCTGGTATCTGGTTCTCTCTTGTACTCCCCCTCAAGCTTGGCAAGTTAGGGAACGTTAGTCTAAGGTCTGACATGAATTGTTGAAGCTTGTCGACTCCTAGGTCTTTGGTGAAGATGTCGGTTGTCTGAAGATTCATGTTGATGTGTTGAAGGTCGACATCTCCAGCCTAAACACGCTCTTGAATGAAGTGATAATGCAAGTTGATATGCTCTTCGTGCGCGTGTGGAACACCGTGTTCCGAGCCAGATGAATACTGCTCATGTTGTCGTAGTAAAGGGGAATTGGATCCTTGATGAGAAGACCCATCTCCTTCAATATTCTCTTCAGCCAAATGGTTTCACATGCAGCCACAACTTCACCCCCGTATTCGGCCTCTGTGCTCAAAAGTGCGACGATTAGCTGCTTCTTGCTACTCCAAGAGATGACTCCACTTCCGAGAGAGAAGAAGAATCGTGAGGTCGATCATCACTCGATTATGTTGCCTGCCCAATCGGCATCCGTATATCCTTTGAGTCGAATTGGCGTGGACGACTTATAGAGAATTCCGTCGTCCATCGTTCCACTTACGTATCATAACACTCGCTTAGCACAATCTAAATGAATATCTCGTGGAGTTTGCATGAATTGGCTAAGGGGGGCGATCGGATAGCTAAGTTTGGGTCGAGTGATCGTGAGATAGATGAGGCTTCCAATCAGTTGTCGATACTAAGTTGGCTCACACTTTTCTATGCTGGAGTCGGCAACTAGCTTTAGGTTTTGATTGAGAGGGGTTGCCATAGACTTACACTCAGTCATCCCGAACTTATATAATAAGTTGAGGATGTAGTGTCGTTGGGAGATCATAATGTTGGCTGGATGGAGTTCCAATTACCTCGATGTCAAGGAAGTAATGGAGCTCTTTCATGTCCATCATCTTGAATTTTCCAAAGAGGAGGGTCTTGACCTTGTTGATGTCGACTAGATGCTCACCTCCAATGACTAGATCATCCACATATAGGATGATGAAAACTAGGCTTCTAAAATTGTTTCTTATGTAGAGAGAGTTGTCGGATTTTGAAATTCTAAAGCCGATTCGATGAAGATATTGTGTTATCTTCAAATGCCAAGCACGTGGTGCTTGCTTAAGGCTGTAGAGTGGCTTCTTTAGTCAACAAATTGCTTTTGGATGGTAGCTGGATTCGACGTTGGGTGGTTGTACACCTTCTCCTCTAATTCACCTTGAAGAAACGTGTTCTTGACGTCCATCTGATGGAGGTGCCACCCTTTTGCTGCTGCAAGCGCTTTCACGATCCACACAGTTGTCCTCTTTGCCATTGGGGCAAGGGTCTCTTCATAGTTGCCACTGTGTGTTTGTATGTAGCCTTTTGTTACGAGTCGGGCTTTGTATCGATTGACAGAGCCATCGACATTATACTTCACCTTGAATATCCATCTACAACCGATTGTCTTCTTGTGAGGTGAGTGAGGGACGAGATCCCATGTCTCGTTCTTACTAAGAGCTTGCATCTCTTTGTTCATCACTTCAACCCATTGCGGATCTTCAGCAGCTTCGGCAAAGTTCTTTAGTTCATTATCTGTTGCCACCTTCATCATAAAGGCATAGTGATATACCATATAGTTGTTGTAGTCAAATTGGTTAACCGAATTCTTTTCTTGAGTGGAGGGTCAATGTTTTTCGTTTGTCATGGAAATGGCTTTCTTCACTCTAGGTGTCCTCATGATAGGCACATCAAAGGCACCAAACTCACTATCGAGTGGGTCAGTTGGTTCATTGTCGTCGGATTGATAGTCTTCAAAATTTGGCATTTTTGCCTTTCCTTTGTCCGATTTCGGACTTGGCCGTGACATGCTTTGCTCGCTTGAAGGCTCTTGAGGTCCACTTAGCTTGATGTGATTGGACTCTCTTTGGATATTAACCTTAGTTATCATCGTCTTCCATGTAGTCAAGGTCGTTCGTAGATGGTTCGGGAGGAGTTGGCTCAATTTCGTACCATGACGTTGATTCGTCAAAGACTACATCCCGACTCACACGAACCTTTCAAGTAGAGGGGTTGAAGAATTTGTACCCCATTTGCTCCAATGAGTACCCTACGAGGATACACTTCTCCTACTTGGGATCTAGCTTTTCCCGCGTTTTGTCAAGATGTGCACATATGCAATTGAGCCGAATATCCTTACATGGGATAGATCCAACATCTTTCCATAGTACTTCTTGTGAGGGGTTACATCATGCACTCTGGATGTTGTGCACTAGTTCATGAGGTAGACGGCAATATTTGTTGCTTTGGCCCAATGTGACTTGGGCATATGCTTCTCGCTCAACATGGCCCTTGCTACTTCGAGGATGTGCCGATTCTTGCGTCCGGCCACTCCATTATGTTGCGGTGTGTGTCAGCACGTAAACTCTCGCCGAATTCCTTCTTTCCGGAGATAAGCTGAAAATTCGTAAGAGAAGTACTCTTTTCCTCCGTTTGACCGAAGGCATCTAACGTGACAACTTGTTTCCTTTTCGACTCCATTTTTTAAATTTTTGGAAGTGTGTAAACACTTCACTCTTTTGCATCATAGGAAAGATCCATGTGTTCCTAGAGAAGTGAACGATTCATGTGTGCTTGGGGAAGTCGTCAATAAAGGTGACATAGTATCGGCATCCTTCGAATGTTGTCGTTTGTGCTGGTTCCCACATGTCTAAGTGGATCAAATCTAGGAGGCCTTTGCTCACGTTTCGTTCTTTTGGAAATGGGTGCCGATGTTGTTTGCTGAATTGACAAGCTTTACATACACCTTCAATCTCTTTCTCTTGGAAGGTCGGGAGCCCAATGACAACTCCTTTTGATTGCATCCCCTTGAGCTTTTGGAGGTTGATATGGCGGATTCTTTTATGCCATAGCTCTATGTTGAATGTGGGTCTCTAATGGACATATTCACACTATCTCCTTTTGTACACACTAGGTTTAGGATATTTATGTAAATAGTGAGAAGGGCAGTTGCCCTAAGTTAGTTAGTATATAAACTGACTTTGTAACCTAGTTTTCATAGTGGTTATAAATATAGTTCATCTTGTGCCCAACGTCTCTCTCTCTCTTGCGTTCTTGTTTATCTTCTTGATTCTGTTTCTAGTTGCCATCAACCTTCTTCATCTATTAACGATCTCCTCACAGAAGAGTGTTGATCTGTTCCGCACTAGACGGTTGCGTTCACAACATCTGGTATTAGAGCTTGAGGTTCTTTCTATTCTATTGTCGTTGTCTATCTAGTTTCTATCAACAACTCTTCTTCTGTACACCGTGAAGATCTCGGTTGGCAACTCTCTACAATATCGTCTTCGCGAAGAGAAACACCGGCAAAATCTGCACTCCACTATTCTAAATCACCATTGAAGTGAGCCAATCGGTTGCACTTCACTCATGTGATTGTAGCCGCTTGGAGTAAGATTTCGCTTCAAAAGCTCTGCCTCAATCGTATCACATTGGATTAGACAACAATCGAATAGGTCACCTGGCGCTAGTCACTCGCTTGTCATAATCACTCATAGTTGTCTAGGCTCCAGGAACAACCCCCTTCCGTGCTTCATTTGGCTAGACAACATTCAGAAAGATTAGTTGATTCTGTTCTTCTCACTGTCGTAGTCACCTGAAGCAGGATCGGCCTGCATAATCGGCACATACTCTGTGTTTGGAAATCTAGAAAATCGACATTTGAAATCGATAGACATACTCGGGCCCAACTCAACTAGGCTAGTTAGCCGTAGTCACTTCGGATCAAGTCTCCCGAATTTCGAATCAGATTCAGCTTGTGTTCAAACTCGGCTAGAACGAATTCGGGTGAGCCAGTTTGTTGCACCCAACCACTATTCGTAGACAATCCCCGAACAAATCCTCCAAAATCGACACAGATGACATCAACATCCCGCTCATCAAAGATGACTCTAAGGAAGTTTGACGGATCAAACTTCAACTTCTGGAAGGATCACATGCAAGACTATTTAATAGTCAAGGGGCAAATCGACCCCATCGAAAGCAAAAATGCTTCAGAAGGATACAAGACACTTGAATGGGAGAAGCTCGACAGAATCGTTCGAACCACCATTCAGATGCACCTATCGGAGTCCGTGTACTTCACGGTACAATCGTGTTCGACTGTCTTTCAACTATGGAAGACACTTTCGAACACGTACGAAAAGAAGGTCTCCGCCACGAAGATATATTTGATATGACACCTATCACAACCAAGAGAAAAGATAGAGTGACAGAAGAAAGTTATAAAGAGATCACAGGAAGAGAGGAATGAAATGATAAGAGAAGAATGAATGTATTAGATAGAATGAGAATGGATACAAGATAGGTGATGAGAGCTTAAGACTGGTGTTGATTCGAATTGGTTTGAGAAGAATTGTATGTCTATATTTATAGGTTCCTATAGAATAGCCTAGAGATTTCTATAATGTTCTATAATGTTCTAGACCTAGAATACTCTAAGATGTTCTAGGATATTCTAGAATGTTCTAGAATGTTCCAAAGTATTTACAAATTATAATCAGTGTATTACAAGAAGTAGCTTTTATCATCTCATAATATCATAGGCTATCTTAATGGTTAGGTTCTTGATTATGTATTATAAGGTCTTGGGTTCGAGCCTAGGTGAAGCCATGATGTTTATGAATTCATGAAACTATTCCCCCGTCAAGAACGATGAGTGGAAGGCAACATTAATAATGTAGGGCCCAGTTTGTTTGGATAACGGCGATGGAAGTCGTCGATATTTATCGACGATTTCCCAAGTGCAATCACTAGGAGGATAGCCTACCCAATAAACCAGATTATAGAGCTTATTCCGCACAATCTTAGAATCGAGAATAGCAACTACCTCGTATTCGGGGCCGTCAGCAAGTTGGACAAAGGGTGGAGGTGGCACGACACGATTAGGAATGGAAGAGGCGCGACAAGGTTCCAAAAGAGAGCTATGAAAGAATGGGTGAAGCCGCATGTGTGCTAAAAGATTAAGATGAAATGTTGCAACATTAATCCGCGTAGTGATGAGAAAAGGACCTAAGAGGATAGCCTACCCAATCAACCAGATTATAGAGCTTATTCCGCACAATCTTAGAATCGAGAATAGCAGCTACCTCGTATTCGGGACCGTCAGCAAGTTGGAAAGAGGGTGGAGGTGGCACGACACGATTAGGAATGGAGGAGGCACGACAAGGTTCCAAAAGAGAGCTATGAAAGAATGGGTGAAGCCGCATGTGTGCTAGAAGATTAAGATGAAATGTTGCATCATTAATCCGCGTAGTGATGAGAAAAGGACCTAAGCGTTGATAATCGAGCTTCTCACATGGCCAGGTAGTCTTGATGTGACGACAAAGCAACCATACTTGGTCACTAACCTTAAAAGGAGACTTAAGATGATGGTGATCTACATTGTTCTTATGTTGTGCTTGAGCTATCTGAAGATGTGAAGATAGCGCTAACTGCATTCGGTGTAGTCAATGAAGGTGCTGCTCAAGATGACGCTAACTACATTCGGTGTAGTCGATGAAGGTGATGCTCAAGATAACGCTAACTGCATTCGTGTAGTCGATGAAGGTGATGCTCAAGATAACACTAACTGCATTCGGTGTAGTCGATGAAGGTGATGCTCAAGATAACCCTAACTGCATTCGGTGTAGTCGATGAAGGTGATGCTCAAGATAACTGCATTTGGTGTTGTAATGTGATGGTTGAGGTTTGAGGAAAAGGAGATGGTGCACTGGTAGAACTATATTCTTTAAAGGAATAGTCCTGGGTTCGATCCTTACCAATGATGTTTTCTGCTGAATGACACCAAATTTCTCGCCTCCTCCAATCAATTATTGGGTTATGTAGCTCGAACCATGGCAAACCAGGGACAATTGGATGCTCGGGGCTACGGATTATGTTAAAGGAAACTACACATCCAAAATCACCTAAGAGCATGTGTATTGGCTCAGACTCTTCAAATATCTTCCCGGAAGCTATGGAACATCCATTAATCACTACTACGGAAACTAGGCAAGGAACGATATGCAAGGATATTTGATGTTTTTGGGCAAAATCTCTATCCATGAAACAAGAATTGGCTCCAGTATCTAAGAGGGCTTAGACCTGAAGTTGACAACTCGGTGTCCTAACTTGTACTTAGGCTGAGAAGACTCTACTAACATGCTTGGATGAAATGGAACCTACACTAGGTTGTACAGATCTAGGGTTGTCCTACCAAATGGCTCCTATTTTGGCCAGACTCATTCATTTGACTCCTCTTCTAATTTGCTTAGGACTTCAAACTTATTGAAAAAGGGTGGATTATTCACAATATTAGAATCACTAAGTGCTTCTACAATGTTGGACTCAGTTTTATTGTCATAGTGAATTTGATTTACTTGACGTCTCGGCCTACGGGAGCAATGAAGGGCTATATGTCCTAGACCTCCTCAATATAAGCATAGATGGTTTGCTTGGCGTCATTGCTTCTCTTCGTCCGACAATGGTACTCATCATTGGGTCATATCGATCTCCATGGGTGTAGGGCTATCCATTGGGGTTGGACTACGTGTTTGCCTTGGAGTTGGAGCAGGGCTATATGTTTGCCTTGGAGATGATTCCGCTGTTACTGATGCATAAGTTGGTATAAATCTTGATCTTGTTAATTGTTGTTGTCGTTCACATCTACGCTCAAAGAGACGATTATCACACCATATTGCTCGACTAATAGCATCTGTAAGTGATTTTGGATCCTCGGGGAAGGTAAGAAGTCCTTCACATCACTACGAAGATTGGAACGAAATTGCTCCATTAGGGCTTGTTCATCCCAAGAAATATCGCTTGCGATGAGACGGAAATTGGCCGCATATGTCGATGTTGGCTGATCACCTTGACATAGTGTACGAATCTTGTTGATTGTTGTTCTTGCCCCATCTATATCTCTGAAGCAAGCCTGAAATTCTTTGATAAACTCCTCGAAATTATGCAGTAGAGGAGAGTTATGTAGTGGAGAAAACCATAACAACGTTATGCCAGTCAATAAGGTGCCCACTAACTCGACTCGTGATGCATTTGTCCGATAACACGTGGGATGCATTTGAATTACCAACCGCACTTGATTCAAGAAACCTTGGAAATGCGCCCTCGAACCATCAAATTTAGTTGGGAGGCTGATTTTGGGCTCCTTGATAATTCCTTGACCTTCAACCCTTTGTTGTTGTAAAACTACGATTGTCAATTCTAAATGTTGCACCCATCGCGCAAACTCTTGATGTTATTGCTTCTCCATAGTAACCTTTTGTAGATCTCCAAGAAGGCGTTGATTCTCTAATTCAAGAGATGCGAACTTGGATTTAAGATTCTCCATTTCTGCAACAAGGGTGAGATATTCTTTTGAGTTGATGGCAGCCATGGTTTCGTGATGTTTATAGAGGAGGATAAACGAGAGAGAGATAAATTCAAATAAAACTATCAGAACCAAGAGAAAAGATAGAGTGACAAAAGAAAGATATAAAGAGATCACAAGAAGAGAGGAATAAAATGATAAGAGAAGAACGAATGTATTAGGTAGAATGAGAATGGATATAGGATAGGTGATGAGAGCTTAAGATTGGTGTTGATTCGAATTGGTTTGAGAAGAATTCTATGTCTATATTTATAGGTTCGTATAGTATAGCCTAGAGATTTCTATAATGTTTTAGAATGTTCTAGACCTACAATATTCTAAGATGTTCTAGGTTATTCTAGAATGTTCTAGAATGTTCCAGAGTATTTACAAATTATAATCAGTGTATTATAAGAAGTATCTTCTTTCATCTCATATTATCATATGCTATCTTAAGGGTTAGGTTCTTGATTATGTATTACAAGGACTTGGGTTCAAGCCCAAGTGAAGCCATGATTTTTATGTATTCATGACATCGCCTTTATAATCTTCGGATGAAAGAATTCGATTCAGTCTAGGCACACCTCAACAAGTACAAAAGTCTAAGCTCCTAAATTTCGCCTCAGGGGACAACTATCGAGGATGAACTAAGAGCAATGTTGCTTATGAGTAGTCTTCCCCCTTCGTGGGAAACATTTGTTACAACTGTGTGCAACGCATCGACTACAGCTGTTAAATACTCCTCAGTCACGGGTGCAATTATGATTGAAATGGTTCAGAGGAAATCATTTGCAAACGATTCGGCCAACAACACTTATATAGTACAAAGTTCAATAGACCGATCGAACAACCAAGGAAGAGGTTCTTCACGGCAGTCGAACAACCAGCGAAGTCAGAGCAAGTCCCAGGATAATCGAGTCTACAATTATTGCAAGAAACCTAGACACATCAAAGCCGATTGCCGCACACTCAAAGCCAAAAACGATAAGGCTTAGTGAGCTAATCAGAAGAGTGATCAACATGAGGAGGTCAATTACATCAACTCTTCGGCCGAAATACTCCGAACATCTTGTTCATTGAAAAATTAGTCCGCTGAAGAGTCAAGCACTTGGCACTTGGACTCAGACGCTTCATATCACATGACCCCTCATCGATCCCAATTTCGGCAATACCCGACCCGACATTCCGACTCTAATCCGAGTCAGAAATTCGTAGCACTGTGCAATAATCGGAATCGGCACCGTAGAGCTCAACCTTCCAGGTGGCTCTACATTGGTACTACATAATGTCTGACATGCACCTGAGCTCTCAAGACCTTTGATCTCAGTCGGACAATTGGATGAAGACGGCATCCGTGTTGGCTTCTCATCAGGAGGGTGGACACTCCACAGGGGGAACCTCGTGCTTGCTCGAGGACTGAAAGTACACTCAATGTAGCCGTTATACGTCACACTCAAAGAGAGTGGCATGTTCCTGGTTGACATTCCCATGTCATCACTATGGCATGAATGACTTGGACACCTCATCAAGGCCAACATCACGCATTTATCCAGAGTCGAATACATCCCTAAACTCTCCTTTTCGTATTATTAGTTTTGTGAGCATTGCTAGTACGGCAAACAAATCACGACCTCACACCCGATGGCAACACCGAGAGAATCGAGTCCACTCGATTTGGTCCACTCGAACATCTGTGGCCCTATGCCACATCAGTCTCTCGGTGGCGCTCTATACTTTGTCAGCTTTATTGACGACTCAACTCGGAAGGTGTGGGGTTATCCGATCAAAACCAAAGATCGCGTGTTCTCGATCTTTTCCGATTGGCTCGCTATGGTTGAGAATTAGTCCGGCCAAAAACTGAAATGCTTCCAAATCGAGAATGGAGGAGATTTCAAATCTGAAGAATCCGTCAGATTCTATCGCCAATGTGGCATACAATGTGAATATACGACACCCTATAGTCCGGAGTAGAACGGAATTGCCGAGAGGATGAATCAGACAATTCAAGAAAGGATAGTTTCCATGCTCCAACACTCCGGACTGTCGAATGGCTTCTGGGCGGAGGCCCTACTTACAGCAGTACACATAATCAATATGTCGCCGAGTAGGCCTCTAGGACCTTGGATACCTTAGGAATTATGGACTTGCAGTAAGCCGAATTACGACAAATTGAGGATTTTCGGGTGCGAGGCGTACGCCCTCATTACGAAGGGCGATCACCGAAAACTCAAACCACGGTCCAGGAAATGTCTTTTCCTAGGTTATGGACCAGATCGCGAAATCAGATACCAACCCTGGGACCCCGAGCATAGACAAATCGTTCGAAGTTCTAATTTAATACACTAAACTCTAAACAATGTCTTAGAATCATGATGCACACGTAGAAATACCTTTTGTCTAGTCTACATATGGAAGTGTCAAATAAAACTGCATTCTATCTCAACTCTTTAGGATGTATATTAACATCGATCATCGATGTATGATTGGAGTTTTTAAATGCAAACTCCAAATTTGGGAAATAACATTCCCATTTTGTTGGCTTGACAACAACATATGCTTGAAGCATGTCCACAATGACTTGATTTACCCATTATGTCTATCCATCGACTTGAGGATGATCCTTGGAAATCATGGTCAATTTAGCGTTTGAAAGACTTATGCTCAAAAGTCACTAGTAAACCTTGAATTGTAACCACTCACAATATCCACTGGTAACCCATAAAAAGAAATAAATCATCAACGAATTGGAAAGCCAATTAGGAAGTGGTTATCATGGTTTTAATTGCAATAAACCTGACCATTTCAATTAGTTTATCAATGAATATCCAAATGGCATCATGACCTTTTTGGGTAGGGGGAAGGCTAACTATTGAGAATCAAACCCAACTTCCCCAATGAAATGGCTTTCACACTAGGCTAGTTTTGTAAATTGCAAAAGGGCAGTTGCCCTAGGCTAATTGGTATTTAAACCAACCTTTTGTAACTTAGTTACTGTTGGATGTAAATTTATCTTTTTCTAATATAGAGTCTCGTTCTAAGCTCTCTCTCTCTCTCTGCTTGACTTATGTACACACACACACACAACTCACTTCCACCGCACAGCATCACCTACGCCTCCCATTTCTTTACATGGTATCAGAGTGTGTGGTTTTTTCATTGAGCTTGTTCGACGTTGTTGTGTCTCTCGCCTACGGTCAAAATAGAATCGGCTCAGCCCTAGAGAAGAAAAACACCACCATGAACACTAAGATGGGAAGTGCTCTTCCTCTAAAGAAGCTTGATAGGACAAACTTCGCATCTTGGGAATACAAGATGCATCAATACCTTGTCAACCAAGGTTATTGGAGCTACATCGAAGGAGCTCACGAAAACCAACCCCACCCAACACATGTCAACTACCCAGGATGGGAGCAAGCAGCCAGTCGTGTGTTGTACTGTCTAACATCATGCATTCATGACCACATGCTCGACTATATTCGAGAGGCAAAAACACCTAAAGAAGCTTGCAGCAACCTAAAGAAGATTTTCGCGGCCAACACAACTACACGCAAGCTTCAACTCCGTCAGGAGTTGAACAATATTCATCAAAGGGATATGTCGATCACCAGCTATACTTTGAAGATCAAGGACATGTGCGACACCCTCAGATCGATCAATATCATCATCCACAATGATGAAATGGTGCAAATATTCCTCGGCGGCTTAGCACCATGATTTGGCACGATCAGATCGACTATCCTTGCAAGAGAGAATCCTCCCTCATTTTTCGACCTGCGGTCGATATTGTTGGTCAAGGAAAACCATGTCTGATCAAGGAGCAATGCACTAGATGGCCAAATGCTCTACTCCCAGTTAGACAAGGGAAGTGGATTTAGCTGAGGAAACAGAGGTCGATTTGGACGAGGTCGACATAATCAGCCGACCCGAGAACACAACTCTCATCATTGGTAGGAGGCCAGTAACACACAAAGGAAGTTTGGTAGAAAGGGGGAGTCATCCTGCCAGATCAAGTCGCCAAAACAGCCCGATCGAATGCGGGTACTATGGAAAACTCGGTCACTTTGAAGAAGAGTGTCAAAAGAAGAAACGAGAGTCGGCTTCGACCAACCAACAACTCACGAACTATGCCACAAATTCTGATTATGAAGATCATGGCGGAATGTTTGTAATAAAGCATAAAGCATACTCGATGTCGACATAGGGTCCGACTAGCACCTCTTCTTCAGAAAATGTATGGTTTGTAGACTCTAGAGCATCCAATCACATGATGTCTCACGAAGATTGGTTAAGAGAGTTGAGAAAGCCCAATCGACTCGACTATGTCGAAATTGGAGATGACACAACTCACCCAATTTAGCATATCATAAATGTCCCATTCGGGAACAACGACAAACAAACCTAGCTCAAGAATGTCTTGCATATCCCAACCATCACAAAAAATCTGGTCTCAGTCGGCCAGATAGTAGAACAAGGCATGCAAGTGCGGTTCAACAATGAAGGGAGGGTGCTTCATTGAAAAGGACGATCGACTCATAGCCCACAGTCCACAAGAAGGCCAAATGTTCATCCTTGAGTCAAACGAGGTAAAGTCAGCCATGTTTGCAAAGGCCTCAAAGTCGACACCGATTTGAAATTGTGGCACAAGAGAATCGGCCACATCAATCTCCAGAAGCTCCAAAATATGCAATCGAAAGGAGTCATTATCGAACTCCTAAATTTTATCGAAAGAGAGAGCATTGGCATATGTGAGGCATGTCAATTCGGCAAACAATGCCAACATCCATTCCCAACAAAGAGGAATCTAAGCAAAGGAGTCTTGGATGTAATCCACTCTGACGTATGGGGACCAGCACAGACAACCACATTCGGCGGATGCCGATATTATGTCATGTTCATCGATGACTTCTCCAGACACACCTGGATTAGTTGGGATCGTGACCGGTCACAACTAGTTTCTAGCTTGTATATGCAGATGCAAAGATCAAGAGCACAATGTACAGATAGACAAAAAATGAAAATACAGAAAGCGAGATACAGAGATACAAGATTTAACGTGGAAACCCAAATCGGGAAAAAACCACGTGGAGTCCACGAACTCCAAAAAAAGATCACTATATGTAGAGAGGAAATACAACAAGAAACTCAGAGGCGACGACCTCGAGATCTTCTTCACCAACGATCGGCTGCAGTGTTACACTCTCACTCTCTCTCTCACGCACACAGTTACAGAGGCAACTAACTAGATCTAACTTTTTCAACAATGATCAACTACTTTCCCCACACCACATAAATTTTGCCCTAGTTGTATATATACTTATGCAACTTTATGGCTATTTACATACATAGCCCACATGGGGCACATTTCGACTATTTACAAATATAGTCTCCTGAGTTGGATATATCCTCGATTTCGATTTCGGCCGAGGCTGAATTACTCATCAACTTGGCTCTTCTCTTCCCATCCGGCGGGACCTGTTTCCCAACAGGATCTACCTTATGTGACAGAAAAAGAGAAGTGTTCGGTCACTTCCAAAAATTTAAGAATGAAGTCGAAAAGCCATAGGTCAGCATGTATGATGCCTTCGATCAGACGGAGGCAAGGAGTACTTCTCAGATGAATTCACAACTTATCTCTGAAAGGAAGGAATTCGACGAGAATTCTCCTATCGACACACACCTTAGCAAAATAGAGTTGCCGAACGAAAGAATCATCACCTAGTAGAGGTGGCAAGGGCAATGATGAACGAGAAACATATACCGAAATCATACTAGACTGAAGTAAGATCCAGATCCGTACCATTTTGTACCTTGCCGGTTGGTGCATGTACCATTTTGTAGCAGAATCGGATGCCTATAAAAAGGATCTGGATTGTATGTATTAAGTGCGAGTAATATAATCTTTGTTGTCTATCTTGCGTACTTGCCATATGTACTTCCATGTTTTAATCTTACGTTGTTGTGAAGAAAACTGGCCATGGGCGGAATCGGAGAAAAAGGCGCACGGGTGGACGCGAGAATTGATATTTTGTACATAATTCGTAATTAGGTCGGCAGATGTAAATACTAGGTAGTACACATTCATTAGGGGATTTGTGCGTATCTCTGTCGAAAGGGACAAGGAATAAAGCGGTTTTGACTAGGCAGAAAGGGGGACCCCCCCCCCCCTTTTTTTTGGCGAACTATTTAAGGAGGGAGAGGAGGGAAGGGGATCGCGCGTTGGCAAGGACGGAGGGTTGCTACAGATCTGAGTGTCGAGCTCTCTCTTCTCCTCCGATCGTCGGTCTTTGTGAGTGTCAGGAGTTCGCTGCCTCTGCTTTGTGGACAGCCCGTGTGCTTCCAGCAGAGGCTCTCCCCTTTTTGTTTCTCTGAGTCGAGTGTGTTCTGTCTGTGTGCGTGAGTAGGATCCTCGTGTCGGGTCCATCGCCGCCTTGCCGGTTGTATTCATCAGAGTTTGCAATCTCTGGATATTGTAATCGACTGTTACTATAATTAAGTGTGCAATTTCTTTCTCTTTCCTTCTCCCTTCTGCGTATCTGCGAACCTTCTCTTCTCTTCTCTTCTCTTCTCTCTCTCTCTCTCTCGCTCCTCGGTTCAAGGCCCCCGTGGCCCCGCTTGTTTCTACACGCACGCGCATAACAACGCGATAACGCGTTGTCGTGAAGATTCCGGGCCATGTGAGAAACCGGGGAATGTCGGAAGAATCGGCGGGGTGGAGCATGTGCACTCACCCTTGTAAAAATGTGTGAACAAATAGGAGTGCCTTTATGGCGCCGAGTAGGAGTTAATTTGGGACAGAGAATCCCATGTAAGTCGAGATTTATCCCACACAGTCACGCGACCCTCACCTTGTTCTATAATAGGGAGGGTGTGCCCCTTGTAAAAGGGTTCCCCTTCGTGGGTTCCATTTTGGTGTTAATAAACTTTTGTGCATAACGTCGATTCTATCTTCTCTTCATCTTGGGGTGAGTTGTCTCTATTCTCTGTTAGGGTTTTAGTGTCATCTGTGTGCGTGCGTGGGTGGTGTGTTCAGTTGTGGCAGGCGGCGCGCGGACTGTCTACGCCTTTCGTGAGTTCCTGCTTTTTGGCTTCTTAGCACTCCACGGTCCGGTATGTGTGTGTGTGTGTGGGTGTTGGCTTCTATCGATCGTGACGAGCCCGCGCGCTAGTTGGTTCGTTGGTAAGTTTCCCTCCTTGGCGTGCAAGACCCAACTTGAGTTGGTGAGCTCGTGCGCTCCCTATAGGCAGCTTGGCAACAGGAGGTGGTCGTTCTAGAAGAGGCATGCCCTGCACGAGGGTCTGTAAAAAGTAACGTGCGGAAGCAAGTATGAAGACCGAATAGAAGGAAGAAAACTCAGGTTTAATGGAGAGCTTGAGCTTACGCAGTATACGCGAGAGAGACAGAGAGAGAACACAAGGACTATATTGAACAATAATACTCAGTCTATACATAAGACGTGCTCAGTGAACATTTTTATACAAGTCCTAGAAGGACTAACCAAAGTACTGACAGTACTTCAATGCTCATCAAGAGCTCCTACACTAACTCCCAAATATATTCCTCACGGAATATCTTTCCTAACGACCTCCCCATGTACGCACTCGGCCTAACTGATCGGTCCCAACCGATCCGGTTCTCGGTTTCTTCAACCGAACCGGCCGATGTTGAGCTTGTCTCTCAACACTCCCCCTCAAGCTCAACTCGAGGCTCTTCGGGATCCTCGGGCTCACAGCTCTGGTTCCTCCTGGCTTCACTCCTCGCTCGCACTCCTCGACCTGTTCGACTCCGCGCGCTTTGACCCTTCCGGTCGGCTCGTCTGCTCATGCGGCCCTTATCAGCTCTTCTGTTGTTGCGGTGTCAACACTTCTTCTGCTGCCTTTTCTTCCGCTTGGGCTTCGGTTGATTCAACGTGTCTGAATCAAACATCCGAACCGACTCGGCTACCTCTGATCGGTTTTCGCTCTCGTCCGAGTTGGCTGTCTCCAACTCGTCTTCGGTCTTCTCGCCTTCGATGGCGTCATCTTCCCCATGCGTGGCTGGCTTCGGCTCTCGCCTTTGGTTGCTCCCCTTCTGTCTGCTTCCGAACTTTTCCGCGGGTCCGCCCTCGGCTTCTTCAGCCGATCCAATGTCGAACTTGTGAACCGACTCGGTGTCGCGGTGTCCGCTCCTTTCCTGCTGCCTTGCTTGGTCGTTCGGGACTGTTCTCCCCCTCAAGTTCGGCACGTCAAGGTGACGCAACCCGAGCGCACCTGAGAATTACCACAACTTGTCCAGACCAAGAGGCTTGGTGAAGATGTCGGCAGCCTGCCGATCCCTCGGAATGTACTGAAGTTCGACTTCACCGGAAAGGACACGCTCACGGACGAAATGGTAGTGCACCTCAATGTGCTTGGTCCGTGCGTGGAAGACAGGGTTCTTCGCGAGTTGGATGCTGCTGAGGTTGTCGCAGTAGATCGTCGTTGGATCGGTCACCTCCTCTTGCAGGTCCTTAAGTAGCCGCTTCAACCATATGGCTTCACATGTCGCGACAGCCGCTCCTCAGTACTCAGCTTCGGTGCTCGACAGAGCAACTGTCGGCTGCTTCTTACTGCACCACGCGATCGCGGCATTCCCGAGGGAGAACGCGTATCCAGACGTGGATCGGCGATCGACAGCGTTCCCAGCCCAATCAGCATCGGTGTAGCCGACTAACTGCACGGTTGCATCGGTCCGATATAGCAGTCCGCGGTCCTTAGTGCCGCTTACGTACCGAAGTACACGTTGCGCACACTGAAGGTGCTCCTCGGTAGGTCGCGCCATGAACTGACTGATCACTCCGACCGGATAACTGAGGTCGGGTCGGGTGATGGTCAAGTATATGAGGCTACCGACAATTTGTCGGAACCTCATCGGATCACATACCTTTCCCGTATCGGGACGAAGCTTGACGGTTCTGTCTAGAGGAGTCAAGATGGACTTACAGTCGGCCATCCCGAGTTTGAAGAGCATACTCAGCATGTAATGACGTTGGCTGATCAATTTGTCGGAACCTCATCGGATCACATACCTTTCCCGTATCGGGACGAAGCTTGACGGTTCTGTCTAGAGGAGTCAAGATGGACTTACAGTCGGCCATCCCGAGTTTGAAGAGCATACTCAGCATGTAATGACGTTGGCTGATCAATATGCCTTCGGGGGTACGGATCACTTCGATCCCGAGGAAGTAATGAAGGTCCCCCAGATCCTTCATGTCGAACGATGCCGCAAGCTGGAGCTTCACGTGGTCGATTTCACCTAGGTCGGCACCGGTGATGACCAAGTCATCAACATACAGTAAAATACTAACCAGTCCGAGTCGACCTTTCCGGATGAACAGGGAAGAGTCCGATTTTGACGTGACGAAGCCCAACCGACGCAGTTGTTGCGTGATCTTCGCGTTCCAAGCACGTGGGGCTTGCTTCAGTCCGTAAAGGGACTTCTTCAGTCGGCATATTGTCGAGGAGTTCGTTCCAGAGTGAAATCCGGGGGGTTGTACCATGTACACTTGTTCCTCAAGGTCACCATTCTTTACATCCATCTGATGTAAGTGCCACCCCTTCGCCGCAACTACTGCAAGCAAAACACGGACGGTCGTCATTTTCGCGACCGGCGCAAACGTCTCATCGTAGTTGATGCCGTGTTTCTACGCGTAGCCCTTTGCCACTAACCGAGCCTTGTACCGGTTGACCGAGCCATCGGTGTTGTACTTGACCTTGTACACCCACCTACACCCAATCGGTTTTACCCCTGTTGGTGCGTCAACCAGATCCCATGTCTCGTTCTCCGCCAATGCGTGCATCTCTTCCTCCATCGTGGCGCGCCAATTTCCATCCTTCGCCGCTTCTGCGTAGCTCTCCGGCTCACGCACTTCCGCTACACGGGTCATGTACGCATAATGATGCGCCATGTACTCGTTGTATCCAAACCGCAAAACAAGATTCTTCTGGCGGGTAGATCGGCGTAATCTCACATTAGCCGATGTCGAGGCCTTCTCAGTCGACGCAGCCTTCACCTTTAAAGACCCGTCACCGGTTCCCTCGGAGTCGGCCTCGTGTCGGTCTGACTCGTTCCTTTCCGTGCCGGAATCCGACACCTTCTTCTTCCCTTTCTCTTTGCGCGTAAGCCGTCTCCTCGGCCTCCTGCACGGGGAATGCACGGCCAAGTCTCCACTACTCGCCAGCTCTTCATCGGACTAGTTGTACCGACTCAGTCGTCCAATCGGTCCACTTAAACAGAGCGAAATCGGACTCTTTTCACGGGTCTCGATTTCGGGCTCATCCGAAGGCATCTCGGCCTCGCTGACCTCATCGTCAGAGCTTGGATTGGAGTCGAGGTTCGTAGTCGGGGGCAGGTACCAGGACGCAGACTCGTCAAACACAACGTCGCGGCTAACACGCGCTTGTTTGGTGCGAGGGTTATAGCACTTATAACCCTTCTACTCGTCCGAGTAACCGACCAAGATGCATTTCTCGGCCTTTGTGTCCAGCTTCCTCCTTTTCTCCTTCGGTACATGCACATACGCAATGCTACCGAACACCCTCAAGTGTCGCAAGTTTGACTTCGTTTCGAAATATAGCTCGTGCGCTGACACTTTGTCTCCGATTCGGTTCTGGATGTATACCGCGGTCCTTACCGCCTTGGCCCAGTAGAACTTGGGCAAGCTCTTCTCCTCCAACATTGCCCGTGCCGTTTCCACAACTGACCGATTCTTTCTCTCGGCCACGCCGTTCTGCTCTGGCGTGTATCTACAACTGAATTCGCGGGGAATTCCCATTTGTTGTAGGTAACCGTTGAATTGACCGGAAAAGTACTCTTTCCCACCATCTGACCGCAGGCACTTGATCTTTCGTCCCGTTTCGGCTTCCACGAACCCTTTGAGGTCCCGAAAACAGTCGAAGACTTCGCTCTTCCTCTCAATGAGGTAGATTCACGTGTGCCGCGTGTGGTCGTCGATGAAGGAGACGAAATATCGGCTCCCGCCAAGACTAACGTTTTGTGCCGGCCCCCATACATCGGAGTGTATAAGGTCGAGCTTGTTCCGGCTCCGGTTTCGCTCGTTGGGGAAAGGAAGTCGGTGTTGCTTCCCGAGTTGGCAGGCTTCACAAATTTGTGCCTTTCGGCCACTAAATTTGAGCAATCCGAACACTACCTGTTTCGATTGCAAATCTTGAAGCCGTTGGTAGTTCACATGGCCTATCCGCTTGTGCCACAAGTCGATGTCCGACTCAGTCTTTTGTCCCTTCGCGAACATTGCGGTGCCTCCGTCAGTGGAGCCGAGGATGAACATCCTCCCGTCTTTGCGCCCTTGCGCAATCACACGGCCTTCTTCCTCAATGAAGCACCCGAGGTGTGTAAACCGAACCTCCATCCCTTGGTCGACGATCTGTCCGACCGAGACCAGGTTTTTTGTGATTGTCGGAACGTGCAGCACGTTCATGAGTTTCCCTTTCTACCCGACATGGCTAAGGGGAACTTCTCTGACATTCGTGATCGGATGCGGAGTGTCGTCTCCTGTTGCGACTACTCCAGGTTGTATCGGTTTTTCAAGGTGCGAGAACCACTCCTTATGGCTCGTCATGTGGTTTGACGTGCCGGAGTCTACGTACCACACCTTGTCCGATCTCCGGGTGGTCTGTTTCATTGAGTTTGCTTCATGTCTCATCACGAAGGCAGGCCCTTCTCCGACTCTCCCGGAGTCTTCGGCGTAGTGCGATCGTTGCCGATTTCCCTTGTCGGTATGTCTAGAGCCGTTTCCAGAACCAGTTCTCTCCGAATCGGTGCGCTTCTTCCAACACTCACTTTCCCTGTGGCCTTTCTTGCCACAATACCAGCACTCTGCGATGTTCCCTTGCCGGTTCTCATCGCTTCAACTCCCCCTGTTTCCGGAGGGTCCGGAGTTGCTGTCGGCATCACTTCGATGCCTTCTTCCTTGATCTCGTCGGCCGCTTCCATTGCGTACCGACTCGCCTCGTCCGCCACGACCACGGGGCCTTTCTCCCTCCGTGTACAACATCTTGCTGTCGGTGTGCGTGCTCGTCGACACACCCGCGTGGTTCTCCTCTACCAAGAGCATCAATTGTAAGTCGAAAAAGGACGACGTATTCTCCTGGGTACACACAGCCGTTCGGAACGCTCCGAACTTCGATGCCAAACCTCCGAGACAGATCTGGACCATCTCGCTCTCCTCGATGTTCACCTTTATGGAGGTGAGGGAGTCGCAGATATCCTTGATCTTCGAGGTATAGTCTGCCACCGACAAGTCGCATTGTCGTAGGTTGCTCAACTCCTGTCGAAGCTGAAGCTTCCTGGCTGTGGTGCTCGCGGTGAAAATCTTCTTCAGATTTTCCCACGCACCCTTCGATGTCTTTGCATCCCGAACATAGCTCAATAGCTGTTCGCCCAGACACGACGCGAAGCAGTACAACACCCTGCTCGCCGATTGCTCCCACGACAGGAAGTCTCTGTGTGTCGATTCGGGTGCCGCGTCATTAGCTCCTTCAACATAACTCCAGTAGATGTGCCCGAGGAGGTACTGGTGCATCTTGTAGGACCAAGACGCGTAGTTGGTTCTGTCGAGCTTCTCTGTTGGAAGCGAGCTCGCCATGCCTCTATATATCGTTCTTCTTGTTCTTCTTCGTCAAGCTGTGTTGGCTGTAGAGAGGTTCTCAACCCTCGCGCTCTGATACCATGTAAAAAGTAATGTGCGGAAGCAAGTATGAAGACCGAACAGAAGGAAGAAAACTCAAGTTTAATGGAGAGCTTGAGCTTACGCAGTATACGCGAGAGAGACAGAGAGAGAACACAAGGACTATATTCAACAATAATACTCAGTTTGTACATAAGACGTGCTCAGTGAACATTTTTATACAAGTCCTAGAAGGACTGACCGAAGTACTGACAGTACTTCAATGCTCATCAAGAGCTCCTACACTAACTCCCAAATATATTCCTCACGAAATATCTTTCCTAACGACCTCCCGGTGTACGCACTCGACCTAACCGATCGGTCCCAACCGATCCGGTCCTCGACTTCTTCAGCCGAACCGGCCGATGTTGAGCTTGTCTCTCAACAGGGTCCCGTCGCGCGACTGAGCCTGGGAGCTCCTTGACCGACCCTAGGATGTAGGCTCCCTCTTCATCTCCGTGTGGAACTAGCGTCGCGTATGTGTGTGTGTGTGTTTCGGGTAAGCGTAGGGTCCGAGAGCAGGTGCGTGCGTGGTCGCCAATGTAGAGGTGCCAGTTGTAACCGCTTATGCGTGTGTGTGTGTGTGTGTGTGTGTGTTTCGGGTAAGCGTAGGGTCCGAGAGCGGGTGCGTGCGTGGTCGCCGGTGTAGAGGTGCCGGTTGTAACCAGGTGTGTATATGTGTGTGTGCGTGTGTGTGTGCGCGGGCACGGTTAACCGGGTCGTGTCCCGTGCCTCTTTTGGGCCCCTTGTACATATGGGTGGAAGGGGCGGCAAGGACGAGGGTGCGCTCTCTCACTTCCCGTGCGGTTACTGATCGCGTCCGGAGAGTATCTGGGAGTGAACCGGTCGGCAACGCGGCAAGCTCCGGAGGATTCGGGTTACCTACAACTCCTCCCCTCCTGGACCATGACCTCAGTGGTCCCGCCCAGATCCGACATGCAAGCGCGGAATACCGCGACAACGTGTCAATCTATAGTCGGATTTTGTGTATGTGTTCCGGAACGTAACCAGATAAGTTATAATTATATGTGGGCATTAATCCATCCCTCCAACCACAACTTTAGGGAAAGTATTCCGGAAGGGGGATATCTAGTGTTTGTAGCTAAGCTCTAGCCTAGGATTAACAATATGTTTATATGATGCTTAAATGTTGTAGTAGATATGCACAAACCCTAAGCTATCAAAGAAAAACCTCAAACAAAAGAAGGAAGCATGAACCATTGTCTATAAACCATTTATAAGCACAAAACTTCAATGAAATTTTTGTACTTCCATGTTTTAATCTTACGTGTGTCAATCTATAGTCGGATTTTGTGTATGTGTTCCGGAAAGTAACCGGATAAGTTATAATTATATGTGGGCATTAATCCATCCATCCAACCATAGCTTTGGGAAAAGTATTCTGGAAGGGAGATACCTAGAATTTGTATTTAAGGTCTAGCCCAGGATTAACAATATGTTTATATGATGCTTAAATGTTGTAGTAGATATGCACAAACCCTAAGCTATCAAAGAAAAACCTCAAACAAAAGAAGGAAGCATGAACCATAGTCTATAAACCATTTATAAGCACAAAACTTGAATGAAATTTTTGTATGGATCCACCCTCTCAATGACAGGGATACAAAAGTTTGTGGTCTTCCTAAAAAGAGTTGCATATGTGGAAGCTAGGTATACACGGAAAATGTAGGGGGGGAGAGAGAGAGAGAGTCGGGCAGACAACAAAAAACTTTCTATTACAATATCACTCTATCCTCAGTACATCAAAATGTGCTTAGTGACCACTTTTATACAAGCCTCTAACATAGGTTGACTCAAGTATTGACAAGTACTTTAATGCTCATTAACTGAGCATCTGACATTAACAACCTACATATTCCTATTTACATTCCTATTTTAGTAACCAGGAATATTATAGACTGTTAGTGTCTAATGCTCTGTAATGAGCATTGAAGTACTTGTCTATACTTCTGTCAATCCTCTTGGAGGACTTGTATAAAAGGTGCTCAATGAGCACATCATGGTACACAGAGTGTTATTTTTTGCAATAGAAGTTTTGTTGTCTACTCTCTCTCTCTCCTAATCTCTATGTTTACCTAATTGTCCTCTGTTGTCCGGTTGAGCCGACTGTGTCTGTTTGTGTAAGCTTCCGACGCTTCCGAATATGCAACTCTTTAAAAAAGTCATGGGGAGAATGTACATAAGTTATGATAAAATAGGGTTTAAACAATGGTTAGGCTTAATACCATGATTTCGGTGGGTTTTTTTACATAGAATCGTTTCATGATTATTCAAAAATGGTTATGAATCAACACAAAAAAGGCTAAAAATAATCTCGTGAAGGCAAGTCTAGTGGGCTCTGAGCTCGACTAGCTCAGAAGGCTATATTGCCTCGATTCGGAGTAGCTCCCGTGCCACTACAATCTCCCTTATACAACTAACCACCAAGTTGACCACCACCGAGATGCCAAAGAAGTCGTTGTAGAAGGAATCCAAACCCTAAAATCCTAAGTCCTCTAGTATGTTGAGGAGAAAAGAAGAAAAGAAGAAAGAAGAAGCTCTGAAATCCTAACCCTAGAAGAAAAAGAAGAAGGAGAAAGGGATAATGAGAAAGGGAGGCTACCAAACCCTAACCCTTGAAGAAGTGAAGAGGAAGATGAAAGCCTAGTGGTACACCCCTAAGAAAAAATGGGTGACTTCTAAATAAGCCCTATTCTTCCCTTCTCATAGAGGAAAAAGAGGCACCCATTTTTGCATTCAATGCTTTTATTATTTCTTGTGTTAGGAGAGACTCAAACTCTATACCCCTTTGTACACACATAATAATCATAACCACTAGGCTACTAACACTTAATTGTTGTTTATTTATTTTCATTTATACATGGCTTTGTGAAATGTGTGTGGAACCTCACTTTTTCTCATTTTCTCACACTTGATATGCCACACCACAACACCGAATTAAACAAGAATCGTATAGGAGATTCATTGATATACACGTTTGCATGTAGTAAATCATTGGGTCCCAATACATTGCAAGCGAAAGAGTATTTAAAACTAATTAAATTATTTGTATAGACCTCGAGGACATCAAGAATCTGAGCTTAATGCTCTCCAGCTTTGCTTTTGTTATCATGGTCTTGGAATTGGAGCTTTTGTTAGCTCTTTTGTGGAGCCCTTCTTTTTGCAAAATACATCAACTAGAATTTTCACTTGAAATCTCGATTCAAGAATTTGTTGGGTGTCTTGTGTTTCCAAGCAAATTGCAATTGCTTGGTCCCAAGTGCTTAAGGTTTATTATGTATAGGTTTATCATGTTCATTCTTTGAAAGCGCAATTTCAACAACCTCTTCAATGGATTTTGGATCCTTATTGTTTATCCAATGATAGTCTAAATTTAGAATGCCATTGACAAAACAAACAGTTAACCAATTGTCCCCTTCAAGACCAAATTTTTGAATCAAGGTTCTAGGATGGTGAATATAATCCTGAATTAAGGAGAAAATTTGGCTAGAAAGGGTCGTGAGTGTCGCTTGTGCTTATCTCACTGCAAGATGGAGGTTGTATAAATTTATCATGGAAAACCATGACATAATGTGTTCAAGTAGTTGGCAAATTTTCAATAGTGTGAAGCCCATGCCACCAAGAAATGGCCTTTTCCCCTAGTTCTCGACCAAAGTAGGCAATCTTTGTGGGATCTTCATACTATACTTGGGATAGAGCTCAAAATGAGACTTGTATCGACCAAGCCACTTGCAAATTGCTTTTTCATTTCTCTCCTTTTGCTTCTCATAAATGGCTTCACAATAAAGGTAGTTCACATTGACGTTCATTTGGTCTATTAGTGTCTTGATACATGTTAATGGCATGGGCTTTAAGAATGCCATGAGATTGCCGAAGTTCGAAAATCTCATTCAAGGTGGAATTTAGGAAATTTTGTATTTGTAAATATATGACTTAATTGGGATTACCCTAAGAATAGTTCCTTAAATCCCTCTTGCTTGGGAGGATGTCATTAGGTGGTTGTTATGAGCCATTAATATGATGTTTGACAAAAAAAATAGGACAAAGTCAAAAATTGCAATAGCATAATGTCGTAATGTAAACATATCCTCAGCAATCAATAATCAATATATCTAGACATATGAGATAAGAATCATGATTATGTAAAATGTGGTAACACAAAGGTGTTTCAAAAACAATGGAGGGTGAAAAATTAATGTTTTTTTCTTAATCTATGTATTGAGTTTCTCACAGATTCAACTCCTCAAGGCTCAGCCCCATTGGCCCACCAATATGGTTTCAACTCTTTATTTCCCACCAAGGACCCCGAAGTGCATTTAGACCTGAAGTCTACACATGTTTTATAGTCATATGTGTTAATAATGTTGTTTGGTTTTGGTCAGATTTGAACTTGTAAACTTGAGAACAAAGTTACTAAAACACTCGAGCTAACCAAATAGCTCACTCATAGTAAATATGGTTTGCTCACCTACATAGTTTCATCTCTTTGTTTCCCACTAGGGACCTCGAACTGCATTTTGAACTAAAGTCTAAACATGTTTTATAGTCATATGTGTTAATAATGTTGTTTGGTTTTGGCCAGAATTGAACTTGTAAACTTGAGAACAAAGTTATTACCAAATAGCTCACTTATTTGTGTAAAACATATATGAAGTTTGTCCCGTGTGGCTTGTCACATGGTTACTTCATAAAGAAGGCCTTTTAGTGACGGTCTTGTAGCGGTCATGTAATCAAGTAACAAGTGTGGGATATTAGATGTGAGTCTCATAAGGGCAACTTGTGTGAAGTGGGTCAAGCCCTTACCCCCTCAAATGGATGAGGAATAGATGTGTGACCACATCTAATGCATCTTGCACACAAATCATCATGGACATTCTTATTTAGTTTTTATATATGACACAATCGGGACGACCAACAATGATAACAAAAATGTTGTTAAAGACAGATGGTGACCATGCCTTCCCCATGAAAATGTGAAGACGGCCCCCATGATCCTACACCCCAAATAGGACAATGACATACAAATATCATGTACTAATTCCTCAAATGATATTACATATATACAACATGTATATGATCACATGGCAATACATGTGATTACATTTGTATACATAAAAGAATCCTAAACGAAGACATAAACCAATGACAATGTAATTGAAATATGTTATTGAGGCCTTTGGCCGCCTCTATACACACGACACCCAAATTAGTTTATGCAATATGCAATTGCGGTATTGACCTCATAGCCATACGAAACACACATCGCACATCAATCATGTATCGTATGAATTTTGAATAATGTAAAACCATATATCATTTATGCAATGGACACATGAACCTCATACACATACATAATGCATCTATGATATATATGTTTAAAATATGACCACGACAACATGATTTTTTATACTCTAACATAACGATTGAAACTTGTGTAATCATGAGAGAAGAAACAATTGAATAAAAACAAAAATTAGAGATTAACGGAAAGGAAATACTAAAGTTCTTTTGTTGACGACTTTCTAGATACACCTCATATTCATAGCTAGACCCAAGGTTCCTAGAAAAGTTCGCACTTGGGCCCTTAAGGGATGTCTCAATCCCTAGGATTTAAAGTAATCCTCCCTTCTTTACATTCTTGATCCTCATGTATAGAAAACCACAATACAAACTACCACGAAATAAGTTATGGTTATGCCCATAACACGATAGTCCAATGGCAATACATCGTGAAGAATCTTTTTGAACACGACTTACTTCAATTATATTTAGATCAATTCCTCATGGAATATTTGATGTTTTATTACAAACTACTATTAAAGCATTAAAGCATCAAAACATTGTAATTAAAGCATTTTTAATGCTTTTATTACAATGTTTTGATGTTTTGCCCATACAATTTTCTTTTTTAGCCATGTTGAACTTGTTTTTCTAATGAACTATAACTCTTATCATCAATATTATATACATTATCATGATTAATTACAAGTTATTCAAGCAATGTACATTATATTCTTTGATAATATTTCTCGCTTGTATTTTTCCAACTAATAATGTCCAATGAATGTATTTCTCATTTTGCTCTTAGAAAAGAGTTCAAACAACTTTGCTAAGAGAATAGGTTGTTTTGCTAACCGTTCATCTACATGATTTTCGATGGATTTGTTAATGAACTAATATGGTTAGAAACTTTCTATGAGACTTTGCATTATTTGCCCAAAGACCCTCAAAAGCAACAAGTTTCAAGTAGTACTAATTATTGACTATAGTTTATCAAGAACTTCTTGGTTAACGCATGCCCTTGGCCTTTACTTCATTTGAGAAAAATAAACATGACCATATAATACACATAAAAAATACCAAGAATGAGGATCAAGAAAACAACCTCAACATGTGCGGAATCAATCAATCAAATCAACGTTTCCACATGCGTTGTTGTGACAATAGGTTAGTTTTTCTATGCAACTACCATTGAAGCTCCTCTCATTGATTTCCCCATGATCTGTAGAACATTTGTTTTCTCAAATTTTAGTAGCTTTTATGTAGTGATGAATCTATGCATGTTCGTCTCAACTATCTCCAAAATATGCAAAGGATTTTGAAATTCCGCATCAAGTAATCTATCACCTAATGACCAAGCCAAAACACATAGTTTCTAATTACAAAAGTAATATGTCCTTACACATCCTTGCCATTAATTCTAAGTTGGTTGGTTTTAAGTTTATGATGCAGTGTCATACAAAACAAATTGGCAAAGATATTAGAAGCCACATCAGAAAACATATATGAGTAAGATGTCATCTAGGAATTTTATGGGTTAGTTTTGTACATCAAAAGGATTAGCTTAATTATGCAATGGTCCATAGTTTCATTAATGGGTGCCTGATAGTTCATATTTGACTAACGAAGCATAACGTAGTAAGAAAATAAAGACATCAAGAATCCAACATAGTATAGTATAGTTACAACATCAAAACTCTTCATTTTTCAATGAACTCTTCAAATTGGTAAAATAAAGGCCTTAAAACATAAAAACTCCTCATAGTTTTACTTGAGATCATGCATAACACCAAAACTTCTCAACTAAAAACATACCTTTAGATCATCGACATTAACATTGGTACATAACAATTATTAACTCCTATTACTGCCGAATCTCACGTTGTGTTGGAATTGGTTATCCCAATAACTCTTTGGACTCTATGGAAACAACGGTGTAGATGAGTCTTCTCCAACCAAACAACGCATCCAGTGATGTTAATGCACGAGATATGGAGTGAAGTTGTAGCCACTCTAAAGAGCCAATATGATGGCCTCAAAGGCGGCTCCGATGGAATTGAAAGATAATGACTAGCCTTCATTCAACAATGGCCAGCCTCTCCCTTTCTTGAGTTATTGGGCATCCACATAGGATGGAACTATCACGTCCCTACAAGGATTTATATATAACACTCTCATCTATAAAATTTTATAACTAATAGGATTTTTTTTGGAAAAAAAAACATGTTAGTGCGTTCGAATTCAAACCAAATTTTTATGTTCTTGACATGATATACATCCATCCATATCATGCACATTCTAGAGCTACATGAAACCGAACTTAACCCCATTTCATATTCAATTTCAGAACAATATATAGTTGTAGTGAAGGGTATTCACTTTTTCTTGTTTTGAACTAGTTTTGTTCGCTTTGCACTTAGGACATATTGCCTCTCACATTTGAAAATACATTACAATATTTTAGTACAAAATGGTTAGTAACGCTTGCATGGTTCACATATTCCTGAGCCATTCAACTTTTAATGCATCTACGCATCACACAATATGCTTACACTTTTGATGTGTTAATGTTTGCGATGAAGTGAAGTTGATTTTTTTTTATGGTTCCGTCATGTTATTGCTTTTCGTGTGACATGAAACATTTCACCCTAAGTTATTAAACCACGATGCTTTATAATGCATAAGAAAAGAATATCCATTGGACCATTTCCTTTCAAAACAATATTCTATTCCGAAAGGAGCCTTTATCAAGTTATTTGTCCCGTTGCTAAATCCTCAAATAGATTTATGTGGAAAACATCAAGGGATTGTTACATATTACATGATTTGCCGTTGTTGTCTACTATCTGGATGAGAGCCAACTTCCATGAATAGGAAAATTTATCAAAAGAGTATTAGTTTTAGGTAAGAGGGCCCAATAAAGATTTTGAAAAGTATGTAGGCAGTGAGATATGGGATCTTGAAAATTCCATTTAAAAAGAGCTTTATTCTTATGAGAGAATATTGTAAACAAGCTGGAAACACATTGGATGATTGATGTTAAAGTGAATAAGATAATAATCCTCACGAGGACAAAATAAATACATTACATCCATTCGTCATGGGCTCTATGAAAATACAAGCAAAATATAGATGTATGGGAACAAATATACATGACTTCATCATCGATACATTGCAAAGGGTTGACATTTGGGCCACAAATATATAAGTAGCCATTGAAAATCCGTATATGATCCACATTAAAGTCTAAAAGATGCCTTCCCTGGCACAAATGTGGCATCTGCAACTGTAGCTATATGCTGGATAAAATTGCATTGCTCTATATGGATCTACAAGTTCACCAACCCAAAATCATCAATTCCTTATATTTGACACAAATGACCTTTCATTCACTTATGACCATTCAATTTCATTTATGATTCTATCAATTAGCAAAACAAAAAAAGGGAAAGAAGGTGGAATTGAATTTCTACATCTACTTACTTTTTTTATGCAATGATCGGTGGATGATGTCAATAACATTATTGCATATGTGAAGAATAAAACAGATCAAGGATTGGATGGTAATGCATAAGACAACTTCAATACGTGCGCTATTGATGATTCACCATATCTTCTATTGTGTGTGAGCTACCATGTTGAAAAATGAAAACCAAACAATGATACCCACAATGTGATGCATATACGATGGAGAACTCTTAGCTCTTGGGAATGTCTTTTTGTTCCTAGTAGGTAAGGGAAAACAGTAATAATTGGAGCTATAGGTTGAGTAAAAGTTGAAAAATAACCTCAACAACGCAACATTTACAAAATGACTACTTATGTGGATAGGAGAACGTGGGATTGACACATACACAGTAGAATAGGCCTTAATTTTATGTTACACATAGTGGATTGAAATGAATGTGCATGTGGACATGCTCACACCCGACGACAGAAATGTAACATACACAATATATGTGCTATGTGCCTTTGTGACAACAAAATTGCATCTTACGTTGTGATCCCATTTCTCTCATGTGTGTTGTCAATAGTTTCCGACATCACGATGAGCTTTGACAAGCCAATCTCAAGAAAAACTAGAATTCAAGGAGCTTTCGCATGCAAAACCTGAGGTACCTAGGATTTAGGGAGCTACTAAATAACAATACGGAAGGATCTAGACTCTCTAGACTGTCCAGCTTCAACCCTTGACAAGTGTTCCCATGTCTTAGATTGGGCCTTCCCTAGTTCCTCGAAAAACAAAAATTGCCCATTTCTCTATTGTGTTGATTATCACGAGTTTTTTCCAAAGAAGCACATCTAAGGGGGGGGGGGGGATCGATTGTTGGTCTACATGATTAACTCGTGCCAAAGGCGGAATCAATGTCATGGGCTTTTTGGCCATATCGGCTTGGGGATCTACCAAAAAACTTGTTGTGGACATAAATGTATGGTATGCAAGACACCGAGACCATGAGATTGGCGCGATCAAAACGAACAAGCGGACCATGAGGAGAGATGCCCTATGAGCTATAACTAAGCTAAACGAAGTATTATTATTATTATTATTATTATTATTATTGAATGTGTGTGGGAAGTACGGTAAATGTACATGCATACATATGTGGGAAATTATATATACATATGTTACATAATGGGAGTATTTATTTTATAATGTAAATTGATGAATAATACATAATTGATTGGAGGAGGCGGACTTACGGTCGTCGAGAGGCGGCGGCGGAGGAGGCGGTGGAGGCGGAGGAGGAGGTGGATCTGGCGCCGCCGGTTTGGCTCCTTCCTCTGCCGCCGGTTTCGCTTCTGCTGCCGGCTTCGCAGCCTCTCCTTCTGCTGCCGGTTTCGCAGCCTCGCCTTCTGCAGCCGGTTTCGCGGCGTCTCCGGCGGCGGCCGGTTTCGCCGAGCCGGCTTCCTCCGCCGGCTTGGCGGCTCCTCCGTCCGCCGCAGGTTTGGCGGCGGTTTCAGGCGGTTTCTCGGCTTCTGCTGCTGCAGGGGGTGGGGGTGGGGGTTTGGGGGCCTCGACGTCGCCATCGATACAGCTCGCGCAGCGCTTCTCGATCCATCCTTCGAAGTCGTAGTCTGAGACGCCGCTCCAGTGGCGGCCGATGCAGGATCGCCCCACGATGGCCGCCACCACGCCAAGCACCATGATCACCGCCACTACCACCACCAATGGCCCCACTGTCCCGGTCCCGGTCCCGGCCGAAGAAGAAGACGAGGTGGCCTCGGCCATCACCGCCTCGTGTGTGAAACCGTCCCCCGGGACATCGGTGCCCCCCACTGCTCTCATGTTCATCATCATCATCATCATCATCATCATTATCATCGTGACATATCTCGTGGTCGCGGTCATCGGCCTCGAGATCTTCTTCGTCTTCTTCTTCGCATGGAATGTCTTAGATTGTGTTGTGGTGCCTTGAATATCCATGGCAATGAATGAACTAATATGTGTTTGTGTTTGTGTGTGTGTGTTTGTGTGTTTGTGTGTGTGTGTGTGTGTGTGAGAGAGAGAGAGAGAGAGAGAGAGAGAGAGATAGAGAGATGATTGATTGATGATGATGATGATGCTTGGGTTATATTGTCCTCCTCCCTCTTGGGGTCTCTTCTTTTACTTAGAAAAAAATGATCTCCACACACTTGTATACCGAGGAGGCTCAAGAGCAAGGCAAACGAGGGAGCAAACTTACACCTAACGAAGATGGCACTTAACCATTATTCATCGAGGCCACATCATGCTTCTTGTTAGTGTCGCCCCCCTATATAAAAATACACTACCTTCTTCTTCTTTTTTCTTTTTACTCAAATGCAATGCGAGAAGAAGAAGATTAAGAATTGTGTTGCCATCTTTAAAGGTGTATTCATCAAGACCAAAAGAAATAGACATCTTATTAACTCATATGTTGGTGCGTGCCATTGAGTGTTATAAATACAATACTTTCAGAGAGATAGAGAAGAATATGACATCCGAGGCTTAGAATTAGAAATCGATTCATGTACACAAATCTCGTTGTTTCTAAGACATATTAATCATGATGTCATTTACAAGAAGGATTGCTACCTCCAACAACAATTGCCTCATCCAAACAAACAAGATAGACTCATGTACTACTATGCTTGTGTGTGAAGATCTCGACTTTGATGTCATTATGCTACTATGCAAAGATTGAGATTTTTTACCACTTCAAGATTGAAAGCATTGCCCATACATTGATAACAAAATATAGAACCAATACTAGAAGGATCAATATACTTACATCAACCTCCCATGTTGCACCATGTTGGTTCCATCTTCTGCTTTATCTTTGCGTTCTTTACCTTTTCTCTCTCTATATGTCTCTATGAACGCAATGGTTTATAAAATTATACCTTTTATATAAATATATCCACCATGTTTTTATAGTCTGCGTAGTTGAGTATATTTATACCCATATGCCTTTTCGTAGAGGTCTTTTTTCATATGTCATAATTGCATTAATCAATGAGCTTGTCTATTTCAAAACTATAATCCTCTTGTTTACTTGTCACATTGAGCCAAAGTTTGTATTCCTATCAACCTTGATTTTTACCACGAAACAAATCCCTCAAACTTGATTCCATATATGTCTATTTGTAGGTTAATGTTGTTGGGCTATACATAGAGTTTGTCAGACTACATGTACATTCACACACACACACACACCTTGCACATCTCCTTTATGGATGAAATTTCACAAAAATAAGGAGAGCACGCTATATCTCGTAGACTTCAATCACCGTAACGTGTGTTGAAGATAGCTTCATTGTCTCTCGTAGACATTTTCATGTGTTTTACAAGTCCTATCAAGAAATTCGACATTATTCCTTTCTTGCAATTATTAAAATCCTATATGAATGAAAAGAAGTAGAATTTGATAACCAACTAGGCCATATACCTTCTAAGCGCATAGAGAGGTACAATTTTACGTAAAGGAGGGAGCTCAAAAGAATTCGTGTGAGAGATGAGAAAATAACATTTCGATTAAATCAGTCACTAGAAAAAAGAATTGTCATTGTAGTGTTTTCCTTATTTTATGCCTTATGAGAGCAACATAGTGTCTAGGAAATACAAGGGAGGGGTATGGTAGTATATTCCTTATTATACAAATTATGGACGCAGAATTTAGGTCATGAGAAGTAAAATAACAATGCTAGTCAAAATTATGTCTTGTTTGAACATTTACAAGAACTTTCCCTGTTGGTATATTAATAGCAACATAATAAACCATATTTGTATTTGATCATCATTCTAAGATAGGATGCTCCTTTACCTCCCCCACCCCTTTCTCTTTACTTTTACAACTTTTATAGGCTTGCTTTGATAGGGTTGTCCTTGAGCTACTGTTCAATGACATATATTCTCTTTAAAGTGCATAGCATGGATCTACTTTTTGGTGGCATCTTCTTTTGAAAGATGTTTGGCATCCACAATTTTGGATAAATAATGTCAGTCTTTTTAAATTCTTTTCGATAAAATTTTAACAGTAAGTTCATTTTTGGGATCTCACAAGTAGTAATGAATAGAGAAATTATTATTGCTCATACAAGTTGAAATATGACTTATGGAGCCAAAGAAACACTTTGATACAATGCATGCGGTGTTGATAAGTGACGCCCTAAGTTCGACAATTTTACTAATGAATGGTAAAATTGAAAATGGGAAAGGTTTCATGCAATGTATATGGAGCTAATAAGTGATTAAAAGAATTTTACAAATCGATGGTGCAATTAAAAGTGCACATTTTGTTTGTTTGTTTGTGTGTGTGTGTGTGTGCATGTGTGTGTGCGTGCGTGCGTGTGTGAGAGAGATATAGAGACAGAGACAGAGGGCCTTTGATCATATTCGACGATCCTTTCCACACATTTTGACCAAGCAAAATCCTTGTACGAATTTCTCTCACAATCCATAATGTGCACTCTCGATTGAATATATTTCATTTGTTCGGTGGAATTGGAACATAGTAGGCATAGATTTCTTTCATGCCCATATGTATCAATTTAGTGTAGATGTGTATCAATTTAGTGTAGATGTCTCTAACTGGAGTAAGCCTATCCTTCTTCAATTGGGTTTTTGCACATATGGAGAATATTGAAACGATGCCTCATTTCCAATTTATTTTCCAATTCTTGAGGTATTGGGGGCTATGGTTCAATTGGAATATGCGGAATGCCTTCACTTTTGATTTGCAAGTTGGGGTGAGAAAATATGTTATAAAGTTAAAAGGACTTCTTTTGTGGCAGTTGACAGTGCTAGAGAGTCACGAAATCTCAACAATGAAGAGAGAGAACTCTACAAGGTCACATATCATCATATTCGCCATTTGAATCGGTGTGTAGGGTGGCATTGATTTTGGAGTCATAATAGTATTTAGATCCCTCAAATGGTTCTATACTTTCTAATAATTTAGTCATGGTGGTGATTTTTTCTTTCGTAATGAAAGCCATTATTTGAGATAGATAGATAGATAGATTCTGTTATCATTTTCGGAGGTCAAATATGACCTGTAAGACCAAAAATATTACATTTCACGTGATACGTGTGAAAGTGAGTAGCGACCTTGATGTTCAAGAACTTTACCAATGAATGTTGCATTCAAGAGTGCACATTGTGGTTGTTAGAAAAATTTGTGCAAGGATTGGGCTTGGTCGAAGATATGCAGAAAGCATGGTCAAATATGATAAAAGGTAGACCAGTGTATCAAAGTGTGATATTGAGACTCTCGAACCTGTTTAGGGCAAAGTGTGTATAGTTGACCACTCTCATCACTTGTGCCCCAATGTCCTGTCTCACATCGCAATGCATGTGAGCTAAGTCACATGGAAGCAATGGTTTGAATGGCAGATCTCGGCCTCACTAGCTTCTTCCTCAGAATTCTGAATGGAGTGGATGGGGATTGGAGATTGAGGCAAGTACCACGAAGCCGACTCGGTGAAAACGAACTCTCAGCTTACTCGGATGTCCTTCTGTTACGGGCATGACCATATAATATCCCGTGGTGAGAATTTACCGTAGTATTCTATACACGTGGATAAGTGTGAGGGTTAAATGAGAGTGTAAAGAAGGGGAGGATTGCTTTTCATCCTCGGGATTGAGACAACCCATTAGGCCAAGTGTGAACTTGCCTTGGGGCCTTGGGTATCGCTATAAATATGAGGCCTAGTTACCCTCATATCATCATCTATTGACTACGTCGAGACTCTGTTTTTGTGGTGGGTTAACTCTTGTAGCGAGCACAACCTCACAATTCTAAGACATTGTCTATGGGTAAGTGCGCTAAGTTAGCCCCACGGTTTTGTGGACCTTTTGAAGTCCTCAAATGCATTGGTTCATCAACCTATCATCTCACTCTTCCCGATGACATTGAAATTCATCTAGTTTTTCATGTAAGTCGTCTAAAAGAACTTTTGAAGAAACTCTGGTTACTTTTGAAGAATTATCTTCTAAACCACATGTACCAGAAAGAATTCTCATTGTTAAAACAAAAAAACTGTGTACAAAAATAATATGAGAATTTAAAATTGAATGGATAAATCTATCAAAGATGCCACATGGGAAGGTGAAAATACTCTTAGAACTAACTTCCCTAACTTTCCCTTGCAAGAGTGCAATGTTTTAAAGAGGGGGGGGAGTATGTACAAGCATGACCATATAATATCTCGTGGTGAGAATTTACCGTAGTATTCTATACACGTGGATAAGTGTGAGGGTTAAATGAGAGTGTAAAGAAGGGGAGAATTACTTTTAATCCTGGGGATTGAGACAACCCATTAAGCCAAGTGTGAACTTGCCTGGGGGCTTTAGGTATCACTATAAATATGTGGCCTAGCTCATTTCATGATCTTTTGGCTATGTAGAGACTCTGATGTTGTGGTGGGTCAACTCTTGTAGCGAGCGCTCCAATAATAGGTACGACTCGACGCCACGACGGTGGTATGGGACGCCAATCGAGGCTCGAGTCCGTCTCGATCCCTTCGCTTGGGGGTGGTTGGGTGGATGGGCACCCTTCTTTCTCTCTCTCCTTTCTTATGTTTATCTATATTTTATCCTTATCATATGCTTACGTTAGATGTAAAATCTAACACCTTCGATCAGGGGTTATAACACTTATAACCCTTTTGCTCATCCGAGTAGTCGACAAGAATGCATTTCTCGGCTTTCGTGTGTAGCTTCCTCCGCTCCTCCTTCGGCACATGCACATATGCAATGCTACCGAAAACCCTCAAGTGTGCCAAGTTTGGCTTCATCCCGAAGTACAGCTCGCGTGGTGACACTCCTCCATTTGCAGAATTCTAATTTTGCAGGTATATCACCGGCCTGACAGCTTCGGCCTGGTAAAACTTTGGCCAATGCTTCTCTTCAAGCATCACCCTCGCCGCTTCTTCGGTCGTCTGATTCTTCCTTTCGGCCAAGCCATTCTGTTGTGGTGTGTATTTGTAAGAGAATTTGTGTCGAATTCCCTCCTTTTGTAGCTAGCTAGAGAACTAGTAAGAAAAGTACTCTTTTCCGCCATCGGTCCTGAGGCACTTGATTTTTTGGCCTATCTCCTGTTCGACAAGGCTCCTCACCATCAAGAAGCAAGAGAAGACTTCACTTTTCTTCTCAATTAGGCATGCCCAGGTATGCTGAGTGAAGTCATCGATTAAGGTAACAAAGTAATGACTTCCACCGATGCTCACGTTCTGCGCTAGTCCCCATACATCCAAATGGATTAAATCGAGATTGTTTCATCTTCAATTTCTTTCATTTGGGAATGGAAGTCAATGATCCATCCCTAATTGGCAGGCTTCACAAACATAGCCCTTTCCGCCATTGAATTTTGGCAAGCCGCTATCGTGAAAATCCGTCACTATGTGCGGATCGTGAGGCGGAACCGCCGAGGTTATGGACGGGAAGGAAATAGGGCTCACACGCACAACACAAGCAAGGCTTACACAAACAAGGCACAAGTATTCGAACGTGTTTGTGAAAAGAAGAGGTGCATGGGCAAGCCCGAATCAACCCCTAGTCATAAAACGAACAAATGCATGCGAGGAGGGCTTACACACGGACACACAAGGAACTTACACAAACAAGGCATGAGTATTCGAATGTGTTTGTGAAAAGGAGAGGTGCATGGGCAAGCCCGAATCAACCCCTAGTGACAACGCGAACGAATGCACGTGAGGAAGTCTTACACACGGACACACACGAGAGCCAAAGTTTTGAATGCCTTTGTGAAAAGAGAGGTGCGTGGGCAAGCCCGAACTCTCCCTTGTTACAAAATACATGTGAACACACAAGCAAGGTTTACACACGGGAGATACAACTTCGAACGCCTTTGTGAAAGGAGAGGTGCATGGGCAAGCCCAAATGATCCCTTGCCACAAGTCGCACGAACACACAAGCAAGATTTACACTAACACGCAAGACACAAAAGTTTGAATGCCTTTGTGAAAGGAGAGGTGCATGGGCAAGCCCGAAATGCTCCCTTGTCACAAGACACACAAACAGATAAGCACAAATGACAATAACAAATAAGACACGTAAGTTTGAATGCCTTTGTGAAAGGAGAGGTGCGTGGGCAAACCCGAAATGCTTCCTTGTCACAAGACACACAAACAAATAAGCACAAATGACAATAACATATAAGATACGTAAGTTTGAATGCCTTTGTGAAAGGAGAGGCGCATGGGCAAGCCCACAACGCTCCCTTGTCACAAGACACACAAACAAATAAGCAAAAATGATGATAAAATATAAGATATGTAGGTGAAACCAAACATTTGTTTATTGCAATATAGTAGATTCTTTTAGAAAATAAGAATCAATTTTACAACGGGTTTGATATGAATATAAGAGATAATTTATAAAGGAAGGGGCAAGAGAGGTGGAGGAAAGAAGAGAGTGGAATATAGAAGAAGGTGATTCTTCGTTGATGATGCTTCTCGATGTTGTTTACTGTTGGGAGACAGGTCCCTCCAGATGGGAAGGGAGAAGAACAGTGCTGATGAGCAAACTCGGCCGAGGCCGAAACCGGATGACGAGTACCCGGCTACGGAGAGCCGGATGGTGCAGACCCGGTGAGAACCGGATGAGGAGAACCCGGCTACGGAGAGCCGGATGGTGCAGACCCGGTGAGAACCGGATGAGGAGTACCCGGAAACGGAAGACTCGGTGAGAACCGGATGACGAGTGCCCGGCAAGATCCGGATGATGCGGGCCCGGTGAGGAGCGCTCTCCGGATGAAGAGACATATTCGTAAATATGTTTCTGAGAGTCCATCGTGGCTATATTTGTAAATAGCCGAAAAGTCATTCTAGTATAAATATGACTTAAGGCAAACTTTTGTAGTTGTTGTTGTCATTCTTGTTGGTGCAAGAAGAGAGAGTGCGTAACAGTGTACAGAGTGAGAGAGAGAGAGAAAGAGTCGAAGGTTTCGTATCTCTGTTGTAACCGCCGACTGTGGCGAAGATAGCAAGCTCGAGGTCATTGCCTCGGTGCTCCACCATTGTACATTCTTATATATACTGATAGTTTGGAGTCTGTGGACTCCCATGGTTTTTTTTCCCTCTCAGGGTTTTCCACGTTAAACATTCTGTGTACTCTTATCGCCTTTGAGTCGTGTGTTTCAGTTCCTGTTTTCTATGTATGATTCTAAGCTCGGTTGTGGCCGAGCGTTGCGCATAGGGAGCGTGCAGTTCTTGTCATTTACCCTTCTTCTTTTGCCTTCCAATTGAGTAGATCTTCCGTGTTCCTTCTCCCTGCCCCCCTTCTTCACTAGAATAAGCTCTTATTTATAGGTTTAGGATTGCTTGCCTTTTCCCCTTAAAAAAAAGCTTGTCTACATGAGTCGACTTTTCTTTTCCTCACTATTTCTGTTTTCTAGCCCCAAATTTCCCATGCAAGATATTCTTGGAAAGGTCTTTGGGTTAGTTTTCTTATAAATCTTTTCTTTTCTAATTTGGACATCTGATGAAGAAATTATGAGCTTTTTTCTCTACTGTGCTCCTCATATCCACGCGTGCTTCTTCTTTTTTTCTCCCCATCTTTTTCTCTACTTTTGAAAACCACTTCTAACTTAATATTCATCATTATTTATAGTAAGGTTCAATCCTTTGACCATTTATTTATAAGGAATATCTTTGGAAAATGAAAAAGTATTTTTGCTACCAATAAAGTTGACTTCACAATACTAGTTTATTTGAACTACTATTGTACTTCTTTTCGAGGGTGGTTTCACACTATGTATTAGAAACATCACGACACCGCAGGAAGTTGACATGGCCGAACCGCTTGTGGCACAAGTCAATATCCGATTCGACTTTTTTCCCTTTCACAAATATAGCGGTTCCGACATTGTTTGTTTTGAGGATGAATATCCTCCCTTCTCGGCACCTTTGCGCGATGATCTTGGCTTCTTCTTCGATAAAGCATCTGAGATGAGTAAATTGAACTTCCATGCCTTGGTCGACAATTTGTTCGACCAATACCCGGTTCTTTGTGATTGTCAGCACATGCCAACCATTTCACATGATTCCCTTCTGGCCGACATGGCTCAAGGAAACATCTCTGTTGTGCTGGATGTTCCATGTACATCATCTTATTGTTTGTGTGTGCTCATCAATGCACCCGAGTGGTTTTCTTCTATAAGCAACATCGATTGAAGCTCGAAAAACGAAGGCGTATTCTCCCTTGTGTAGACTACTGTTCGGAATGCTCCGAACTTCAACGCCAACCCTTCGAGCCTGACCATCACCATCTCGTCCTCCTGGACATTCACGTTGACGGAGTTGAGGGAGTCACAGATCTCCTTGATTCGGGTTGTATAATCGGCCACAGATAGATCTTTCTGTCGGACATTACTGAGCTCTTGCCTAAGCTGCAACTTCCTAGCCATTGTGCTAGTGGCGAAAATATGTTTGAGATTTGCCCACGCGTCCTTTGGCATCTTGGCATCCCGAATGTAGCTCAAAAGCTGGTCACTCACACAAGATGCAAAGCAATACAAAACTCTGCTCACCGTCTGTTCCCAGGCTGGGAAATCTTTGTGTGTCGATTCAGGTGCTGCATCATTAGCTCCTTCGACATAACTCCAGTAACCGTGCCCAAGCAGGTATTGGTGCATTTTGTAAGAACATGATGCGTAGTTGTTCCTATCGAGCTTTTCGGTCAAAAGCGAGCGTCCCATACCTCTGTCCATGTTCTTGTATTTCTTTTCCGAAAACAAGAAACTTTGTCTCTGTCTTGTTCGCTTGCTTTTCTGTCGGCTGCAGAGAGGTCTCAACCCTCGTGCATTGATACCATGTAAAGAATACGATTGTGGAAGCGTGTGTGATAGACACCGAACCGAGTACACGGCCAGTGTTCGGAAACTCAACAGTTAGGTAACCACAAAGAATGGTGAGAGACAGAGACAGAGAGAGCAGACAACAAAAGTTTTATTTCGAATAATGAGCACTCTGTATATACAATGTGCTCAATGAGTACTTTTTATACAAGCCCTTGACAAGTGGGCTAACACAAGTACCATCAATACTTGAATGCTCATACACAATATTCCTTTCGGAATCCTTCCTACTCGGCTCACGACCCTCGGCTCTCGGCTCTCGGCTCTCGTCTCTCAACTTCTTCAACTAATTCGATCCTTGTTGAGCTTGTCTCTCAAAAATGGTGCTATAGTATTTTCGAAAGTCAGCTCATCCATAAGCTCCCTTACCATTTATTTTTTTTCTGCCCATGCACTTATCTTTGATTCCATTATACATCCAAATAGTTTTACCATTAGTGAGCCAACTATGATGGTTTGATAGTTATTTATATTAAGGCTTTCTTATGTTCTCCTTCTCCTTCTCTAACTTGGGAGTTCTAGGGTTTTGGGAGTGAGTGAATATGAGGCTAGAGTCTGACCTCCTCTCCATCTTCATCTCTACTTGGTTAGGTTTTTCTTCACCACGTCCGAGCCACCAAAACGTCCAGAAAAAATCGTGGGGAGAAGACAGAGTCCGGTACAATGATCAAGGAAGGAAGCCCGAAGTAGCACAGGGCACCCCACATCAACAAGAAGTGGCATTGCCGTTGATTATGGATCAGCTCATCGAAGACCACAAAGTTTGGATCTTTATCATTTAGTTATTGGGTTTGGATTCAGGTTGCTTGGAGAGGCGGAAAAAAGAGGAGCAAGGCAAAGAAAGCATGTGAATCGAATGAGGGCATAGTGTGAAGAATGAGAGACGTAGTTGGTGCTATGCAACGGAAGTGAGCTCTGTGTGTGTGTGTGTGTGTGCATGTGATGAAACAGAGAGAGAGAGAGAGAGAGAGAGAGAGCTCTAGACAAGAAAACTATATATTACATCCAACAATAACTAAGTTACAAAAGGTTGGTTTAAATACCAACTGATCTAGGGCAAGTGCCCTTTCTACTAATTACAAAAATATCCTAGTACAATGTCCACTAACTAGTGTGAATACTATCTTTATGGGAAGTTGAGTTCGATTCTCAACATGCCCCTTCGAACACAACTTCCAGATGTCGAAAATTTGTTCCAGTTCGGTTTTCTTTGATTTGGATGAATCGGCTTCCGGTTTTTTGAAATCTTTGGCTTTTCGGCTTCATGCTCGTTGTTCGTCATACTTCTGCTTCTTGGCTGCTTCCATGTCACCTGTCGTACTCCCCCTCAAGCTCGGCAATGTAGAGATTGTGAGACCAAGGCCCAATGCAAATTGTGCGAGCTTGTCGACTCCTAAGGCCTTCGTAAAGATGCCAGCAATTTCAAGGTTCGTACTAATATGTTGGAGATTGATTTCGCCATCCTGAATGCGCTTGCGAATGAAGTGGTTGTCAACTTTGATGTGTTTAGTCCGCGCGTGGAATATCGGGTTCCGAGCGAGATAGATGATGCTCATGTTATTGCAATAGAGGCGAATTGGATCCATGATGGGAACGCCCAGATCCTTCAAGACGCGTTTGAGCCAGACAGCTTCGCACATGGCTACTAACGTGCCCCTGTATTCGGCCTCTATACTCAACAATGCGACTGTTAGTTGCCCCTTGCTACACCAAGAGATTGCTCCCCTGCCGAGAGAGAAAACAAATCCGGAGGTTGAACGTCTATCGGCCTTATAGCCTACCCAGTCCGTGTCTGTGTACCCTTTGAGTCGAATAAGCGTATTAGACTTATACATGATGCCGTAATCCATCATCGTACTGACATACCGAAGTATCCTCTTACCACAATCGAGATGATCATTTTGTGGGTTCTCCATGAATTGGCTAAGTAGGCTGACTGAATAGCTGAGGTCAGGTCGTGTGATGGTTAGATAGATTAAGTTGTCGATCAGTTGTTGATACTGAGTTGGCTCGTACTCAGTTGTACCCGAATCGACCTCGAGCTTGAGATTTCAGTCGAGAGGGTAGACATAGGTTTGCACTTAGTCATTCCGAACTTGTAGAGTAAGTTGAGAACGTAGTGCCGTTGAGAGATCAATATCCCGACTGGTGTCTGAATTACTTCGATACTGAGGAAGTAATGGAGCTTGTGCATATATTTCATTTTGAATCTGCTGGATAGTAGTGATTTAACCTTATTAATCTCGACAAGATCCTTTCCTCTGATGAGTAGATCATCCACGTGTAGGATGATGACAATTGGGTTGTGCGACTCGTTTCGGATGTACATGGAGTTGTCTTATTTTGACATTCGAAAGTCAATTTATTGAAGATATTGATTGATCTTCAAATGCCAAGCACATGGTGCTTGCTTAAGGCCGTAGAGTGGCTTCTTTAGTCTAAATACTGCTCTCGGATGATTTTTCGATTCGAAACTAGGGTTTGAATCATGAAGACCTCCTCTTATAATTCGCCTTGGAGGAAGGCGTTCTTTACATCAATCTATTGGAGATGCCACCCTTTCACAACTGCGAGTGCAATTACGGTCCACACAGTCGTCATCTTTACCACCAAGGCAAAGGTCTCGTTGTAATCGACTCCATGCGTTTGTTCGCATCATTTTGTGATGAGTCGTGCTTTGAAGCGATTTACTATGCCATCGGCATTATATTTGACTTTGTAGATCCATCTACAATAGATTGCTTGCTTGTGTGGTGAATGGGGGATGAGATCCCATGTCTCGTTTTGGTTAATGCCTACATTTCTTCATTCATCGTGTCGACCCACCGCAGGTCCTTCACGGCTTCGGAAAGGGTTTTCGGCTCTCATATTGTTGCTACTTTCATCATAAAGGCATAGTGATATGCCATATATTCATGGTAGCCAAATCGGCTAACTGGGTTCTTGTCTCCAGTGGAGCGACTGAGCTTCTCGTTTCCAGAGGCTATGGCTTTCTTTGCTCCATTCGTCTGGATGATCAAGTCAACTCTATTTCGATCGGATCTTTGTACTTTGGCATTTTGGCCTTCTCTTTTTCCAGGTTCTGACTCGGCCGAGATGTGCTTCGATCGCTCAATGGCTCTTGTGGTCCACTAAATCGAGTCATGATCGGACTTTCTTCGAATATGCACCTGAGTCAATCTTCTTCTTCTGTCTCTCGTTCAGCCAATTCCGGGTCAATTGGGGTCGGAATCGGAATCATCTTCAATTCATACCAGGATGCCGACTCGTTGAAAACGACGTCTCGACTTACTCGAACTTTTCGGGTAGATGGGTGGTTGTAACATTTGTACACCTTTTGTTAGAGTGAGTACCCCACGAGGATACATTTCTCCAACTTCGGGTCGAGCTTTTGTCGCTTCTCGTCGGGAACATGCACGTAGGCGATTGAGCCGAAGATCCAAACATGTGATAAATCCGGTGTCGCGTTGCTACGCGCGTGCGTGTAGAATAAGGCGGGACCACAGGGGTCTCGGACGAGGTAGTAGTAGGAGAAGGAATAAGACACAAAATGGAAGCTTAGCTCAAGAGGAGAAGAGAAAGAATAGCACAATAACATAGAATAGACGGAGGCAAGATATTTAACAAGTTAGTTTAAGGAAACATAAACGCTTTACAATGGTGGCCGCCATGGCCGCACCAAAACGACTATGAGAAAAACCCTAGAAGAATAAGCAAGTAGCGAAGTATAGTAAAACCCTAAAGGAAACCCAAGAAGAAAACCCTAACCAAAACCCTACAACCGAATAGGAAACCCTCGACCTAAGTGGTATGCCTCTCTCTCCCTCAAAATAGGCAACCCCTTCATAAGTGACCCCTCCCTTCCTTTTATAGCCCAAGGAGGGAGGGACCTTACAATGTGGGATAAAATTTCCCCTCTCTTTCTATACACCATATCCTAGTATACATGTGCACATGTTGCACACCACCGACTTGCCCATTCCACCCCGGTTTCACACTATAGCCGGAAATCTTCACGACATCCACCCCCACCAAACCGCACATCCACCGGTATGTGCTAAGAAAGGAAAAGGGTGAGAGATTTCGGCGACAATGATCAACTGGGTCTTTCGCCTTACCGGCACCCAATCGTCTTGCCGGTCCCTTGCCGGCGCCGATCCGTCTTGCCGGCTTCTTACCAGCCCCGACCCGTCGGCTCCATCCGATCCACCACGTCCACCGCGTGTCCCCGAACCGGCGGCTCCATCCGATCCGCCATATCCGACGTTCACACCTTCTTCTTCGACCGGCCCTCTCGAGCGTCGTTGCTGACCCGGTTGCTCTTCCTTTGTCCGCCATGCATGCCCTTCGATTGGGGCCCCGGTAACTTCGGTTGTACGCCCGATTCCGTGCCTTGCATGCCGCGTATGTCCCTCCGTCGGTTCGATTGTCTCTGGGTCCTGAACACCTCCGCGTGCCAACTCTCTCCGCTCCGTGCTCGCCTTCCATAGGCTCTTCCTGTGTGCTATTATCGTTCCCCAAATACGCATTCGTTCTTCGGTCCTTAGGCGACCCTATTACACGCTCCTCACTTCCCCCTTGCTTGTCTGCTCTCTCGCCGTAGAGCATACCATCATACCGATCTTCGTGTCGGTGTCCTTCGCGGCTCTTGTTACCACTTTGCCTCGACTTGCGCCCTCCTGGCCTCGCATGTCCTCCGGGATGCCACGCTTTCTCTTCTCGGCGTGTACCCCTTTGTTCTCCGCGCACCATCCTTCGCTCTCGCCACCCATTCGCCGATCCCGGCACCTTACGGCTTCGTCTCTCGTCGCGTGCTTGCCTCTCAAAGGCTCGACCGGTCCGCCGTTGCCGGTCACTCATTGCCGCTCTTCTGGGTGCATGCTTACTTCTTGGCCCTTCGCCGGCCATAGTGCATGCTCCGTTTTACACCCTTCACTCACCGTAGACCCGATCTCCGCGTTGGCCTCTTCTCCCTTTGTTGCCGTAGCCCATTCCGACTCGGGCTTGCCGTCTTGGTCCCGCTCGTCCATTATTTCGTACCAGATATCTGCACCAGTTTCCGACTCCGCATCAGCCTCTAACTCCTCACCGCCACCCGCCGTCTCTTCGGTCTTATGTTGATCCGCAACCGCCGAAGTCTCAAGAATAGGTGTGGAGGGTTCCTCTTGCTCTCGGTCTTCCACCAAGCCGTAGTCATCATGCCCGCTTGGCCTCCTTCTCGTGCTCACCGGCTCCCACCGCTTGTTGTGGCTCATACGCCTCGGCCTCCAATCATGCCGACTTAGCCTTCGCCTGGATCGGTCTCGGCCGATCGAGTTCTGGTTTGGTCGGCTCCCTTCCATAATCATAACCGACCGGTACATGTTTGTCCGTACAAATCCGGCCTTGCCGGCTCTTCTTCGGTTCGGGCTCGGTTGACCGGACCCCGCTCCAATCTTCTTCCGCGTCGTCTTCTGGTCGTGTCGGATTATCGACCGGTTCATCTTCCGGTCGGGTCGGTTCCCGACTCTCCCTCTTTGCCGCTCCCGACCTCTCCGTCGGTCCTCTTGTATATGCCCGTTCCGGGCCTCGCATCCTCATCTTCGTACGTGTTCGCTCCGGGCCACGCCTCCTCACAACCACCGCCCTTCTCTCTGGTCTTATGTTGGCATTCGAGCGTAACCGTCGTAGTCTCCGGTCTCGATGTCGAGGGGTCTTTCCTCCGTCCGCTATGACCTTCCTCGTCGTTGTTTCGGTCGTCCGCTTTGCCGCCGCCACCTTCCGTCTCTCCGGTCTCATGTGGGCTCTCGGGGCCGACCGCTGAAGTCTCTAGAATAGGTGTGGGAAAAGTCTCGGTACCATCACTCGCCGATGTCATGTTTGTAGCCACCTTCGTTCGGACGCCGTGGTCCATGGCTATCTCGTCCCCGGTTACGCAAGCCTCGGTTATGCTTGCTACCTCCTCGTCCTCGTCCTCGTTGCCGTCGTGGTTGCCCGCCTTGCCGCCACCACTGCCCGTCGCTCTAGGTCTCAGACCGGCACTCGGGCCGACCGCCGGAGCCTCTAGGACTGGTGTGGGTAGGGACCCGGCACCGCCGCTCGTTGTGTCCGTAGCCACCTTTATCCGGACGTCGTTGTCCGTGGCTACCCCGTCTCCAATCGTGGAAGCCTCGATTACGCTTGCCGCCTCCTCTTCCTCAATCTCCTTGCCGTAGCCACCTTTATCCGGACGTTGTTGTCCGTGGCTACCCCGTCTCCAATCGTGGAAGCCTCGATTACGCTTGCCGCCTCCTCTTCCTCGATCTCCTTGCCATCGTCTTGGTTGCCCGCCTTGCCGCCGCCACCGTTCATCACTCTAGGTCTCACACCGGCTCTCGGGCTGGATGCCGGAGTCTCTAGAATCGGTGTGGGTAAGGTCCCGGCACCACCGCTCGTCTCCTCCCTGGTCGATGTTTTGGGCCATCGTGTCCCGAATCCTCGCCCACTCTCGAAGTGGTGCTCCCCGCTTCGTAGTCACCGGCCTCGTCCATGGCCGTCCCTTTTCTGCAAGACGAGAGGGTCGCTTGCCCTGCACCCTCTCCCACGTCATCGCCGTTGCACGCTCTTCCGGCCTCCGTATAGGCCCCATCGTCGACGCATAGGGAGGCTTCTTCCTCCGCATCCTCAGATCGTCTCCGGCCCGACTCCATAATAAGCCCTTCTTTAGCTTCGAACTTCACCTTCACGCTCTCACACGCCTCCCATACCAACGCCTCTAGGTCGTACTCCTCCGGTTGATTGCGCGTCGAGCTCTCTTCCGACGGTAGTGCGTAGTCGCTCACCGCCCTCTCTTCTCCTCTGCTCGTGGGCCACGTTGTTGCCGACCGCTCCCCATCAGGTTGCCGGCATACCCACTCCGGTTTCGCGTATCCGTATCGTCCAATAGAGCTCCCTCAAAGGCCACCCACGACTCATGAGCTTCTCATAGCTCCTTGACCTCCTTGTGCACCGATACGGCCGCCACTCGAGGAAAATACTCTAGCCGCATCGCCTCGTCCACGCCCCCTTTCGCCATCTCAGCCTTGTAGGCTCCCAACATTTTTAGGACCTCATTCCCATTGAACCGGCCGACTCGATCGACCACCCTTTCGACGGCTTGTTGAGCCGCATCTCGCTTCACCATCTTCCGTTCGGCTTCCATCACGATCTTTGCCATCATCTCCTCGAAGTCGAAGTCTTCTTCCATCTCCATGCTCCCTTGCCGCCCTTCACGTCGGGTTTACCAAAGATGTCGCGTTGCTACGCGCGTGCGTGCGTGTAGAATAAGGCGGGACCACAGGGGGTCTCGGACGAGGGAGTAGAGGAGAAGGAATAAGACACAAAATGGAAGCTTAGCTCAAGAGGAGAAGAGAAAGAATAGCACAATAACATAGAATAGACGGAGGCAAGATACTCAACAAGTTAGTTTAAGGAAACATAAACGCTTTACAATGGTGGCCGCCATGGCCGCACCAAAACGACTATGAGAAAAACCCTAGAAGAATAAGCAAGTAGAGAAGTATAGTAAAACCCTAAAGGAAACCCAAGAAGAAAACCCTAACCGAAACCCTACAACCGAATAGGAAACCCTTGACCTAAGTGGTATGCCTCTCTCCCTCAAAATAGGCACCCTCTTCATAAGTGATCCCTCCCTTCGTTTTATAGCCCAAGGAGGGAGGGACCTTACAATGTGGGATAAAATTTCCCCTCTTTCTATACACCATATCCTAGTATACATGTGCACGTGTTGCACACCACCGACTTGCCCATTCCACCCCGGTTTCACACTATAGTCGGAAATCTTCACGACACCGGCTTCTTCTCGTGTAGGGTAACCTCATGCACGCCAGATGTTGTACACCGGTTCATTAGATATACGATTGTGTTAGGCACTTTTGCCCAATATGATTTTGGCAGGTTCTTCTCGTTCATCATTGCACATGCAACCTCTATTATATGTCGATTCTTTCGCTCGGCTACTCCATTTTGTTGAGGTGTGTGCCTGCATGAGAATTCTCGTCATATTCTTCCTTTCAGAGATATATTGTAAACTTGTCGGAGAAATATTCTTTGCCTCTATCCGATCGAAGGCAGCATACATACCGACCTGTGGCTTTTTCGACTACGGTTTTGAGCCTTTGGAAGTGGCCTAACACTTCGCTCTTTTGTTTCATCGGGTAGATCCAAGTGTGCCTAGAGAAGTCGTCAATGAACGTGACGTAATATCGGCAACCACCGAATGTTGCCATTTGGACTGGTCCCCACACATCTGAGTGTACTACATCCAGGATCCCTTTGCTCACATTCTTCTCTTTCGGGAATGGATATCAGTGTTGTTTTCCGAACTGGCATGCCTCGCATACGCCCATAATCTTCTTCTCGGTAAAGTTCTGGAGTCTGATTATGACTCCTTTCAATTGCATGTTTTGGGGATTAATGTGACCAATTCGCTTGTGCCACAGTTTCAAGTCGGTTTCGACTTTAAGGCCTTGTGCATACATTGTCGACTTTACCTTGTTTGATTCGAGGATAAACATTCTACCTTCTCGACGACCGTGAGCGATGAGGCGGCCTTCTTTTTCAATGAAACACCATTCATCATTGAACCGCACTTGCATCCCTTGTTCAACAATCTGGCCTATCGGGAGCAGTTTTTTAGTGATGGTAAGGACATGCAAGACATTTTTGAGGTAGGTTTGTTTGCCGTCATTCTCGAATGGGATGTTTCCAATGTGCTGTATTGAATGAGTCGTGTCATCGCCTGTTTTGACATAACCGGGCCGATCGGGCTTTCGTAATTCTCGAAACCAATCTTCATGAGACGTCATCTGATTGGACGCTGCTGAGTCAACAAACCATACATTATCCGAGTTTGAGGTGCTTGTCTCACCTTGTGTCTCACGAATGCGCTTTGTGCCTCATCATAAACATTCCGCCACGATCATCATAGTCGGGATTCAAGGCGTAATTCGTAAGTTGTCGGTTGGTCGAGGCCGACTCTCGTTTCTTCTTTCGGCACTCTTCGTAGCGGCCAATTTTTCCATAGTACCTGCATTCGATCAGACTGTTACGATTGCTCGGTCTGGCAGGATATCTCCCCCTTCTGCTGAACTCTCTGCCTCGCGTGTTCGAGATGTCTTGTCGGTGGTAGATGTTATATTCTCGGATCGGTTGACCCTATTGGCCTTGGCCGAATCGACCTTTGTTTCCTCAGCCGCATTCTCTTCCCTCATCCGATTGCGAGTAGAGCACCTGACCATCGTGTGCATTATTCCTTTGTCGAATGTGATTTTCTTCGACTAATAGTATCGATTGAAAATCGAAAAAGGAGGGAGGGTTCTCCCTCGCAAGGATGGCCAATCTGATCATGCCGAATCGAGGTGTTAGGCCACCAAGACATATTTGCACCATTTTGTCATCATCGATGATGACATTGATTGACCCGAGGGCATCACACATCTCCTTGATCTTCAAGGTATAGCTGGTGATCGACATATCCCTTTGTTGCATGTTGTTTAGGTCCTGTCGAAGTTGGAGCTTTCATGCAGCCGTATTGGCCGAAAAAATCTTCTTTAGATTTCCCCAAGCTTCTTTCGGCGTTTTTGAATCTCGAATATAGCCGAGCATGTGGTCATGAATGCATGATGCAAGGCAATACAACACACGGTTTGCGGCTTGCTCCCACATTGGGTAGTCAGCATGTGTCGAGTTGGGTTGCGTTTTGTGAGCTCCCTCAATGTCGCTCAAGTAACCTTGTCCGACAAGGTACTCATGCATCTTGTACTCCCAAGATGCGAAGTTTGTCCTGTCCAGCTTCTCTGTAGGAAGAGTGCTTCCCATCTGAGTATTCATGATGATTCCTTCCCTGTTTTGAACCGGTTCTGTTGATCGTTGATGTGTAGCACAACACAGTCGATTAGGCTTGATCAGATAACCACACGCTCTGATACCATGTGAAGAATGAGAGCTGTAGTTGGTGCTATGCAGCGGAAGTGAGCTTTGTGTATGAGTGTGTGCAGATGATGCAAGAGAGAACGAAAAGAAAGATATATTAACGTCTTCTAAGGCCAAATTTTTCCCGTGAGAGAGAGAACTCTAGAAAAGAAAACTGTATATTACATCCAACAATAACTAAGTTACAAAAGGTTGGTTTAAATACCAACTTATCTAGGGCAAGTGCCCTTTCTACTAATTACAAAAATATCCTAGTACAATGTCCATTGATTAGTGTGAACACTATCTCTATGGGAAGTTGAGTTCGATTCTCAACACATAGAAAGCGATAATAGTAAAAGGTGTATCGTTGTTCATAAGTTCTTCCCCCCATTGTATTTATTGTTCCTTTGTACTCATCTTTGTAATCACTACTCATAAAAACCATTGTAATCATTTTTTCCATTGTTGTTATGAACCTTAATGCATGGAAATATAATCTTGCAAAACTTTGTATTTTGAGGGACCTTAATCTTCCCTCTTGTTGTTAAACATGTGTACTTAGCCTAATGTTGAACCAATCACCGCAAAAAACATCATGTTGTGGAGAGAGAGGGAGGGAGGTCAAAATGCGACATCGACAAATTGAGCCTTAGATTCTTGGCTAACCTCGAGTCTAAGCTACCCTCAAGTTTGATCTAAACTCGACTCTAAGCTACCCTCAAGTTTGATGTAAACCTATTGAGTGACAAGCTCAACATTGGGTGCGTAATACGGTGTGTAACCCACTGTGTAGACTGGGTGCATAAAACAGTACGCATAACGTGGCCATATCGGTGTGTAAACCAAAAGTCCGTTAGTATGGTATTCCTTGTAAGGAATAATTTTGGGAGTTAGTGTAGTAGGCTCATTTATGAGCAGTCAAGTACTGTCAGTACTTGTGTCAACCCAATAGTTAGGGCTTGTATAAAAGGTGCTCACTGAGCACGAAGAATGTACAGAGCCTCATTATTTTGAAATAGAACTGAGTTGTCTGCTCTCTCTCTGTCTCTCCATCTCCATCCCCATCTCCATCTCTATGTTTTCTGAGTTTACCGAACTGTTTTATTTCCGGACTGTGTACTCTACGTTTACGCACACGCTTCCACACACGTATTCTTTTACATGGTATCAGAGCGCGAGGGTTGAAGTCCTCTGCAACCAATAGAGACATAGTTGAGTTGTTTCGGAAAAGATAAGACAGCAACATGGACAAAAGAATGAGAAGCTCCCTACCGACTGAGAAGCTCGACAGGAACAACTACGCATCTTGGTCATACAAGATGCACTAGTACCTGCTCAGTCACGGCTATTGGAGTTATGTCGAAGGAGCTAATGATGTAGCACCCGATTCGACACAGAGACTTTTCGGCTTGGGAACAAGAGGCAAGCAGAGTTCTCTACTGCTTTGCATCCTGTGTGAGCAACCAGCTATTGAGCTATATTCGGGATGCTAAGATGCCAAAGGACATGTGGGCGAATCTCAAAAAGATTTTCGCCCCAAGCACAACAGCCAGGAAGCTGCAATACGCCTTCGTTCTTCGAGCTTCAATCAATAGTGCTCGTGGAGGAAAATCACGTGGGTGCATCGACGAGTACACACGCCGACGGCAAGATGTTGTACACGGAGGAAGATAGGCCTCGTGGTCATGGTGGACGAGGCGGATCGGCGCGCAATGGAGGCGGCCGACAAGAGCAAAACAAGCGGCATAATCGAAATGCCGACAGCAGTTCCGGACCCTCCACAAGCAGGGGGAGTCATGGTGGCGGTGAAAGCCGGCAAGAGAAGGCCGCGTCAAAATGTTGGTATTGTGGCAAGAAAGGCCACAAGGCGAGCGAGTACTGGAAAAAGAGAGCCGATTCGGACAAAACCAGATCGAGCCGAAGAGACATAAAGATGCGTCAGAGATCGCACTACGCAGAAGGCTCTGAACGAGCCGAAAACAAATCAGGCCCAGCCTTCGTAATGAAGCACAAGGCCAATTCTATGGCTGTAAACACTTCAAAATCAAGCGAGGTGTGGTATGTTGATTCCGGAGCGTCAAATCATATGACGAGTCATGAGGAATGGTTCTCGTACTTGGAGAAACCGGAATCGCAAGGAGTGGTCGAAACGGGAGACGACACTCCGCATACCATCAAACATGTCGGCGAAGTTCCCCTCAATTTCATCGGGTAGAAAGGGAAACTCATGAACGTGTTGCACGTCCCAACAATAACGAAGAACTTGGTGTCGGTCGGTCATATCGTCGACCAGAGAATGCAAGTTCAATTCACGCATCTTGGCTGCTTCATAGAAGAGGAAGGCAAAGTAATCGCGCAAGGGCACCATGAAGGGAGGATGTTTATCCTCGACACTAATCAAGTCGGAACCACGTTGTACACGAAAGGACAAAAGGTTGAATCTGATATCGACCTATGGCACAAGCGGTTCGGCCACGTAAATTTCCCACGACTTCGTGAGATGCAGACGAAGAACATTGTTTTCGGCCTGCCGAAATTTCGAGGCCGTAATGGCCAAGTCTGTGAAGCATGCCAGATGGGAAAACATCACCAACTTCCATTCCCCAATGAGCGTAATCAGAGCCGTAATCCGCTCGACTTGATCCATTTGGATGTGTGGGGACCGGCACAGAACGTGAGTCTTGGGGGAAGTCGTTACTTTGTAACCTTCATCGACGACTTCACTCGGCACACGTGGGTATGCATGATCGCGAAGAAGAGAGAAGTCTTCGTGTGTTTCCTGAAAGTGAAGACACTTGCAGAAAGGGAAACAGGGCGTAAGATCAAATGCCTACAGTCCAATAGGAGAAAGGAGTACTTTTCTGACCAGTTCACAAGTTATCTACAGAAGGAGGGAATTCGACGCGAATTCTCGTGTAGATACACGCCGCAGTAGAACGGCGTGGCCGAGCGAAAGAATCAGACAATCAAAGAAGCGGCCAGGGCAATACTTCAAGAGAAGCATATGCCAAAATTCTATTGGGCTGAAGCCGTGAGGACGGTTGTCTACCTGCATAATTGGACTTCTGCTAATGGAGGAGTGTTGCCACATGAATTGTATTTCGGGAAAAAGCCGAACTTAGCACACTTGAGGATTTTCGGTAGCATTGCATATGTGCATGTGCCGAAGGAAAGGAGGAGGAAGCTGGATGCCAAAGCCGAACAGTGCATCTTAGTCGGCTATCCAAACGAGCAGAAGGGGTATAAATGTTTTAACCCCCGAACAAAGGAAGTACGCGTAAGTTGAGATGTCGTGTTCGACGAATCCGCTTCATGGTACCTACCTTCACCTCCAATACCTCACAACTCCGCTTGAAGAACCGAGGAGATGGTTTACGCAAGGGCAAGAAGAAAATGCCGGAATACGACTTTGGCAGTGCCGAGTCATATCGGAACGAGTCTAACTACGGGCAAACTGAAAAGGAACCTCCACGAAAGAGGTCAACAGTAGCTGAAAAGGTCGTGAAATCGGATAATCACGAATTATGTGGATCTACCCGCCTCAAGAACCCCGTAAAGAGATATGGGTATAATGAGTACATGGCGCCCATTACGCGTACATGACGCGACTGGTGGAAGTGCATGAGCCAGAGAGCTACGCAAAAGCGGCGAAAGACGCAAATTGGCGTGCCGCGATGAAGGAAGAGATGCGCGCTTTGACTGATAAAGAGACTTGGGACCTGGTTGATGCACCAAAGGGTGGGTGTATAAAGTCAAATACAACACGGACGGCTCTGTCAACCGATACAAGGCCCACTTAGTGCCGAAAGGCTACGCGCAGAAGCACGGCGTGAACTACGACGAGACCTTCGTGCCTGTCGCGAAGATGACACTACCATGCGGGTTCTGCTAGCTGTAGCTACGGCAAAGGGGTGGCACTTACATCATATGGATGTAAAGAACGTGTTCTTGCAAGGTGATCTTGAGGAACAGGTGTACATGGTACAGCCCCCCGGATTTCTATCCGAACAAAACACCTCGGTCATTTGCCGACTGAAGAAGTCACTCTACGAACTTAAGCAAGGCCCGCGAGCCTGGAATGCGAAGATTACGAAATAATTGCGTAGGATGGGGTTTACGACGTCGAAATTGGACTCTTCACTATTTTGTTCGACAAGGTCCATATGGACCGGTAAGTCTTCTACTTTATGTTGATGATTTAGTCATCATCGGTGCCAACCTGGACGAAATCCATCGCATAAAGTCTCAGCTTGCGACATCATTCAACATGAAGGATCTTGGATACCTTCATTACTTCCTCGGGATCGAAGTGATCCGCACCCCCGAGGGCATATTGATCAGCTAGTGTCATTACACGCTGAATATTCTCTTCAAGTTTGGGATGGCAGATTGTAAGCCCATCTCAACCCCTCTGGACAGAAACGTAAAGCTTCGTCGAGATTCGGGAAAGGCGTGCGACCCGACACAGTTTCGACAAATTGTCGGAAGCCGCATCTATTTGACGATTACTCGGCCATATCTCAACTACCCGGTCGGCTTAATCAGTCAATTTATGCCGTAGCCTACGGCCAAACACTTTCAGTGCGTGCAAAGGATATTGCGATATGTCAACGGCACAAAAGACATGGCGTTGTTGTATCAGGCAGGCATAGTCGAACAGTTAGTCGGCTACATGGATGCCGATTGGGCCGGAAACACCCATGATCGTAGATCCACATCCGAATACGCATTCTCTCTAGGAAGTGCAGCGATCGCGTGGAGCAGCAAAAAGCAGCCGAAAGTGGCACTGTCGAGCACGGAGGCCGAATATGGAGGGGCGGTTGTCGTTACGTGCGAAGTCATTTGGCTGCAACGGCTATTACGGGATCTACATGTAGAGGTGTCTAATCCAACGATGATCTATTGCGACAACCTCAACAATATCCTCCTTGCGAAAAACCCCATGTTCCACGCTCGGACCAAGCACATTGAGGTGCACTACCACTTTGTCCACGAGCGGGTCCTTTCAGGTGAAGTCGAACTAGCGTATGTTCTGACGGATCGGCAGGTTGCCGACATCTTCACCAAGCCTCTTGGTCTCAACAAGTTACAGCATTTCTTGGGTGAGCTAGGGTTGCGTCACCTCAACACGCCGAACTTGAGGGGGAGAAAGGAAGAATAGGAACAAGAGCATGAAAGGAGCGGAGGTGTTCATCACGGCGGAAGTAACCGTGACGCAGAATCGGATGAAGAATTCGATTTCGGGTCGGCTGAAGAAGCCGAAGAAAAGAGCAAGGGCCATAAGCGTAGGGAAAAGCCGAGGATAGCCAAATCAGGGGGAGATACAGCCAAGAAGGGCGTAAAGGACAAGACCAAGACGTGGTCTGATGTAGTCAAAGGCCTAAAGACAGGAGACGAATTGGAGATAGCCAATTCGGATGAGAGCGGAATTGAATCAGAAGTGTTCGATTCAATCGGAATATTCGATTCGGATACGCTGAATCAACTAAAGGCCATGCGGAGAAAAGGGCGGCGAAGGACATGCCGACATTGCGACAGCAAGGGAGCTGAGAAGGGCCGAATGAGCAAACGAGTCGACCAGAAGGGTCGAAGCGCGCGAAATCGAACAGGTCGAGGAGCGCGAGCGAGGCGTGAAGCCAGAAGGAACCGGAGCGTAGATCTGGAAGAGCAGACGGAACCTCAAGTTGAGCTTGACGGGGGAGTGTTGAGTGACAAGCTCAACATTGGGTGCGTAATACGGTGCGTAACCCAATGCGTAGACTGAGTGTGTAAAACAGTACACATAACATGGCCATATCGGTGCATAAACCAAAAGTTTGTTAGTATGGTATTCCTCATAAGGAATAATTTTGGGAGTTAGTGTAGTAGGCCCATTTATAAGTAGTCAAGTACTGTCAGTACTTGTGTCGGCCCGATAGCCAGGGCTTGTATAAAAGGTGCTCACTGAGCACGAAGAATGTACAAAGCGTCATTATTTTGAAATAGAACTGAGTTGTTTGCTCTCTATCTGTCTCTCCATCTCCATCTTTGTGTTTTCTGAGTTTACTGAACTGTTTCATTTTCGAACTGTGTACTCTGCATTTACGCACATGCTTCCACACACGTATTCTTTTACAAAACGTGAGTCTAAGCTACCCTTGGGTCTAGGCTAACCTCGACTCTAGTGGGTCTTCGAGTGCAGCGAACATTTGACACGTGCAACAAACTCAAAGGTCATCAACACCGAGCTTCCTCATCATTTGCCTATTGTTGACCCATTTCATCCTTCATTTCCTTGACGCTCAAATTCCTACCACTCACACAAACCTAATTACAAAACGCGTCAGCTACTCTCATGTTATCCATGAAAACAAATTTCCTCATCTACCCTCATGTTTTTTACAAACGGCACAAATTGTTACACATGCACTTTGAAACAAATACACATGCAAATGTGCACGCACGTAAGAAAAAATCACATAAGGATTCATAGTGTTATAATTATTTACATGTCCACTCACATGCACATTTTTTACACACATACACCATTATACATCGAAAGCACACATTTCTATGCACATAAACACTAAGCTTCGCACAAGAATGCTCATTAAGCATCTTCTTGGGCATATACACTTGTACACCACCCATCCACAACCACTTGTAAACCTTCCACATCACAATTAGAAATCAATAAATTATTTGACCTATTTATGAGTTATATTTCAAGTTCTAAGAGCGTTTTTGGGTCACACTATAACCATATATATTATACATTATCATCATTATGTAGGCAATAAAAAACCTCATATTAAGAAAGTATGACTAAGAATTTGTTTAACTTTGTTCTAACTTCTACCTTTGCGATTCATGTGTAGACCTACCAAGTGTACACACATCTATGTAATGCCAATATTGGCTAAACCATTTCAAGGAATCTATTCACAAAATGCAAATATTCTCTAAACTATTTCAAGTCTTAATTACTCATGCCTTAGTTTAAATTGTTATCAATTTCATGGAGACTAAAATAAAATTGTACAATGTTTTGTTTTCGTATTTCTTTTATAGTATAACCCCAAGACAATGAAATAGATTATCAAGGTAAGATTTAGTTTCATCCATGTCAACACATCCACTTGGGACATATAGAGCACCAGAAAATATTAACAAGGAATAAGCAAAATGGAGGCAAAGAAATATACAAAAGTATGTAAAGAATGTTCTATTATCGGTAATGCATGTTGAGAAAAGTAGATGGTAATATTGGGAGTGGTAGAGGGAAGGGCGCATAACAACCTTCTTCCATGGAAACTTTGATTACCATCTTAATCCACATGGTACTACATCTTTTAATGGAGGCCAAAAAAGAAGTGATTCCTCTTTCTCTTTTAGACACATGACAAAGATGCAAAATATGCAACTTTCTCCTCCTTCCAAGCCTAATGCAATATCTCCTTGCTTGTCGAATTCTTCGTCTTTGAAGTTTTAATGGTAGTGCACAAACAGTAGCTTCTACTAAACCATCTACGTGGGGAAGTCTTTGATATCCATGCTTGTCTATGGAAACGCAAGTAGAAAATGATGACTTTGTGAAACCCTTGAAGCTAGACATTTTTTGAAGATTAAGACTCAACGCCACTTTAAAGGCAATAGGATAACACACTCACAAACCATAGACTCTTACAGATTCTAGCAAGACATATGCAACTCAAGCACATCCCTTTGGAATGTTGTAGAGAACCATATGTTTAATAGCAAGCGCAAGGATTAGACATTTAATATTTAATGTAAGATGGATTTAAAACAATTTTATATATGAAAGAAGTGAGTCACACAAGGTGTGTGGAGGATGATTGCTTTTGGTGTGTCTTATGTTACCCATATAGAATACATGAGTAGGTTGGTGGAGAGAGAGAGAGAGAGAGAGAGAGAGAGAGAGAGAGAGATTGAGGGTCTATTCTTTCGACAACATGATATATAAGAGAGAAGAATATGCTTTGTTTCGATGAAATTAAACTATACGCTTCCGGATTTTGGATGTGGCATAATGTTATCTGTCCCACTCAAAGATGGTCATTTTCAGGTATGTATAAGGAATTTCAACACAATGCTCCTTATTCAAGATTGTCAAAATACTATACAAATTCCCTCTATTTATATATTTATACATATTATATTGTTTCCCTCCGGTCTAACATTATTATTTATAGAGAGTATTTTGGGAATTTAGCTAAAACTTGAGGGGTAATTGGGGTGAAAATTCTATTGTACATAAAATCAATAGCATTGTTGTTATCAGGTATCAACTCATTATGATTTCATTAGGTATTCTTTGAAGGCATTAAGTCCATTGCAAACTGATTTGGAACAAGGCAAAATGGAATGGAATATGACAAATCAAATGTTTGGTCTTGATTGGAATTCGATTAACCATCAAAAGGAATACACAGATCTACAATTACATCAATGTTATTATTGGTGCTCAATAAAATTAAATACAAGTTTCATCGACTCCATCAAATCTACTAACACAAAGTGATATTACTACAAGCATGTGCCACAAACATGTCCATCTACGACCAACAAGAGGTATAATTAGGAGTATACGTGAAGGAGTATATGTGACAAGTTTTATCAACTCGTTGAAACTACTACTCCCAAGAAATATTATAATGTGTATGTGTAACAAACACTTCTGTTTACATATCCCATCTTTTACTCTCATTTTTCTTAACTTCACCACATGCCACATTTTGTAACATCACTTGCACAAGTTATGAGCTTAAACAAGAGCATCCATATCAATTAGCTGCGTCCCTCCACCCACTATAATAACCTGGACATAAACAAAAAATGAAAACATAGAGAAAAGTAGAAAATAAACAATTCCAACTATGTCACTTTTCAATTGATGGCATTATAACATGCATCTCGTCTCAATTTCGTTTTTGGGTGCACAAGACCATATTTAAGACAAGCAGGTTCCACCAAGTCACTTCTATGTGTTAGCTCAGACAACTCAACACCTACACTCTCTAAGATTAAAACAAGCTGCTTCAAAATAAAGCATTTCAACAAACTAAGATATCCTATCAATATCATTGTTTTCAAGATATCGTTGGTTAGATTTGGACACCAACTAATGTAAGGTTCCTTTCACAATCATTGGTAAGATTTGAACTCAAATCAATCCCTAATCAAATTTAAAAAAACTTCAATGATCAAAAGTTACTTCTAAGATTTGCAACAAGATTTGAAAATATTAGATTCAAGGTTCACTTCCAACATCATTGATAAGATTTCAACAAACTTCATGACAGTTGCCCAAATCAGGGCAATTTCCATTAAATTTTCTCTTAATTGGACAATTGGCAATTTTTAAAAAAGAAAAACAACATGACACAAAAATTCAGTATCAAAGCTCAACAAACATAGCAAAATAATATTTTGTTTTTTATGTACTCCAATTTGACTTTTTACATAAAACTACATACAAAATTATTCTTTTAACCTATATACATTTCCAGTGCCTGTGGCAACCTTTGCTTGCTTAACAAAAACATATACTGTAACAAGTGTAACATGACAAAAGAGGAAACCATGTCACAAACATTTCTGTATTTTATTAAAATGGTTTGAAGTGCTCCAAATCTGGATGTGTTCCACCAGGGGGCCTCCTTGTTCTAAAACCACTTCTTTCAATTAGATGATTGCTTTCATGATAATAACAAGGGAAAGCACCTAACTACCCAAGCTTTTTACACATCTACCAAAATAACCAAAACATCTTACTACCAGAATAGCCATCCATAATAGTAAATTGTGTAAAACGTTGGGCCATTCTGGCAGATATCCAAAACACTAGGGGTAGTTTGGTGGTGTTCCCTAAACAAAACTCAAACTCTATAATACATAAAAAACGTTACCCAGTGAAACGATCAGGCTCAAAACCGGGAATGCCAGGAGGTCCAAAGGGATCAAATCTGGCTCCTTGTGGTATCGTCCCTCTATTAGATATACACATAAAACAAGCTGGAGGTTACTACCTTTTGTATATAAATATAACATGTAAAGACCATCTGCATGGTACCATATTTGCATGTGACACAGACAGAGAGAGAGAGAGAGAGAGAGAGAAAAGTCTGGAAGAAAAGGAAAAATATGTCTGAAATTGGTTACCACGGCCAGTTATTCTCATGATCATATGAAAATTCATGGAATTCTGCATGTTCTTACAGGTAAGTGGTTAGTGTATCGCTATAATAAGCAATTAAGTTGTTTCGAGCTTTCATTGTTTTTCTTTACAGTCATATGGCCTGGAGGTTTGAGCTGATCAGTTGTTCCTTTATCCGGCCAGTACCAGAAGGCATACATTCAATCAGTTGTACATGGATTAGTGAAGGCAAATGATGGCATCCAATAAGGGTTGGAACATGGCAGAAATAAACCCAAAATAGAAATGTTCTTTAAATTTTTTGCAGGAGGCTGGCATGACCTTTGAGACCAAAGTTACAGCCATCATCTTATACATGATATAGACCATCAAATATACACACTAATGCCAAAAGGGAAGAGAGATAATTGTGCAAGCCATGGTCAATGCAGAAGGCAACATCAGGAGTTCCCAGAAGACAGGTTTATTAGTTTGCTTATTGCAAGGAGTTCTTGGAGAAAGTTGTGTTGTGTGATAAATGAAGAAAGAGAACTAGTACAATGGCATATGCAAAGAGATGCTGAGGATGATATTTTAATGTCCTGGAGAGACCAGAATAATGGCATAGAGGACCCTACAAGCATTAACAAGAAAGCCCCCTCTGCTCATGTAGAAAGCCCCCTCTCCCAATATGCGGCTCATATATTTCCATAAGGTCCCTCAGAAGCTTAAATAGAAAGCATACATATGTGCATGAGAGGCAGGGTTGGTGTGTCCAACTTGGAGAAGTTTTACGAGGTGGTTGTATGTGGTCAATAATGTGAAGCATTGTTTGATGGTGCTGGATCCTTCACATTGTAGTGAGAGGTGGAGATGCTCTTTACCGTACGATATGATTAGAGAGAGATAGAAATGAATGTGATTAGTACGATGTGATTAGAGAAAGAAAACTAAATAAATAGACAGGTAAAACTTAAAATAATAGAGAAGTGAGTATAACAAATGAGACAGGCTGCGGATATGGCAGTGAGCCACTCAGGTAGATTAGTATTGACAATGAGAGAAGAAAAGATGAGTTGAATGTAATCAATGGATATACTGTTAATCTTACATGGAACTACACTATTGGAGATATTGGAAATAGAAGATCATTGATTGTTGTTGATTAGTCACCAACAACTTTGAGACAATTTTGCACTACCATATGTTTTTATGTGTGGGACCATATGCACTCCTATTTCCCCAACATGTGAGTGCAAAATCTAAGATACATGATACGTACAATGCAAAAGAAATGAATAAACAAATAAAGATTAGAAATTTTGAAATATATATGCATTACAATCAAGTGCAAATCCATCGTTAAAGAGAAATAAACAAACAAATACAACTTCAAAATACGGAACGGAAATGAGTTTATTACAAGAGAGTGAAAATATATATTATGTGATAAACCCATGACAAAGAGAAATTAAAACTGGCATGTGGAACTTCAAGAGAGCACTAAAAATCAGTCAAACCACTAATTTAGCCATAAACTCACAACCTAAGAAATCTTACATACACAAAGAAACATCTCCTTTAACTAAAAATTCACAAGCCGAGCAATCTTATATACATGGAGAAACACCACCATAGCTTGAACCCACGAAGACCTAACTTCACATCCAGCATATTAGATTGCTGTTGAACGAGGAAATTGAAACCATGTTGGGAACAGAGACTGGAACCCCTTTCAGTATTTCTTTATTGATAATTAATTAATGGAATAAAATATAATAAGGTTAAACCCAGACCCTAAAACCACAGCCTATTTCAACAACTTAAACCTGCATGTAAAGGTTTCAAGGTTCTTCCCATTGAGCATGTTAGAAAAGAGAGTAAATAAGCTATGTGCCTTACCAATTTCAGCATTCTAAATTGACTGTCCATTAGCTCTAAAGGTCAGTTTTGATCAAACGGCATTTGTGTAAATAAAGCAAATCTGGAACATTTTCTTATCTCTCACCTCTTCAAAAAATATCTTAGTCAACTCACTCGTAACTTTTAAGTGACTTTATGTAGGGCCTAATCTAAAATGGCTTTATAAGGAATGACTTTACAATCAGACACAACTCCACACAATTTGGAACCCAGTACCAACATAACTGACGACAATTGCTCCTTTGGACTAGGGATTGAAACTTAACCATTCCCAATTGGCAAGGAAATGTCACATTAACCAATCTCAAGGGTTCCGGGAGGGGCAAGCAATAAAATAAGGTACAGATAAAAAGAAATAGTTAATATATAACGTCATAAAGAAGAGCAAAAATAGCACCTAGTTGTGATAGAAATAAACAAACTAATAGACCTTTATGATATAGAAATATGAGTAGAAATCTAGAACATAAAGCCCATCTTCAACAAAACAGGGATTTGTTATCCACTACTTTATATATAGTACTGACTAGAAAATCTCACAAACAAAAAACTGTAAAAGAAAAATAGATGGCAGCTTACCTGCCATCCTGTGGAAATCCTGAGATTCCATAACCTCTATCAATACCCCATCGTGGATCATGTGGTCCTGAGAGTAAGAAGCATATGGTTTCATTTTTTAGCATTAGTATTTTTCGAAAGGTTGATAAGGGTTTCCAAAAATACATGATTTTATAATAGTTTCATACATAATCACTTACCAAGAAGCATACCACCACCTCCAGGATCGACCCTGCAATAAATAGCCATGAAATATATGAGATAAAGTAATGAAACATAGTGCAAGGAGGTTAGCAAAATACATTAATTTGGAAAAAAATTGTGATTAAAGTACCTGCTTGGGTATACACCAGCTCCAGGTCCGGGGAATAAATCACTGCCTCCCATGGCTGGAACTGGAGGATATCTGAGCCTGACATAGAAAGAAACACAATAACTAAATAAAAGGATGATGTTTTCTAGTGCCATGTAAAAAGAAAACAGGCATTCCAAGATGTTTGCAATTTATGGTTAATGAGTGCAGTTAATCAAACAAGAAAGGCCTGAAACATAACTATCAACACACTTCTGTTCAAGTGAAAAGAGAATTAAGCTTTTAGATAGCCTACTGGTATTCATGGAGCTCATTCTAGATAGCATACTAGATTGGGCATATTGTAAAGTGCAGTTTAGAAATACGAAAGCAAGACAATACACTTATGCTCTAGTGAAAAGATAAGAAAGTTTCTGGATAGTCAACTGGAGTTCATTGAGCTCATTCTAGATAGCATGCTAAATTTCAGCATGTTACAAAGCGCAGTTGAGAAATGTGAAAGTAGAATAATTAATACAGAGTTTTGGAATTTTGGATTTTCAGTCTATTTTCGTATTTTTGTTATTTCATAGTTTTTATCATGAGAATGTAAATCCGAGAGACTGTAATCAAGTTATATGAATAGCCTCTATGCCTTCATATAACCATGCATGTATTTAAGGCCTACTATTGAGATGCATACCAATTCCATAATAATATAGATCCAGAATAAAGTCTACTATTACGTAAAGCATTAAATGCTCAGCAATGAAACGTTGGATAATTTGTGAGGCTTCTACATATGCAATATTTCATTGCAAAGAAATTTGTAACTCTGACAGTGAAGGTCTTGCTCCCAACCCATTAAGCTCATTATCAACCACAATCAGGGATATCCTCCATCAGTGTAAGTTTAACATACCCATCTAGAAACCTGCAAGAAATTGTCATTTTATACATAGACAACAGAACGACCATCTTCAGCTATATAATCCAAGGAAGAACCGGGCGTAGCCATTTCTCACTGTCAAATTTTTGGTTTGTGAATATTTTTCAACTTTTTAGTCTGCTCTTTCTGGTGTCCCTTTTCTTCTTAGTTTCCAGATTAGCTATTTCCTTAAAATTAAGGTTTCTAATGGGCTCCAAGAAAGCATCACCTATCCTTAGAATACTGTAGCATATTAGTTTGGAGAAGAGAATGAAATGAGGTGAAAAGGTGAGACTAGGACTAATTTCATCCCCTTGACCATAAACAGGACATATACTGATGACGACTGTTGATACAAGAGATTCCTTAGGAAGAGTAATGACGGTGATTGAAAGTCTAATTTCGAGTTATCTATCATCCTTTTTTTTACCATACCTATAATTACGAAATTTTGATATTGAAAATGTATTAGGTTTCCTATTTCCATTCTTTTCAAGAAAGGTAAATGCAAACAAAAATACATTTTTGGCATCTTTAATGTGCAAATCGCTTACCCAGGTACAGATGGAGGTGGCTCTTCAATAATCCCACCCCTGGGAACCGTACTTCCTTCAGTGCTATAATCTCGATAAATTTCTTCTTTTCTGATAGAGCATCATCAATAGAAATTATGATAAAGAAAGAGACCTATGGCACAATATATGAGCCAATGGGACAAGTAAAGCTATCAAAAGTTTGGGTTACAAACTCATAGTTACTACAGTTAAAACGTTTATAAAAATGGAAAGATTTTGCCATCATAGAGAGGTAATTACCTCGATGTGCTTGGAGTCTCTTTGGTAACAACAAGATGGGAAAGAAGATGAGAGTTTATTTTCTCAACAAGCTCATTCAGATTCTTATAGAGTTGTCCATAGTTTGGGCTTTGGACGCCTGTCACATAATCTCCAACCCTAGCACCTCAGAAAAAACAAACGGTTAGGCAAGACAAACTTAGAGCAGGATCACACACACTAAGATTTGGTATTAAAAAATACTAAATGCCTTGAATTCTAGTCTCATGCACCTTAAACAAAATGAATTAAACTAGGAAGCTTCAAAAAGTTTGTATTAAAAAAGGAGAATATTGAGTGGTCAGTGCTCTTGAAATTCTTACCACTCAATTTCTTTGAGATTTAGTACTTTTAGAGAATAAAAAGAAACTGTTTAACTCATGAAACACAGAAGTAATAGTGAGACAATATTTGATCAATTAAAATTCTAACTGTAAACTCATTACAAATGCAGTGGATCATGCCTGTCAGTAGTAGAAAACCTTCTTCAGATGCAGTACACTGAGAACAATTTCAGAATTTTTTCCTTTGCTAGATAGCTAGGTTTAAGTTCTCATGCATGAAATAGTAGTAAACATTGCAAAAAAGTACCCATGATTTATATATTTCAATTGGATTTTGTTCCCAATGAACTGACAAGTTCAACAATTCAACTGCCATTTTAGCGAATGAGAACACATTTTTCGCAAACATTTATTCAACAATATACCTGATCTCAAGATGAAGAGGCTCCTTATCTTCATCCCTATCACCAGGTAAGGCATCTATCATAAGCTTGTCACCCATAGCTATACATTTCACAAACACAATCTTGCATAGATTGGGTTGATCAACACCCGAATAATGGAAAGCATAAGCACCATCAAATTCATTCCATCCTTCAATACCCACTTCAATATTCTCACCATCTCCACCTACATAGAAGAGAAAACCACTTATCGAAAACGTGATATTGTCATCAGCAATCACGACAATACCAGTTATTGCAAATGCAAAATTGCCATCAACAATCACGAATCCACCACTTATAGCAAATGTAACATTCTCATCAACCGTCATGAAAACTGTAGATATTGTGTACGTTTTTACAAGCTGAAAATGATGAAAAGGATGGCCATAGAAAATGCTTATGTGTTTATCTACATTAAAACTTGATTTATGAATAAAAAGAAACTATGTGAGTTCAAAAGAATGCAAAAATATTAATTAGTGACTACTGTGTTTCGGTGATGTGAAGAAACAATCAGTCATAAATATTTTCCCTTACCTAGACCAGAAATAACATTCTATGTTTCTCCAGAGAATTTGGTGAAATTCTATGCATAAACAAACGGCTCATATTCAGAAATAATGGAAAAAATCTCAACCAATATGTATCTTGGTTGATTGAAATGAGAACTTGTATTCAAAATTATTTTGATGTTCTCTACTAAATAGGTAAATTTGATGTATACACATTGAGTATACATGTTCCGGTATAAATGCTATATATACAGACATACATCTGTGTATGCATGTATACATTATATATATATATATATGAAATACACGCTATGAGATGTATGTATTTATGTATGTATGTATGTATGTATATATGTATGTATGTATGCATGTATGTATTTGTGTGTGTGTATGTATGTATGTATGTATGTATGTATGTATGTATGTATGTATTTGTGTGTGTGTGTGTACGTATGTATGTTGTGTATACATGTACGTTACCTGGTAGGTTTGTGCGAGAGCCGGTGGCGGTGAGCGAGAACCCAGCAGAGAGGAAAGCGGCATGGACGGCAAAGGCAACAGGATCATGAGGTGATGATGATCGAAAAAGGGGCCTGGCGGCCCGAATCACACCCAGAACGGCCCCTTCTGTTGCCATGTTCTTCTGTTTCGCCCCTCCCAAACTCTTCCTTGGCCCTCTTCTCCTGCTCCTGCTATCGAATCAAGCCTTCCTTTGAACTCTGCTTCTTGCTGACTCTGTACTTACAACCTGCGGTATGTATGTATGTATGTATGTATGTATGTATGTATTTATCATGTACATATGTATGTATGTATGTATGTATGTATGTATGTATGTAGCTCGTGTCTATTCTGCATCAAATCATAAAGAGGGCTGACGAGGGAATCGCGGCCATAGACGGTGTAGGTCGCTTAGAGGAAGGCGCGTGCGATCTGCACCGTCAGATTTCGATAAGGAAGAACGCGCAAAAAAAAAAGTTGTCAGAGGTCGCCCAACTCTGAATCGATGGTCGCCCAACCCTGTCAGAGGTCGCCCAACTCTGACTGTTGCAAGTCGCCCAACCATTTTAGGTCACCCAACCCTGACATTTGCAGGTTGCCCAACCGTTGCAGGTCGCCCAACCAAATGTATCATTTCGACCAAAATCTTCAAATAAGCTTGTTCATTACCCTTAAAACTTACAATAACATATCAAACAATCACAAAATCCAACCTTAAATTATTCAAAATCGACGAGCTTTACCATACTTATGTTAAAACAAATAATCATATTAAAACATAAAAGTTAAAAGTTAAAAAACATAAAACTTATAACAGAGAACGTAAATCCACTTTAAACACCGTAAACCCAAATCAAAGGATGACATACTTGAATAAGGAAACTTAAAACATAAATCAACATATGACATACTCCCAAATGCACTCATAAATCAACATAAATCCACTTGAAACATTGTAAACCCAAATGCACCGGTCCGCAAAACCACCCAAGCTATGTTTATGGCTCATCTAGAGATGATGGCAAGATGCGACCACAATTCTTGCAACAATCAACATTTGAGTCCCTTGATCTAAAGGTCAAGGCATCGCAATGCAAGCATCGCATCTTCTCTGTTGCACATATTGGCAACCGCCTCCTAGCTCGACTTGCGCCTCTTTGCATTTTTCTTGTGTGTGCCTTGCAAGTGTTTGGGGAGCTGCCAATAAGATCTTGTGAAATGTTGATTGATGCTCCCCTTTTTGCACCAATTGCTTGCTTACGCCCTATGGATCCACGGTCTTCTTCATTGGTTGGTTTCGGTGCACCTAGGTGATACACTAGCGTCTGACCTATTTCTTCAATGGACTCCATACATGCCAAAATTGTTGCACAGTTGAGGGATTGTAACCCTTGCCTAAGACATTGAATAGCCCCCTCAACCGTTTGTATTTTCGACTCCCATTCCTCCATTTGTGATGTTATAGGGTTTGTCTCCTCGATTGGTTCTACCTCTGTCTCCACTTCCATCTCTGTGAAATGGTCATTGCGCATATGGGTTGCATGATCTATAAAAGGCAATGACCCACATAGATGTGGCATGTGCCTCTCAATAATCATCCTGATGCCGAGTATATGCTTACATTTACTCGTAGGGTCTTGGCAATCACAATATGAACATTGGAGCGATACATTATACCATACATTCGGTTTTGTCAAGCTCAATATTTTAAACCAATATCGGGGCTCGTCCACAATATGCATTGTCGCATCATTAGTTTCATACCTCTCTAGTAGCCTTTCGGCCTCTTAAAGTCTTGTTGTTTGATCCCTACAATTTGCACGTGGTGCAAATCTACCACTCTCACATTTTTCTTGTCGTTGCTTGTACCATTCAATAACAGTACCCCCGATGCAAGTGCCAGTTTGACTGTCCCCAATTAAAACATGCACAAGATCGGTAATTGATCGGTTTATCCTCCCTCTTAAGGCATTATATTTGATAAACTGCCAATGTCTCTCCACGAGATTGGTAGTGTCAACATGTCCGTAGTTGAACATTCTACCAAATTTGGGCCACAGTTTCCTCCACACACATGTCAAGCCACACCATCCTCCTTCTATATATTGCCAAACACCTGGCTTGTTTGCATATTCTACCTTTAACTCCTCACATTGGGCATTGAATGTGGATTTCGTAATGCATTGCATGAGTTGGCACATCCGATTATAAAGATGGTTTCTCTCAGTTGCACTTACCTTTGGCAACAAATTGTCCAACCATGCTTTTTTTGCGTGGAAGTGACACAACAAAAGTCGACAATGTGTTTGCGACCTTTGCCCATTTGTAACTATCCAAGATAATCGGTCTGTTGCAACCACATTACTTATGGCATTATATGATGTCCAACTTTTATCGATGACTATGGCATTTGGCCTCACATTGGGCATCCGTGCAAATATGACTCTCAAGCAAGTTTCTAAAGCTACTTGCTCATGGTTAGACCCCTTATCAGAACTACATATCATGTACCATAATGGGATACCAACTCCCATGGCATTTGGGGCCACAACTGCATATAATGGCAAGCCAAATTGGTTTGTTTTAAACGTGGAGTCGATTGCCCAAGAGTTGTTTATTGACAATCGCTCACACATCTCTAACATCCATTCATCTTGGAGCACCAAGATGAACGGTTGCCTTGCGGGAGATCCATATTCACCAGGCAAGTAGGGTTGGACATGAGCCACCTTCCCAAGATCTCGGAGGGCACAAGCATCTTGCATCATCAAAGACCAATCAACCCCTGACATGGCACTCCCAATTGTTAACTTGTTGGCCATGTTATTGACCTCCTTTGGTATCATAAAGAACCTATAACTCACAAGGTCTAATGGACTAGCCTTGGACTTATGATATGCTTCCTTACGCATGCTCATCCGTGCCACATGTCGTGCGCAACCAACATCAAAAAGGTCATCTCTACAACAACTTATAACATTTGGGGCCATTGGCTCATAGTCTTCGGATGTAGACGAATCCAAGTCTTCATCGATGGTTGCGGAGTATGGTGATGCATAACCATCCTCAGAATCATACAAGGACGTGATGAAATCTATTTCATTTTGATTCATCTCGACAACTTGGTTTTCTTGTAGTGATTAATCAGAGGTAATTTAAGCTAGAGAATGTGATAAAGTAAATTTGATTAAGACAGAGATTATGATTAAGATAGAGACGACGTTTATAAGAATCTGATTAAGCTAGAGAATGTAATTAATTGAACCTGATTAAGCTAGAGAATGTGATTAAGAGAATTTGATTAAGACAGAGATTATGATTAAGATAGAGACGGTGATTATAAGAATCTGATTAAGCTAGAGAATGTAATTAATTGAACCTAATTAAGATAGAGAATGGGATTATAAGAACGTGATTAAGACAGAGAATGTGATTATAAGAACGTGATTAAGGTAGAGAATGTTATTATAAGAACTTGATTAAGACAGAGAATGCGATTAATTGCTTCGGATTAAGATAGAGAATGTGATTAATTGAATCTGATCTTAAAATAGAGAATGTGATTAATTAAGATAGAGAATGTCTTTTAGGAACTAGGAGTTGTGTGAAATTAGAATTTACTAATAAGATAGAGAAAGGATTAAGAGATGATTGGTTAAAACGTCAAATCTATTGGAGATCACAACTTGAGAAACTTTTAAAACAACAAATCAACTTTAGATCACAACTTAGATTGGTTGAAAACAACAAATCACCTTTAGATCACAACTTGTGATTGGTTTAAAACAACAAATCAACTTGAGATAAACACTTGTTGTAAACAACATTTCCATTAATAAGTAATCGCAATATACAATGAGTCGATTCTCGCTATACAAAATTTGTGTGGATTCCAAAATATAGTTACAACATCAGCTCTATAGCAAAATTTGTGCTGAAAACAACATTCACAAAATTTACAATATGGAGCCACCGGTCACAAGTGCAAATCCTAGTACCCTTCGTGCCCACTCGTCCATATGATTCTGAAGTGAATCCACTTCGTGTTTGGTGAACCACATCTCTGTGCCCTATCACCAAATATGTATAAGAACACATCTATACACAATCCACATGAATAAGGCATTGCAATTACACTTACAAAAGTCGGAGATATCCATCCTTGTAAGAACTCCCCCACCAACATTTGGATAGTCTTCATGACGTAAAAGCCACAATCCCAACAATTTGGCTGAGTTGGGATGTGCAATACATGATGTTGACCCTCGGGCATAATGGTGTGGTCTGACGGTTCAGATGAAATTTCCCGAATCGCCAACTCTGCCATTCTCCGCACGTTGTCAGTTGCTGCGTTGTTCAATGGATCGCAGAAGACTACTTTGCTAGTTAGCTTAGAAAATTTCTGTCGCATCTTCGTCCACAACACCCAATGCCCGTCAAGCACGATCGGAATGAACATATAATCACATTCAAACACCTTCCTAAGGATGGCTTGCCCCTTCATCGTCTGTTGGTGTAGCGTCACCCATAGTGGGTCGACGACGGTGAAGTGTTCTGTCACCTCGAGTGGCAACGAATACTCCATCCACAACATGAATAAGGTCATAGTCCACGTCGATGCCATTTCACGACACTTGCACATGGTCTCAAGATCTGACTCGGTAACGTCAAGGGCCAAATCGAGACGTTGGCAGGTCAGTTGGTACCTAAATGCATAGAAATATGTAGTTTGAGTAGGTACATCACACCCCATGTCAATTAGTAGGATACTAGTTTATATTTCACATAAACCCTACCTGGAAAAGTGTTTATTTGGTGTTTGGATCCATAACCTTATGCCCTTGCCATGCTGAATTTGAACTATGGCCACATCCGGTGCAGTGTCATCTGAATCTGATGTTAGGGAATAAACATCAGTGTGTGACTCGACCTCCTTCCGTCGGACTGGCATCTTTTGTCGTCTCCGTCTCGGTGGAGTGGACACACCACCCTCATATGGGTTTAGAGCCTCATCCACATCCGTGGACACACCTTGTGGTTGGGTGGATATCCCCGCCTTTTTACACTGTTTCACCACAATAAGACACATGTTATTATCTGAATTCTACCAATAAACCCTCCAACACATATATGAAATGAAATCCTTGCTCATACTTACATAAGAATCCAAACTGGATGATATCTTCTTCGTCAACATTTCCAAACGCTCATCCTTTTTGGAGTCGTATATGGCCATCTCATTGTCCATAAATTGCGCCACGAACTCTGCCTCTGTGTCAAGACGGAGTTCAGACGGAATAGAGTGGTACCTCGAAACAACCCTAACCTTCAACTTCCGGATATATGTTTGCCGATTTCTGTTGTACTTGATTTTGGGGTCCATGAATCTTCTGAGTGATCTCTGACACTCATAGCTATTAAAGCATACCCCCGGAATACCCTCCCTCCTCCTCCTCTATATGCATCCCTCGTGGTAGGACTATGTCTATTCCATGTTCCCTGCGTAAATGTGATTCCATGTCACTTTTTTTGCGATACCACCTTGGCGAGAGGCGGCAATACTCAGTATAGATACACGCACGGGCCTTGTTCCTATTTGCATCTCTTCCAACCTTATACAACGAGTCTGGGTGAGGAGCATTTGTTCCTTCTGTATGTGTTACATATTTAAGATTGACATAAAGATTGGCATAAAGATTGACATATTGGAACGACACCAAATCCACATACCATTTGGAGGAGCATCTTGGTCAAATGTTGCCATGGCCTGTAGGGGCTCGATCTGAGGCGTATGTGTTTGATCCATTCTGTCCCCACTCGTACACATGTTGGCTGACGAACTTCGCCAATGTCTTCTAACGAAGACCCTTTAACAAATCACGAGTCCACATACATGCATCAAACCCTAAACCAGTATTAGGGGAGATTGGTTCGTGACATACCTCTCTTGAGTTGGATATATGTCACTGTTATCGAAATCCCACCAATCTTTGTACTTGGACTTGGAAGCCATCTACCACCATTCAAGTAATCAAACCTTTTTTGAATTTAATACTCAAACACACACAATATTAAGTTTAAGCAAGCAAATCATTAAACCCTAAACCCGAAACCCTAATCCCTCACTTCCAAATCTCCCCATATGTTATATCCTACTTATCATGTTGCAATAATTAGATAAAGCAGGAATGAGACTCAAATCCCAATGTCCTATAAAATGAGTGCTTTTTACATGATTAAGTTTGTCTAAGTTGTAAGAATTGATTGTTTCAACCTCATATTTAATCAAGAGACATGAAGTTTTGGGGACTTAAGGGAGATGTGATTTCTTAGAATGCCAAAGCTTGTTAAGTACCTACCATTTAGGAAAAGAAACACAAAGACATTGACACTAGAATGCATAGTGATGATTGGAGAAAATGCTCAGCTTACATTATGACGAATAAGCAGTTCAGAAGAGGAGGAGGAATATAATGATGATGGTGGTGACCATCCCTGTATGTAAGGATTGTGTGCAAAACAACAGATGAAGGTTAAATGATTTAGTAAATGTGGTTTGTCCTAAGAGGAAAAGTCGAAAGATTAGAATGAGAATGCTTTTGGTAAAACGTGGATGATCTAGGAAAGAGAAAATGAATGAAAAATGAGACATCTTCAGTAAATATTGGTTGATTAAGAAGAAGAAATGAAGATGAAGATGTGTTGCAGTGAATGTGGTTGATGTGACCTCTAAGAAAAAAAGATGAGGATGGAACAATGGCAATGAAAAATTGGTTGATGTAACGTCTAAGAAGAAAGGATTATTACGATGGAAAAATGGCAATTAATGAAAGTGTGTTTGGAAATCTGGCTGACTTAACTTCTAATAAATAAAAGAGGGAAGATGGAAAATGGCAATGCTTTAGTGCCATTGTTACACATTATTGATGGCACAGAGCTATCTCTGGGGATTGACAATAAAAGAGAGTTAATTGAATCAAAGCCAGAGTCTCTGGTGTTGGTAAACTAGAGAGAGTACAGGATTAAAGAAGTAAGAAGGTTTATGAAGAGGGGGTAAGGCTATTGATGATGGTATGGAACCATGATTATGATGATGAGTGAATGTGTAATTGATAGAACATAAGATAGTTTTCCTTCCGTTATGTAGAGGTTGCTTGCATGCCGCTCAGCGAAAAGTGTTACACATTCTTGAAGAAGATTAAAAAAATGTGGTAATTGATGTGGATGATCTTAGGGGGAAGATTGAAATACCCCTTTTTGAATCAATCAAACCAAGGATTGAGACAATTCAAATGCAGCTTCGTGATTATTATTACTATTTTTTCCATTTGTTTTGGGGGGATAATAGTGATGGCATATCCATGTTTTGTACCTTAACTATGCAGTTAAAAGACTCAGGATGCAATATCGAATACTGCTACCTTATTCAATGCATAGATTTCATGTCTGAGGTAGAGCCTTCTACATTGCAGGCCGCCTGACGCCCAAATCTTTCCCGGCAAAAGAAACCTGTCAATCTCGTTTGAAAAAATGAGAGATAATGACAGGTTTTAGGCTTTTATAGTCATCGGTTGGGCGACCTACATCTTTTATTGGGTTGGTTGGGTGACCAACTCATTATAAACCCTAAAGCAGTTGGGCAACCTGCTTAAACTGGTCACCCAACCGCTTTAAAAATAAACGGTTGGGCGACCTGCATCTTTTATTGAGTTGGTTGGGTGACCAACTCAATATAAGCCCTAAAGCAGTTGGGCGACCTCTGCACAACTTTATTTTTCGCGCCTTCTTCATTATCGAAATTCGACGATGCAGATTGCACGCGCCTTCTCTAAGCAACCTGCACCGTCTGTGGCCGCGATTCCCTCACCAACCCTCTTTATGATTTGTGTCATAATAGACATGTCGGTATGTATGTGTATATGTATAAGAAAAGCCTCATATTCATTTCCATTATATGAGAAAAGTCTCCTCTCCCTACTCCACTTCCATCCATTAAGAAGACCCCATTCCATTCCTTTTGCTTTTCCTTCACACATCTTCCGGGGGCAGGAAATGAATGGTGACTGAGTGCCCCGTCTCTGCCCTCGCCTCACCTTGCCTATTCCTTTCCAAAGTCTTCTCGCGTTTCGTAAAGAGCCACTCGCACCGAGAGAGACTCTGATCTGGTATAGACCCTTCGCATACTGCAAATGTGCCATCCTCATCTTTGTTATCCCCTGGCACTTTAAGTCTTTCATGGTTCTTCGTGTGGTATGTCTTCATATCCTCTTTTGGCTCCATTCCCATATCAACATTTACGTCTCCTCATGGCACTTGCTTGTTCAAGCCCACATCGACAATAAGGCTCATTGTAGTCCGTGTTATCCGACCCTAATCATGTCCCATCTCATCTTGTGTCCTCACTCCTAAGACATCCGCTTTGACCAACATGTCCAAATCATGCACATGATAATGACAAATGACCAAAGGAACTATATTGTTAGGCTAAATGAAAATGGGAGAAGATGAAGATATAAGTTTAAATATGAATGAAGTGGTGAAAAATTCATGCTAAAATTAGTTTCGAGCTTCTTAAAGACATTAGTCTAGAAGTCACTAGTAAACTTGGAATTTCGATCACTAACAATATTCATCGCAAAGCCATAAAACTAAAATAACTCATCAACAAATTGATAAGACAATTATTGAGTTGTTACCATGGTTTTTGTATGAATAAATCTAGCCAATTTCATTAATCTATCAACGACAACCCAAATGGCATCGAGAGCAGTGTTGGGCAAAGTCCTAGGAATAGTGTCAATGTTCTAGTTAGGTTGGAACTTTTGTTGACTAATGTGATGGGGAGCTGTAACTAATTCCAACTACAATTTCTAGAAAAGCAGAATCTAGCTAGTGTCGTGGAAATCTGCAAGTACGTGTCAAAAAGGGGCAGGACCACGGGGATCTTGGACTAGGGAGTAAGAGAAGGGAGAGAAGTTTGGGAGTTCAACCGAGAAGGAAGAGAAAGATTAAGATCCAAGAGATTACGATAAGGGAGAATAAGATTTAAACAAGACAAGATTCATTGAATGATTATATTACGAAAACACCACATGAATTACAGCCATGGCCGTGTAGGCCTAATGTAAACCTCTAGATGAAACCCTAACTGGATAGGGGAAAAGAAAAAGGAGAAGAAGAAGAATGAAACCCTAAAACGAGATCCTAAAACCCGAAACCCTAAAACGAAATAGGGATAATTTAAACCCTAATGGTCTACCCCGAAACAACAAAATGGCGACCCCTCCAAAAGTGACACCTCATTCCCTTTTATAGTAGTAATGGGTGAGGCACATTACAAAAAGAGAGGCCAAATATTCCCTTCTTTCAATGAGGGATATTTGCCTTGATCTTAGGAGGAGAGATTGATGGGGCCTTAACTCCCTCTCCTCACACTTTCACACACAACCATACCCTCTACACTGGTACTTCCATCATTCATGCACTCCCCCTTTAGTCTACACGTGCATGAGCCCTTAAGTACACATCACCTTTATACTTCACAAACTTTGTAGTGCACTTTTAGCACCTTACATTTTACCCTTCCTTTCACATTTGTTACTTATTCTTATTTTACAAATTCCCTAAGTACATGTGCAATGTTGCACATCCCGCTTTATTCATCCCGCTTGGGTTTTCTCACCATAGTCGAAAATCCTCATGACATCCAGCCCCACCAAACCGCACATCCACTGGTATGTGCCAAGAAAGGGGAAGAGGTGAGATTTTCGGCAATGGTTATCAACCGGGTTCCTTTGTGTCCTCGTTGACCTCATTCGACTTCGTCTTCTACTTCGAGCATGCCCATCCTTTCCATACGAACCATCATAGCCTCCCGATCCACCATATCCGATGCTCGCACCTTCCTCCATGGTCAGTCGTAGTAGACCTCCCAAAAGATGTTGCCGATCCGATCACTCTTCCTTTGTCCGTCGCATGTGTCCTCCGATTGGACTCCAGACCACTCTGACCGCATGTCGGATACCATCCCTCACGCACCTTGTATGTTCCCCCTTCAACCCGATCATCTCCTCGTCCCAAGCACCTAGGCGTGTCATCTCCCTTCGTTCCGCGCTTGCCTTCTGTAGGCTCTACCCATGCGTCGTTGTCAACCTCCGATTACACACTCGTTCCTAGGTCCTTGCGTGACCCCCGCTCCTCATATTGCCCTTACCCATGGTGCTCTCTCACGGTAGAGTGCACCTCCATCCAGACATCCGTGTTGGGGTTCTCCGCCACAGTGTCCTCCGTGGCTCTCGTTACCGCTTCGTCGTGATGCACACCCTCTTGGCCTGCTCGGCCCCATCCATCCTTCGGGATGCTGTGTTTGCTCTTCCCGATGCGTAGCCCATCGTTCTCCACGCACCTCCTCTGTTTCCCTAGACACAACCCTCCACTCATGCCGATCACACTCGACTCGTTCCGTTGATCTTGGCACTTCGTCGCGACGTCCTTCGTCCCTGTTTGCCTCTCAAAGGCCTGACCTGATTACTATTGTCGGTCACTTGTTATGGCTCCTCTGGATGCATGCTTGTTTCTTGGTCCTCGAGTGGCCGTAGTGCATGCTTTGTATTTTGCCCTTCACTCATCGTAGTCCCAACCTCAATGTCGGCCTCTCCCCCTTTCATTGCCATAGTCCCTTCCAACTCCGATTGACCCTCTTGGCCCCCGTAGCATACCGTAATGCTTCGATCACCTCCTTCGGCACCCTCCTCTGCTTCGACCTCCGACTCCTCTCCACCACCCACCGTCTCTTCGGTCTTACGTTGATCCGCAACCGCCGAAGTCTCAAGAATAGGTGCAGAGGGTTCTTCTTGTTCTCGGTCTTTCATCGAGTCGTAGTTATCACGCCCGCTTGGCCTCCGCCTCGTGCTCACCGGCTCCCACCTCGTGTTGTGGCGCGTTCGCCTCGATCTCCAATTGGGTCGGCTTGGCCCTTGTCCAGATCGGTCGGATTCCTTCCGTATTCGTACTCTACTGATACGGGTTCGGCCGAGTCGGCTCTCTTTCGGGTCGGGCCTGGTCGATTGGCCCTCACTCCATTCTTCTTCCTTGTGGACCGGAATTCTGACCGGATTGTCTTCCTTTCGAGTCGGATTACCGACCGTGTCGTCTTCCGGTCGAGTCGGTTCCTGACTCCCTCTTCTTTGCCGTTCTTGGCCTCTCCATTGAACTCCGCCACCGGTTACCCCCTTACCTTGCCTCTTTGTCGGCCCCCTTTGTTATACATGTACCCCCGATACATGCTAAGTGTGAAAAGGCCAAAACTGGTCTTCCACTTAGTAGTGTGGGGAGAGAGAGAGAGTGAGTGAGTGTGAGTGAATGAGTGAGTGTCTGCTTCCTCTCTGTGGCTTTTTCCCCCTTTTCTCAGTTGTAGAGATTCACTACCTCTTCATCTCTGTTGTAACCTCCACCCTGTTGTATCTATTGAACCCCATTGTTGCTCGCCCTCTATTCCTCTCGTGCATACTAGAACTAAGAAGGAGCACCAGTCCTTCTTCATCCTTTATTGTCCGTGTATTACGATCAAGAGCAGAACAAAAAATTGTCTCTTGATTTTCGCTCTATCGATTGACAACAGTGGTATCAGAGCTTGAGAGACAACGAGAAGAAGCTTTGGAGTCGGAAGCAACAAGCGTATGAGACTCGTAGTGGCGTAGGAGATTCGTGTGGCGAGCGTTGGAGTATCGGGGTCAGTTGAAGCATCTACCTACTGTTGGGAATCTCCAGCATCTTCGACATTGAAGAAAGGAGTCGGTTATTCACAGGTATTTCCCTTGGTTAAACTCTTTGTTTATCCATCATATGCAAAACATTTTTTGGGCAGAAATAAGTTGTGGTGGGAGAGACCCCTGCCACATTTGCAAGAGAGATTTGGGGTTAGTGTGAATGCATAGCAAAGCAGATGCCTACAATTTGTGATTTAAGAGATGTATGCTAGTAAATATCGCTACCACATCTGGAAGAAATACTTGGGGTTAGTGTGAATGTATAACAAAGCAGATGCCTACAGTTTGTGATTTAAGATATGTATGCTAGTAAATATCGCTACCACATTTGGAAGAAATACTTGGGGTTAGTGTGAATGTATAACAAAGCATGTGCCTATAGGTTGTGATTTAAGAGATGTATGCTAGTTAATATTGTGGACATCTTGGAAATTATATGTCTTTCATTGATGCTTATTATATGCAAGAGTGGTATCAGTCCTCTTTGACAGTTCACAATTGATATTTTGGAAGTTGTATGCTTTCAGTGGTGCGTGTTGCACGAAATATTGGGTATCAATCTTTGACAGTTTGCCATAAGCTAGATGGTTACTAGTTTTTTTGTTGCCCAATCGTTGCCTGATATTGTCGTTCACTCCCATGGAGTCTGAAATGTTGGATGTATCTAGTAGCACTTATGTTGCTCGCAATAGTTCAAGTAAGAACTATTCATTTTTGGGAAAAGATCATATTGAGTTCTGGAAATTTGATGGATCTAATTTTGCTTTGTGGAAGAATCATATGCGTGACGTATTGGTTCAAAGAAAGCAAACGAGGCCCCTAGGGGGCAAAGAGAATAAGCCGAATGACATGGATGATGATGATTGGGAGGAACTTGATGCCTTAACCATGTCCACTATAAGACTGCACTTGGCGGATAGTGTCTACTTTACTGTTTTAGATAATCAAAACTCCGAAGAACTTTGGAAAAAGCTATGCAATACCTATGAGAAGGAGACTGCAACTAACAATGTGTATTTGATGTGAAAGCTATATGACCCTCGTATGAAGGATACATATAGTACTGCGTCTCATTTAAATCAGTTTGATGCATTATGGTCATAATTGCAAGCTCAGAAAATGACCATGGATGATGAGTTGAAAGCTGTATTTTTGCTATGCACATTGCCTAGCTCATGGGATACATTTTGCACCGCTATTAGCACTACTGTACCAAACGGGAAATTGGTGTATAATGACATAAGTGGAGCACTATTGGGTGAAGAAATACGTAGGAAATCTATGGTTTCCTCACAAGTTGGAGATGCATATAATGTTCGAGATTCTGGTTATGGTAAAAACCAGCAACGTGGTAGAAGCCATACCAAAAGTAGTCATGGAAATCATGACAAAAGCAGAAGTAAATCTAGGAAGAGACTTGTGGAATGCCACTATTGCCACAAGAAGGGTCATATTAAGAAAGAATGTTATGCATTGAAGAACAAAGAAAAGGAAAAGGGCAAAACTCATGGTGATGGGCATGTTAAACAGTTGACTAGTTCATCATCTTCATTGAAGATAGAGGAAATAAATGTCGCATGCGATGATGGTGTTGACATCTTGGTCATGGATGATGTTGCTACCTATGCTAAGGCTAATATTGCTCATGCGCTTGCTCATACATGGTTGTTGGACTCTGGTGCTTCATTTCATGTGACTCCACATAGAGAGTGGTTCACACGATATGAAGCTAAACCACTTGGTACAATACAACTTGGAGATTCACATCAGTGTGATGTGATTGGCATCAGAGATGTCATGGTACAATGTTTTGAAGACTCTTAGTTTACCGTACAAAATGTACGCCATGTGCTTGAGCTAACTCGTAGCTTAATGTCTGTTGGACAGCTTGATAACATTGGTTTTAAAGTGATTTTTGCTGCCCAATCCTTTCGTATTACGAAAGGAAATATGGTTATTGCCAAAGGGAACAAAGTTGGTTCACTTTATCCTTTAGTTGTCCATCAAAAGGAGCATCTTTTGACAGTTACAGAACAACCTATGACTTGTATTTGGCATGGCCGTTTAGGTCACATGTCTCGTACTAGAATGGAAACATTATCACGTTTTGGCTATTTACCTGTGTTATCATTTTCAAAAATTTTAGTTTGTGCGCATTGTCAATATGGTAAACAAACTAGAAGTGTGCATTAGAATTTTAATTTTGATTCATCTACTCAAGCCTTGGATCTAGTTCATACAGATGTATGTGACCCTATGCCTACTAGATCATTGGGTGGAGCTTTGTATTTCGTTACATTTATTGATGATGCCACAAGAAAGGTGTCGGTGTATCCCATAAAGGGAAAGGGTGATGTATACCCCATTTTTAGAAAATGGCTTGCCTTGGTTGAGACTGAAAAAGGAATAAAGCTTAAGGCTTTACATTCTGATAATGGAGGTGAGTATACCTCTCATGAGTTCAAAGATTTTTGTGTGTCTAGAGGCATACATAGAGAGTTTACTGCCCCTTACACTCCGGTACAAAATGGTGTGGCAGAAAGGATGAATAGAACCATCCAAGACAATGTTGTTTCTATGTTGCATCATGCAAATCTGCCGCAAGGTTTTTAGGCTGAAGCAGTTTGGACAACAGTCCACGTGATAAATCTATCACCTAGTACTGCCAAAGGCTTGAAAGTGGCACAAGAGCTGTGGACAGGAAAAACCCCAAACTATGATCATCTTAGGGTATTTGGATGTGAATCATATGTTCATGTTCCAAAACAATTAAGGCAAAAACTAAAATTTAAGAGTAGGAAATGTATTTTTCTTGGCTATGGTGTAGATGGTCAATTTGGATATCATTTGTGGGATCCTGAAACACGCATTATAGTCAGAAGTAATGATGTTGTTTTCAATGAAAAGATTATGCATAAGTAGCCAATTAAGGAAGTGGAAGTGAGGAAAGTGGCATTTCAAGATGTTACACCCTCTATTAGTGTGCAAAAGGATAACCCCACACCTATGCTGAACAGTCCTATAAATATTCACCCATATGAGGATGTCCACAATGAGGACACGTGTACAACCTGAAAACAGTTCGACTCCGGTTCAACAACCAGTGAGATGATCTACTCGTGTCTCTAGGCCACCTACTAAACTCACGGACTATGTGATGTTAACGGATGCTGGTGAACCCTCTTGTTATAAGGAAGCTATTTTGGCCAATGATCATGCTAAGTGGGAGTGTGCCATGCAAAGTGAATTGGATAGTATTCATAAGAATGATACTTGGGATTTAGTACCTTTGACAAAGGACAAGAAAGCATTGCCATGCAAGTGGGTATACAAGCACAAGTATACATCTGATAGTGTTTCCCCAAAGTATAAAGCATGCTTGGTTGCCAAAGTTTTCAAGCAAGAACATGGAATTGATTTTGATGAAACCTTTTCTCCTGTAATTAAGATGACTACATTACGTATGTTGCTTTCATTGGCTGCAAATCAGAATTTGGAATTAGTCCAAATGGATGTGAAGATTGCCTTTTTACATGGGGACCTTGATGGGGACATTTATATGGAACAACCAGAAGGTCATGAAGTCTCAGGAAAAGAACATTTGGTATGTAAACTCAAGAAGAGTTTGTATAGGCTTAAGCAGTCCCCTAGATTATGGTACCAGAAGTTTGATGCTTTTATGGAGACTCAAGGATATACTAGAAGCAATGAGGATGCATGTCTTTATACAAAAAACTGTTCAGATGGGAGTTTTATCACATTGATACTATATGTTGATGACATGCTTATTGTTGGTAAAAACAAGGATGAGTTATCCTCATTAAAGAAAAACTTGGGCCAGAATTTTGACATGAAGGATTTGGGAGATGCAAAACATATTCTTGGTATGCGTATCACTCGTGATAGGAGTAAGCGATGCATTTACTTGTCTCAGGCTGAGTACATATCGAAAGTGCTCAAGAGGTTTAATATGGAGAATGCAAAGCCGTTGAGCACTCTATTGCCTAGATATGTAAAACTGAGCACATGTGATTGCCCCACATCTGATGAGGACAAGGAATTCGTGTCCAAGGTTCCTTATCAATACGCAATTGGGAGTCTTATGTACGCCATGGCAGACATTGCATTTGCAGTGGGAGCAGTAAGTCAATTCATGTCAAATCATGGTAAGAAACATTGGGATGCAGTCAAGTTGATACTGAGATATTTGAGTGGCACTAAGCATAAGTGCCTTTGTTTAGGCAAAGGGGATGCCTCTATCATTGGATACACAGATTCTGATTATGCTGGATGCACTGACAATAGGAAATCTACTTCAGGGTACATCTTTCAGATTATGGGAGGTGTTATTTCTTGGAGATCTCATCTTCAAGATTGTGTCGCATTGTCAACAACAGAGGTTGAGTATGTTGCAGCCAGTGAGGCATGTAAGAAGCAGTTTGGCTGTCTCGATTAGCTAGTGACATGGGTATACCGCAACATGTACCCAAACTGTTTTGTGATAGTTAGAGTGCCATTGCTTTGGCTAAGAATCCGGTATATCATGCGAAGACCAAACATATTGGAGTGCGATACCATTTCATTTGGGAATGCATAGCTAATGTTTGTATTAGCCTTGAGAAGGTTGTTTCTCGCGAAAATGTTGCAGATGCATTGACTAAGGCCTTAGCCTTACCACAAGATGCATTGGAGTATTGTTGTTACTTGATGGGAATTAGTTAGTGCCTTATGTTACACACTTGTCGTGTACATTGTGTAACATGCCCATCATGTGGGAGGTAGGTCTAGGTCTTGTATAGGTCAACCTTTCATTATTTGTACTCCTAGTTTTGGCCTTTTAGTGGGAGATTGTTATACATGTACCCCCGATACATGCTAAGTGTGAAAAGGTCAAAATTGGTCTTCCACTTAGTAGTGTGGGGGGGGAGAGAGAGAGTTAGTGAGTGTGAGTGAGCGAGTGAGTGTCTGCTTCCTCTCTGTAGCTTTTTCCCCCTTTTCTCAGTTGTAGAGATTCACTACCTCTTCATCTCTATTGTAACCTCCACCCTGCTGTATCTATTGAACCCCTTTGTTGCTCGCCCCCTATTCCTCTCGTGCATACTACAACTAAGAAGGAGCACCAGTCCTTCTTCATCCTTTATTGTCCGTGTATTACGATCAAGAGCAGAACATACAATTGTCTCTTGATTTTCGCTCTAAGACAAGTGTCGAGGGATCTTGTCTTTGTCCGCTACAAACTTCCTCATTCTCCTTGTGGTCGTCTCTAGAACTGGTGTGGGCAAAGTCCTGGCACCATCACTCGTCGATGTCATGTCCGTAGCCACCTCCATTCACGTTGTTGTCCATGGCTAATCCGTTCTCGATTACACAAGCCTCGATTATGCTTGCCTCCTCCTCGTTCGATTTTTCGGGCAACCGTGTCCCGAAACTTCCACCCACTCTCAAAGTGGCGCTCATTGCTCCGTAGTCCCTGGCCTTATCCATGGCCGTCCTTTTTCCGCAAGACAAGAGGGCAACTCACTCTGCACCCTCTCTCATGTCACCATTGTACACTCCTTCGGCCTCCACATAGACCCCGTCCTTCGTGCATAGGGAGGTGTCTTCCTCCGCGTCCTCCAATCCTCTCGAGCCTGACTCCATAATAGGCTCGTCTTCGGCTTCGACCTTTGTCTTCAAGATCTTGTACGCCTCCCGTACCAATGCTTCTATGTTGAGCTCCTCCAAACCATTACGCGATGAGCTCTCCTCCGGTGGTAGTGCGTAGTCACTCACCACCCTCTTCTCACCTCCGCTTTTGGGCCGTGTTGTGACCGATCGCTTCTCATCATGTCGTCGACATGCCCATTCCACTTTGGTCCAATCCTCGGTGAGGCCGTGTGCTCCATAATCATCTTCGAGCTCGAGTAGAATGTCCATCCTTTCCTCCCGATGGACCGACTTAAAAAATAGTAGGACATTGTCCACCCCCACCGATCTTCGATCCCGCTTCGAGAGTTGAGCAAAACGAGCTCAAACTCTTGGAATGCTTTCATTGCGCCCCGATGGGCCTTCACGGATGCTACCCATTCGTCGAACTCGCGCCGACCTTGCCCCTCCGGTTTCTCATACCCGTATGCCTCGCCTACCTCCCTTGTCGTCATCTCGGCATTGTAGGCTTCTAAAAATTTCGAGACCTCGTTCCCATTGAAATGACCGACCTTCTTAACCACGCTCTCGATGGCTTGTTGAGTCGCATCTCACCTTTCTCTTTCCTTCGAAAAATTCATGATCATGCTCAACATCATCTCCTCCAAATTTTCTTCCTCCATCATCATTCTCCCTCACCGTCCTTCACGCTGGGTTCACCAAAGATGTCATGGAAATCCGCGTATACGTTGTCGTGAAAAATCCGTCACTACGTGTGGATCGTGAGGCTGAACCGCCAGGGTTCTAGATTGGAAGGATTCGAAGTTTGCACTAGCTTTAACGAGAAAGTATTTAAGATAGATTGAAAGAGAATGAGATAAGATAGAATGCTTGACTTTAGATTGAGAGACATTGAAATGGAGAGAGAGATTAAGATTGAACCCTTGACTTTAGATTTGAGGAACAAGATATATCATCAATTGGATAACGAATTTTCTTCTTCTTAAATTTTTGATTAATACCTAGCTTGTTTTTCTTTTTTATCCACTCTTTTATAGATGCCCCCATGCATATGATGCATGTGAGGGCGCAAGACATGCATGTAATGCACAAAATGCATGAGATGCATGTTTGCCATTTGGCGCTCATGCATTACATGTGTTGCATGATAACCATGTCACTCATTCAAGCTCTCATGTATGAGAAATTACATGTGAAAGTATAATGATAAAAATATAACTTAAAAAATAACTTGACTTTTTCGTTTCACATTGAAAATCTTCAAGACACCATGCGTCACGATCAACCTATCCGACCAACCCAACCGATCCGTCTGTCCGATCCCGACCGATCCAATTCCGGTTCCGTCCGTCCAGATCCGATTTCGGTTCTCCAAAACCATTTTGAACAACTTGGTTGAATCCATTCGTCCAAGTTATACAACCCAACCTTTTTGTGCTCCTACCACATAGATGAAATATAAAGAGATATGGCCCTACTTATATACTCTTGAATCCTAATGGTGTTTCTATGTGGGATATCTCATAATTTTGTTTTCCTCCTTTACTTCTCAAACTTCACACTCACATAACTTGACACTAAGTTGTCCATTTCACATGTAGTAAAATGCATTCGGAAGCTCTTGAAGACATCCATCTTTTCGTACCAAGATATTAAACTAATATAAAATAGTATCTTCACTATTATTGTTTCATATTGTGTGAAGAACCACACTCGATTTTGTATGTTCCTCGCAATTTTCACACCAATGCCGAAAATCATTAGGAAAATGTGTCGAAAAGGGGTAGGACCACGGGGGTCTTGGATTAGGGAGTAAGAGAAGGGAGAGAAGCTTGGGAGTTCAACCGAGAAGGAAGAGAAAGATTAAGATCCAAGACATTAAGATAATGGAGAATAAGATTTAAACAAGATAAGATTCATCGAATGATTATATTACGAAAACACCACATGAATTACAACCATGGCCGCGTAGGCCGAATGTAAACCTCTAGATGAAACCCTAACCGGATAGGGGAAAAGAAGAAGAAGAAGAATGAATGAATGAAACCCTAAAACGAGATCCTAAATCTTGAAACCCTAAAATGAAATAGGGATAATTAAAACCCTAATGGTCTACCCCGAAACAACAAAATGGCGACCCCTCCAAAAGTGATCCCTCACTGCCTTTTATAGTAGTAAGGGGTGAGGCACATTACAAAAAGAGAGGCCAAATATTCCCTTCTTTCAATGAGGGATATTTGCCTTGATCTTAGGAGGAGAGATTGATGGAGCCTTAACTCCCTCTCCTCACACTTTCACACACAACCACACCCTCTACATCCGTACTTCCATCATCCATGCACACCCCCTTTAGTCTACATTTGCATGACCCCTTAAGTACACATCACCTTTATACTTCACAAACTTTGTAGTGCACTTTTAGCACCTTACATTTTACCCTTCCTTTCACATTTGTTACTTATTCTTATTTTACAAATTCCCTAAGTACATGTGCAATGTTGCACATCCCACTTTATTCATCCCGCTCAGGTTTTCTCGCCATAGCTGAAAATCCTCACGACACCGGTTCATATTTTTCAAACCAGCCATTTATGCATTTTTTCCTTTAAATCGTTTCCCCCACTTTCCAAGTTTCCCCCTTTCCCCCCTAAAACATGTAAAGACCCCCTTTTTTTTGCAAGAGCTTCATTCTCCATTTGGTCTTGTTTCACCATAGCTACCAGGCCTCGAGATACTCTCTCTCTCTCTCTCTCCTTCTCTCTCTCTTGATTTTGACAAGCTATGGCTTGAATCAAAGCTCACAACAAGATATATGATATGATCTAAGAAGATTAATTCTGTAATTAACGAAAGCTAACAAGTTTAAGAGGTATCCTTCTCTTCGGGTTTGGTCCTACAATGGCAAACACTCATAAAGCGGCCACAAAGTTCAGGAGTATGATCGATAATGAGCCAAGATCACCAAAGATTCTTGATGCCAATGCAATAATGGACAAAATGTTTATGAGTCACTTGATTTCTCTTCAAGAAACCATGAGCAAGCCAGGTGAAGAGATTAGGACACTAATGAAAGAGAATACTAAGCTCCAAATTTGTTGTCATTGAGAAAGAAATTCTTAAGAAAATAGTTGCAAAACTTGAAGATGAGATTCAAGAAAGCTTCTTTTGAAATAAATGAGGGCTTTAACAAGATTGAGTTAAAGGAAGCATTAAAAGAAGAAAAATTGGACATGATGAGGCGGGATGTAAGTGACATAAAAAATGTATGTACAATGAAGTCATGGGCCGATGTATGTAGTGGGCATGTGGTATCAAAGTCATCTATTATGCATGTGATGAGTCAAGAAATGAATATAGAAAGCATAGATGTCCGAGAATTGAAAGAACATGGACGACGATCAAAGAACATCTTCATCCGAGGGATTAAAGAGGAGAGTGTGGAAACACATGCATCCCTCGCAACGGCCATTGTTGAATTCTTTAGCATGCATTGTGGTATTTTGGATGTGAAAGTATGTGGGGCACACCGAGTTGGGAAACATGGTGTTACTCGCTCCAGAGAAAAACCTATTGTATGCACAATGACAGATGATACAAAGTGGAGGATAATACTCGAAAATAGTTGGGTATACCTCAAAGGTACGCAATGCTTTGTGAGTGAAGATCGTAATATCTCACTACAAAATGGTTGTCAGAAAGCATATGAAGAAAAATTGAAAAATAAGGTTAAGGATGTGCCTAAAGACTGAAATGTAGGCAAATAGGGACACGTGATCTATGAGACTAAACCATGTCTTCTACGATTATGCTTTTGGAATTACAATGGATACCCATGGAATGCGGGATTTGGAATAGAGGAGTTCACCGATGACTCATATACCACACTCCTTGTTGAAACATGGGAGCACGATACTCAAAGGATTCAAGGTTTAAGAAACTATAATGTACACTCTTTGATATGGGAGAAAAATCCAAGACAAAGAAGAGGACAAGGAGGGGTGGCCTGTTTGATTAAGAAGGAAATAGAGAAATATTTGTCAATCATAAAAAACGATGAACATAAATGCTACATATGGCTCAAAATAGAAACACCTAATGATTTGCCCACTTTTGAGGTTGGATGTTACATTCCTCATCAAGATTCTAACTTTTATGTTTGTTTGGATAAAGATCAAGCATTTGCCAATCTAGAAGATGATATTGTTTATTTCAAATCCAAAGGGGAACCTATTGTCTTTGGTGACATGAATGCTCGTACAAGAAGTTTCCAACTTGATGCACAAGTATCTTTAATGCCACATATCTCAAGGATGCAAGAGGATATGCAAATGTATAGCCGCTCTTCTAACGATGAAGAAAAGATCTAGACCAATTTGGGAAGTTACTCCTACAAATGTGCAATAGTACCATATTGCTTATTGCAAATGATGTTTCCTTATGGCCCAACACTAATGGTTTTACATGTAGAAAATGCAATGGAAATAGTGTGATTGACTATGTGCTACTTTCCGAAGGTATGGACACCGGAATCCGATCATAGGGCTTTATGTATTGACCTCAAATGTATGCATAGGTTTAATTGTGAGGACATTGAAGATAATAAACAACCACACTTGAGCATGAGCCTTAAGTGAGTGCCCATGTATTCCAAGATGGTTGAGGATATGTTACAAATGACAAAGTTACAACAGGGTTATAACATAGGGCTTTATGTATTGACCTCAAATGTATGCATAGGTTTGATTGTGAGAAGGGCATTGAAGATAATAAACAACCACACTTGAGCATGAACCTTAAGTGAGTGCCCATGTATTCCAAGATGGTTGAGGATATGTTACAAATGACAAAGTTACAGCATGGTGCCACACTAGAATGCAAATGGGAAGCTTTAATTCTCTCATGTACAAACAAATGCTTTTCGACAAACCATACATCTTGGAAATGCACCAAGAAATTTAGTTCAAAGGAAAAATGGTTTGATAAAGAATGTTGTGAAGCTTGAAAGTGCCTTATGGTTTTGGACATGTAGTTAAGGATATAGCTAAGGATAAAGAAAATTACCAAAAGCATTTGCATGAGTATAAAAGGCTTATTCAAAGAAAGAGAAGAATATGGGAAATTACTCAACAATTTCTCCAAATGCAAGAGAAAGCACATGCATGTGCTAAATTTTGGGGATATCTAAAGGGGAAACGTGTTGAGAGTTATGGTAACTTAACTCTTCATAACTTGTTTATGCATTGTAAGAATTTATATAAGTTATCTCTTGCCGAAAAGATAATGTGTTATTGTTCTCTTTCACATATGTCTCCCTTCTCGTTAAGAATCAAGCTCAACTTGTGTGAACATGTGTTTATGAAGAAAAGGACGATGTGTGAAAAAGTGTGTGAGCACACTTTATTGTACTCCATGTAGTTGTCAAGTGTTAATGTGGTCAAAGAATATTATATATTCTTATGAAAAAATCGTACTAAAGTGGATATCTTTATTAGATTCTACCAACACATTTAATATGGTAGTCCCTTGAGGACTTGTATATAAAACCCCCTTTGCCCATTTTGTTTTGTTGATGATCATTAGTTAATTAATATAGCTCTCTTATGTGCATAAGCTGTCATCCCCCTATTGTATGTCTTCTTATTTTCTGGTTATTCTCTCTAATTCCTTCTCTTGCTTATACACTCACTCTCTCTCACACACACTATGCTTCTGAATACTCAACTCTACTAGAGTCAGATTCTTTACATGGTACCAGAGCATGAGGGTTAGAGATCCTTCACTGAGCTCTACCATTGAAACTGTGTCAACAGCTAGAGACGTTGTTTCAAACCAGCTATTGTCGCTGTAGCGTTGCACGGCAAGAGGCTCACGTTAACAAGAGCATACAAATCAAGCTAAATCAGAGAGATGAATGCACAAATGGATAACGCACTTCCAGTAGAGAAGTTGGACAGGCACAACTACGCATCTTGGGAATATAAGATGCAACAGTACTTAGTTGGGCAAGGGTATTGGAGTTATATTGAGTGAGCTCAAGAAACAACCCCCGATATTATAAATCCCAACTACCCCACATGGCAGCAAGGCGCCAGTAGGGTAATGTATTATTTGGCAACATGTGTGCAAGATCACATGTTAAGCTATATTCGAGATGTGAAATCCCCAACAGAAGCGTGGAAAAACTTGAAGAAGATTTTCGCGACTTCAACCACAGGGAGAAAACTTCAACTCTGGTAGGAGTTGAACAATATTCGGCAAGGGGAAATGTCCGTGACCGACTATACCCTCTGGATCAAAGACTTATGCGATTCACTTGGCTCCATCAATGTCGCAATTGATGATGACGAGATGGTGCATATCTGCCTTGGTGGCCTTGCACAAAAATATGGCTCATTTCGAAATGCCATAACAATAAGGGAGAACCCCCCAAGCTTTTTCGACTTGCAATCCATGCTAATGGTTGAGGACAACCATACACGGTCGAAAAGCATGACATCTGATGGGCAGATGCTATATACACATGATGATCTTGGTCGACGTAATGGTCGTGGTCGTGGAAATCGGGGGAGGAATGGCCGAGGAAGAGATGGACGAGGTCCACAACAATTTAATTCGAGACAGCAAGAAGATCGAAACAACCGAGGGAATTCCGACAGGAAAAGGGGAGCTTCCACCAACCTGCATCAACCAGGCAGAACCAACAAACTGAGTGCTGGTATTGTGGAAAGCCCGACCACTTTGAAGTCGAGTGTCGAAGAAGAAGAATGACTCAGTTGCCTCATCTCGACAACAAACAAACTATGTTGTGATGGCTGACCTAAAAAACAAAGGGTAGATGTTTGTTATGCGACACCAAGCGAATAACATGATAGCAAGTGTTTCCCAACCTGATGATGTCAGGTTCATGGACTCAGGTGCCTCAAATCACATGACAAGCCATCAAGAATGGTTCATGAATTTGAGGGAACCTGAGAGACCCGATGTGGTGGAGATCGGTGATGACTCCACACACATGATTGAGCACATCAGAGATGTGGCCCTTAACAATCACGACAACAAGGGCTACATGAAGGATGTACTGCATGTCCCGACAATCACAAAGAATTCGGTCTCAGTTGGCCAAATTGTTGAGCAAGGAATGCAAGTACGATTCAACCAGGAAGGTTGCTTCATTGAGGATAAGGGTCAACTTATCGCTCATGCAAGAAGAGAAGGTCGCATGTTTATTCTTGATGCGACTAAGGTGAACACAACAATGTATGCAAAGGGACTCAAGGACGAGTCTGATATTGAGTTGAGGGTTGGCCATGTAAACCTCTGTAAACTACGATCAATGCAAACAAAAGGGGTTGTGCACAGATTGCCACGATTACTTCGAAACATCCTGATAATGAATGTGAGGTGTGCCAACTAGGCAAGAAACATAGGCATCCATTCCTAAGTGAAAGAAATGTGAGTAAAGGCTTGTTGGACGTCATCCACTCAGATGTATGGGGCCCAACTCAAACAACGACAATCGGTGGGTGTAGGTACTTCATTACCTTCATTGACAACTATTCGGGGCATACTTGGATATGCTCGATGAAGTCAAAAAGTGAGGTCTTCTCCCACTTTCTCAAGTTAAAGAATCGCTTGGAAAATGAGACGAATCGCAAGATTCGATGCTTACGGTCTAATGGTGGCCAAGAATACTTCTCAACCGAGTTCAAGGCATTTCTAGAAGAGAAGGGGATTCGCCGGTGTCGTGTGAATCTTCACACACTATGTAAAAAAATAATGAAATAATTATTATAGATTAGATTAGTAGCTTACTATAGAAAGATGGATATACTCAGAGCTTCAAAACGTATTTTACTATATACAAAATGGAGAAATACATATCAAGTTATGTGAAAATGAAGTTTGAGAAGATAGGGAAATTAGAACTATCCCACATAGATAGGAAACTTAAGGCCTTGGCTATATAAGCACCTTGAGCTCCCTCATTTTTCATTTGTGCTAAGAGCACTTTGGCCACTTTGTCTTGATGGATGATGGTGGCCAAGTTCCCAAAAACCGGAAATCGGCCGGTATGCAAACCGGAAACTGGCCAGTAAGCAAAACTGGAGTGCAAAAATCGACCGGTATGCAAATCCGGAAACCGGCTGGTATGCAAAACGGAAATCAGCCGGTAAGCAAAACCGGAATTCGGAAATCGGTTGGTATGCAAATTTGGAAACTGGCCGGTATACAAAACTGGAATTCGGTCGGTAAGCAAAACCGGAACCGGAACCGGTTGGCAAGAAAATCGGAACTGGCAAGGAACCGGAACCGATCAGCAATCAAACCGAAACCGGCCGGCAAGCAAAATCGGAACAGGAATCGGCAAGCAAAATTAGAACCAGCCGGCGAGGGATTTGGCGATCGGGCGGAACCGGCTACCAGACGAGGTTGGACGCGGACGGACGGAAGATTGGATCATGCAACAAACTAAAGTAAAGTGAAGAGAACTAAAGTAAAGGCCATGTGGACGCAAGCAACTAAAGTTGGAGTGCATGCAAAAAGTAAAGGTCATGTGGACGGTCGCATGCAACTAAAAGAAAAAGCCATGCAACAAAAAGTGGACATGTAGATGATCAAGGGAGAACTCCATATAAAATTCCATTTTTTTTCCTACACTCATGCTCTCTCCATATTATCTTAATTGTTTTTCTTTTCCTTCAGAGCTCTCTTATCTTATCGAAGCCAAGAACCCTAAATTTCCTTACGGAAGTCATAAACCCTAATTTTCCCTACGGAAGCCATATAATTTTTCTATTGAATCCATATTTAGTTTCTTCTAATATATTATTCTAGTAATCTCCATAAGCTAAACATTTGTAATCCCAATCTTGGGATTGATTGTAATCTTTCTTTTCCTTTGTTAATGAAATTTGTCAATCTTTCTTATTTCCGTTAATTGTTAAAAATATAAAAGCACGAATCCGATATCCTCTGGTCGGAGGCCACGGGGTCCTGCCTCAAGTTCGCGTGTCCTCGTCGTATTTTCGCGACATCTTTGGTGAACCCAACGTGAAAGAGGTGGTAGGGAGGATATCAAGTGCAACGATGGCTTGCACAAGTGGAACTCAAGGAGAGGAATTAACGAAAGGCATGGTGTCCATAGTGGAATACATGCTGAAGGTGAGAGATCGAGAAGCTCTAATCGACAAAGCTGTTGATCGTACGGTTGAGATAGCCGGACAATTTGGTGGCAAGAACATCACAGATTTTCTTGCTACCTATCAGAACGAGATGCAACAAAGGGATGTCAATGATCTCAAACAAATTTCTAGCTTCAAACGTGTGGTGGAACCAGGGATCCGCGAGCACGTCATGGAGATCCAAAACGAGCATGCAACTTGGGTGGAGTTCGAAAAGGCGCTTCTCGTTGAATACATGCTTGAAGACGCATCACGGATGACTCAACATACGCTAATGTCTTGGATTAAGAAGAAAGGAAAGAATATGTGTGCATCTGGAGTATATGCCGAATTCGACCAGAAGTATAACCGACTTCCGAGTGTTGATCAACAAGTTATTGATGGAGATAAAGTTCTACTATTCCTGAAGGCAGTGGATGCGAAAGATCGGCATGAATTGGGTAACTTTTGGAGGATGAAACACAACCAAGTGGCTTGGTAGTGAACTGGGTGGCAGTGAAGAAGGCTTGTAGTCGTCTTGATAAGCGTCGACAACGGCAAGAGGAAATTGATATGGAGAATCCACAATCGTGGAGGAGGAAGGCACCTCTTACGATCGAGTCTAACAAGCCGTTCAACAATTTCGATAAGAAAGCAATGGAGGAGTCTATAATCGAAGAGCTCTCCAAGAAGTTTGAAGCGGTATCGCTAGCCAACTTAGGTCAACGCGGGCCTAAGGGAAAAGAAGCGTATAGATGTGTGTGGTGTGATAGCTTCGAACACTCACGAAGGGAATGTGTCGACTTGCATGATGCGATCCGCAAGAATGTCATCTATTTGGACGGCAACACGATTCACTCAAGCGAGACCCGGAAGCCACTACGAGTGAACTTCGAAAGAGGTGGGCTGAAAAAGATTGTAGAAGAAGAAGATGCAAGGCATGTGGAAGCTATGCACTATGCCGCTTCGGCTGGGATACGAGTTGGAAAAGAGAATCTTAAAAATGATCAAGCCAAGAGCTGGGTTTTGGCCAACAGTCTTCGAGTGCGAAGAAAAAGGAAAAATCAATTCGGAGGATCTAAAACTTGCTGACCGAAACGTGCGACGAGCTACCGGATGGTCAGATCCAATCGATGAAAAAAGAAGCTTTGCAGAGGTTGTGTGTGACACCTATGAAGCCCTTGTCGAAGAGAAGAGGAAAAGAACCGGTGAAGAAGGTGGCACATCAAAGCGTCCTAACACGAGGAGCGGAGGGAAAGAAGGGCCACCCCAACCTATCCCAAGAAAAGAGATTGGTGAAACAAACATGAAGCCCGGTGGATCGAACCAACCTGCTCGGATGGAAGTCGAAGAATCAACGAAGAAAGGAAAAGAACGAGCGGCACCGACTTACAAGCTAAGGTCGGACATAGAACAAACAACTAACTTGCGGAAGGTCCTTGAGGAGAAGGTTTTAGATAGTCATGTCGACCTTACCTTGAGAGAGCTACTTGGGATCGCGAAGAAGGAGTTCCATGATACTATCATGGACCTTATTAAAAGGAAGCGGCAACAATATGATGAAGAGGAGGTGAAAACAAGTGCCATAACCATGGCAAGATCGGAAGAGGAGGAAGAAGAAGAAGTGGTGGCGGAATGCCATTACTCTCGGCCTCATTGGGCAAGAGAGACAACGGAGACGCTGGTAAAGATTGGGGAGAAGAAAGAGACCGTAGTCGCTTTGATTGACCATGGCTCAGAGATCAACCTCATGTCGACCGAGTTCTACAAGAAAGGAAGATGGCTGATTAATACAAACCACGGATGGAAGATTCGAGCGATGACGAAGGCTGCAGAGGACTTGTACGGAGCTTGCCCCAACGTTAAAGTCACGATCGGGGATGTGGAGATTGATCAACACTTCTTTGTGCAAGACTCGGCTTCACATCCTGTCATCCTAGGACAACCGTATATAACATCGTCCCAGATGGAGACCAAGGTGTTCGATAATGGAGCAGCCTTCGCGCGCGTCAAGAGTCTTGATAGTAAAAGATCTGTTCAATTCCTGATGGTGCGAGCTAATCATGAAAGGAACCGAGATAGCCTTGGAGGCGAATCCTCGGATTTTTAAAGCAGACTATTGAAGCATGGGGCACAAATAGTTCGAGCAATCATAAGTCCCCACAAGGAAGCAGAGTGCGTGGATTGCAAGGAGAAGCAACATGCGTCACACCTAGCGGCGCATGCAAACTAAGACTACTCAACAAGAAGGAAAAGTGTTAGATACAAGACTTCGAGGAGGTGCTGAAAGAAGAAAGCATAATCGAAGAAGAAGAATTCGTGTCATATATTCTAGAGGAAGCCTCATTTAACGACACCATTGGCGAAATCGAGGAAGTCGTGGACTTGAGCTATCCTCACCATCAACATGTGATTTCGGTTAACTCCGTCAACATGTATACTATCATCGATGAATATCGTCAAGGCATCTTGATAGAGGAAGCCGAAGTCAACACAAAATATAAAACTGTGGATAGGAAGATCAAGCCAGTTGCAATTCCGCTACCGGAAGATAGCTAGCAAAAGATGAAGGAAGTTGCAAAAGATCCAAGCTTAAGGAACCCAAATACAATTGGTCACGTCTTCACTGAAGAGACAAAGGGAAAGCTACGGGTTGGAAGGGAGGATTTCCTCCTTCCTGAAGAGGAGCAAATGTTCCGCGAAATGCTTCAAAGACATGGGAAGGCTTTCTCATTTTTCCCACAAGAAATCAGATGTGCGAATCCAAGGATGGTAGAACCAATGGTGATCTTCACGGTGCCGCATGTGCCTTGCAATTTGAAACCGATACCGGTTCCGAGAGCACACCTACCGAAGTTGATCGAGCTCTTAAAGGAGAAGGTGAGGATGGGAATTTTGGAACCGTCGAACGCTCCTTATTCTAATAGATGGTTCACGGTGCCAAAGAAGAATGGATCGTTGTGATTCATTCAAGATCTTCAACCTGTCAACAAGGTGACAATTCAGAATTCTGGAATCGGTCCGAGTGTGGATGAATTTGCCAAGGCGTTGTCGCGAAGTTTCGCGCATGCGTGTAGGAAGAGGCGGGACCACGGGGGTCTTGGACTAGGGAGTGACGGAGCGTAGGAAGTTGTGCTTCACCATTTCCGAGGCATCCCAGATGCACACCGGAAGCAACCGAACGGGAGAGAGAAAGAGAGAGAGTGCGCGCTTGACACCGACTCACACCCACACACACACACACCACGCCGACCGAACTCACGCCCTTATGTATAGAAACGGAGGTAAGAGAACACCAAAACACCCACACAAACACTGATACGCAGAACCCTCAAGCAACCGAACGGGAGAGAGAAAGAGAGAGAGTGCGCGCTTGACACCGACTCACACCCACACACACACACACCACGCCGACCAAACTCACGCCCTTATGTATAGAAACAGAGGTAAGAGAACACCAAAACACCCACACAAACATTGATACGCAGAACCCTCAATGCATATATTACAAGACTAAGATACAATACTGGTATCGAGCCCGACCTAAGTAGCTCAGGTTACAACAGTCGTCTACTGCCAAGCCGCCGGTCGGGGAGCTCTTGAGCTTGTCGTGCCGAGCAAGGTCTTGCACAGAGAACAGGTAGAAAACAGGAACACGAGATGCCAAGGCTCGATACTCAGAACGACGAAGAGGAAGAAGCAGAGGCAAGAAGAAGAAAAACGAAACCCTAAACAAGAGAAAAGAAAGAGGAAGAGAGAATGTTTCTTCCTCTAACGGTATACCCTACTACCAAAATGGGCAACCCCTTCACCAAGGGCACTCCCTTCCTTTTATAGAACAAGGAGAGGGATCCGTAGCATCGAGGGGTAAATCCCTTATTACATGGGATTCTTGTCCCGACTTGATTACTTTCGGCACCATAAAGGCGCCCTCATTATTCACACTAAATGTACAAGGGTGAGCGCACATGCTGCACCCCGCCGATGTAGCCAATATTTCCCGGTAAAGGCGCCCTCATTATTCACACTAAATGTACAAGGGTGAGCGCACATGCTGCACCCCGCCGATGTAGCCAATATTTCCCGGTTTCCGCCTCTGGCCGAAATTCTTCACGACAGCGTTTGCGGGCCGGTCCATCTACTCCATCGACGATCTCTACTCTAGCTATGATCAATTCCAGTTGGCGGTCGACAGTCGTGACATTACAACCATGAGAACTCCAATCGGGTTGGTGCGGATGTGTACCTTACCTCAAGGCGCAACGAACTCGGTGGCTCATATGGTGAATGCCATGAACAAGGTCTTGAAGGATTGCATCCTGGATATCACGATGTCATTCTTAGATGATATCCCGATAAAAGGATGTTCAGATGAAGAGAAGGATGAATCAAAAGATAAGGATGGATGTAGAAAGTTCGTCGTGGATCATATGAAAGATTGCGAGAAGGTGCTCCAAAGGCTCGAAGATGCGAATTTGACATTTTCGGGAGAAAAATCCGCATTCGGGCAACCAGAGATCTTGGTGGTAGGTCACTTGTGTGGAGCATACGGTCGGAGGCCCCGGGGTCCTGCCTCAACTTCGCGTGTCCTCGTCGTATTTTCGCGACACCGGGAATTCTCTTGCCGGTACACACCACAGCAAAACGGTGTTGCCGAGTGGAAGAATCGCGCAATTCTTGAGATGGCCCGCACCATGCTACAGGAGAAGAACATGCCCAAGACCTATTGGGCAAAGGTAGCAGTTACGGCTGTGTATCTCATCAATAGATGCATGACCGAAGGTGTCCATGACATCACCCCTCACGAGAAGTATTTTGGGACAAAGCTAGACCTTTCGCACTTGAAGGTTTTTGGCAGCATTGCATTTGTGCATGTCCCCGATGAGAAGCGGAGAAATCTTGACCCAAAATCGGAGAAGATGATCCTCGTCGGTTTACTCACTTGAGCAAAAGGGTTATACGTGTTTTAACCCCATCACTCGACAGTCACGAGCAAGCCGAGATGTGGTATTTGATGAGGTGACATCATGGTATGGCCCAACATCAATGACCCCTGCCATGCTCGAAACAAGCAGATCTAGAGCAGATTCTCAGAGTGAAGAAGAAGAGATGTTAACGACCATTATGGGTGGAGAACCAGCAGAGAGTTTACCCACACTCCAGTTGACTGGACCTGAGGTGTCATCCAGCAATCAGAGTCTTGCACAACATGAAGAAACCTCTGATGTGTTGTCACCTTGGTGCTACACTTGTAGAAAGAAGAGAAAGGGCAAGATGCATGAGCAAGAGGCCAAAGACATGACATCTAGTGAAGACTCGGATCATTCACCCTGATTGATCGACAACAAGTATGAAACGAAGAAGACCCCGGAAGTGACCAATGGAAAATTCTGTCAATCGAACGGACAAAAGAACCGGATAGTTAGGTTCGGGTACAATGAGTACATGGCCCACCACTATGCATTCATGATGAAGGTCGGAACAGAACAAGAACCCGAGACTTACAAAGAAGCTGCCCAAGATCCCTGGTGGATCGAGGCAATGAGGGAGGAGATGCGCACGTTGTTTGACAATGATACTTGGGATTTAGTCCCATCCTTTGAAATCAAGAAAAAGCCAATTGGATGTCGCTGGGTGTTCAAGATAAAGTATAATACAGATGGCACGGTCAATCGGTTCAAGGCTCGGCTAATCGCTAAAGGGTATGCTCAAACCCATGGCATAGACTATGAGGAAAAATTTGCCCCGGTGGCAAAAATGACCACCGTGAGGACGGTAATTGCACTCGCAATACTGAAAGGGTGGCACTTGCATCAAATGGATGTGAAGAACGCATTCCTCCAAGGTGAGCTCGAGGAGGAAATTTACATGATGCAACCACCTGACTTCGAATCAAACAAACATCCACATGCAGTTTGCCGATTGAAGAAGCCTCTCTATGGACTGAAGCAAGCCCCAAGAGCATGGCATTCAAAGATCACATCATATCTTCACAACATTGGCTTCCGGATGTCAAAATCTGATAACTCATTGTATGTTCAGAATAATCCCAAAAGCCCCATCTTCTTAATCTTGTATGTCGATGACCTTGTCATCGGTGGAGAAAGCCTCACCGAGATACAAAAGATTAAAAGCTACTTTTATAGAAGTTCGAGATGAAGGATCTGAATGACTTACATTATTTTCTCGGCATCGAGGTCATTCAAACTCCAAAAGGGTTCCTAGTCTCACAACGACACTATGTGTTGAACTTGCTCTACAGGTTCGGAATGACCGAGTGTAAGTCCATCTCGACACCCCTTGATCGAAATATGAAGCTAACTGCAGCTTCTGGAAAATTCTGCGAGCCGACACAGTATCGCAAAATAATTGGGAGTCTTATCTACTTAACTATCACTCGACCAGACCTCAGCTATCCGGTCGGGGTTCTTAGCCAGTTCATGGAAACCCCCCGTGACACTCACATAGATTATGCTAAGCGAGTGTTACATTATATTAGTGGAACACTTGATTATGGTATCTTCTATAAGCGTGGAGCACCACTTCGATTCAAAGACTTCATGGATGTTTATTGGGTGGGCAATGCATCTAATAGGCGATCCACTTCGGGGTTTATGTTTTCACTCGGTAATGGAGCAGTCTCTTGGAGCAGTAAGAAACAACCAATAGTCGCTCTATCGAGCATTGAGGCGGAGTATAGGGCCGCAATTGTAGCTGCTTGGGAAGTTGTATGGTGTAAAAGACTGTTGAAAGACTTCAACGAATTGGTGAACAAGCCAATACTGATCCACTGCGATAATCTCAACAGCATCCGGCTCGCAAAGAATCCAGTGTTTCACGTCCGGATTAAGCACATAGAGGTGCACTATCATTACATCCGTGAGCGCATATTGGCCGGCGACATTGACCTCCAATACGTTGGCACCAACATGCAAGTGGCTGATATTTTCCCTAAGGTGCTAGGTCTCAACAAGCTACGACAATTCTTAGTGGATCTAGGCCTTAGACCACTCGGTATGCTGAGCTTGGGGGAGAGTACAAGTACAAAGACAAAGGAAAACATGGAGAATCAACACCATACATGAGGAAGAGTGAGACCGCCATCGGCAAAGTAAGGCCGACACATCTAATCCAACTTCCAAAGCCCGGAATTTTTTGAAGCTCGAAATTTTGGATCGGTAAGATCGACATTGCTAGATCAAGATTGAGTACATAGGAACAATGGGAAAACCACGGTCTAGTAGTTCGACCAACTGCAATCAGGTCTTCAACTACACCAAGACAACCAAGCCTAAGAGGACACACAATTGACCTTGAGGGGGCGTGTTGAGAATCAAGCTCAACTTGTGTGAACATGTGTTTATGAAGAAAAGGACGATGTGTGAAAAAGTGTGTGAGCACACTTTATTGTTCCGGGTAGTTGTCAAGTGTTAATGTGGTCAAAGAATATTAGATATTCTTATGATAAAATTGTACTAAAGTGGATATCTTGATTAGATTCCACCAACACATTTAATATGGCAATCCCTTGAGGACTTGTATATAACACGTCCCCTTTGCCCATTCTGTTTTGTTGATGATCTTTAGTTAATTAATATAACTCTCTTAAGTGCATAAGTTGTCATCCCCCTACTGTGTGTCTTCTTATTTTCTGGTTATTCTCTCTTGTTGAGCGGCAAGCTCAACCGGAGCCGGATCGGCTGAATAAGCCGGAGCCGGTAAGCGAGACGGATCGGGCGAAACGGATCGGTATTACGGTGAGCAACCGAACCGGCAAGCAGTGGAGGCCAGGTGCAATCCGTAACCGGAAGTCCAATCGGAAGCCTAAAATAGGATAGACTACTAGGTAGCTATAGTCTCGTAGTAAGTGTCAGATGCTCGTGTGAGCATTGAAGTACATGGTACTTCTGTCAGTCCCAAAAGGACTTGTATAAATAGTGCTACTTAGCACAGTGTGTGTACAGAGTCTTGATATAATTTTGAAATTGTGTTCTGCTCTCTCTGTATCTCTCGCTCTCTCTCTCTCTCTGTGTTGTTCTCTGTTTTACGCTTCCGCAAACACTTACGTTTACATGGTATCAGAGCGCGAGGGTTGAGAACCTCTGCTGCAGACATTTACTCTTGAGAAGAAAACCCTAACAGGTCGAAAACAGACACAGTAGAAGACATGGATAGAGGCATGGCTACGTCGCTCCCGGTGGAGAAGCTCGACAGGAGCAACTACGCATCCTGGTCTTACAAGATGCACCAGTACCTGCTTGGACACGGGTACTGGAGTTATGTCAAAGGAGCGAATGATGCGGCACCAGACTCGGCACACAAGGACTTCCTAGTATGGGAACAGGCGGCAAGCAGGGTGATGTACTGCTTCGTGTCTAGTGTTGGCGATCAGCTGCTCAGCCACATCCGTGATGCCAAGACACCGAAGGATGCTTGGGGGAACTTGAAAAAGGTTTTCGCCGCAAGCACCACTGCCCGGAAGTTGCAACTCAGACAGGAGTTGAGCAATGTTCGACAAAAGAACATGTCCGTGGCAGACTACACGGGCCGGATAAAGGAGATCTGCGACTCGCTCGCCTCTATCAATGTTACCGTAGAGGAAGACGAGATGGTGCAGGTATGTCTCGGAGGCCTGGCGTCCAAGTTCGGAGCGTTCCGGACTGCGGTGTGTACAAGGGAGAATACCCCCTCATTCTTCGACTTACAGTCGATGCTCCTTGTAGAGGAGAACCACGCCGGTGCATCTAACAGTGCATCCCCGGACAGCCGAATGCTATACACGGGAACGAATCGGCTCCGTGGGCGTGGTGGAAGAGGTGGGTCGGCACGCAATGGAGGCGGCCGGCAAGAGCAAGAATGGAGGCACTATGAGCGTGCCGACAACAGTTCCGGGACTTCCACAAGCAGGGGGAGTCAAGGCGGTGCCGAAGGCCGGCAAGACAAATCCGCTATGGAATGCTGGTACTGTGGCAAAAATGGCCACAGGGAAAGCGAGTGCTGGAGAAAGCGTGCCGATTCGGACAAATCCGGATCCGCCAAGACCGGTAAGGATGGCCGACAAAACTCGCACTACGCAAACGGATCAGGCGGATCCGGAACCGGAAAGGTCGGTAAGGGGCCAGCCTTGGTGATGAATCACAAGGCAAACTCAATGAAGAAGAACACTTCCAAAACAGAGGAAGTGTGGTATGTTGATTCCGGCGCGTCGAACCACATGACGAGCCACAAAGAGTGGTTCTCCTTTCTGGAGAAATCGGATCAACCAGGAGTAGTCGAAACCGGAGACGACACTCCTCACCAAATCGTGCACGTCGGAGAAGTCCCTCTAAGCCACGTCGGACAGAAAGGGAAGTTGATGAACGTATTACACGTTCCGACAATCACGAAGAACCTGGTGTCCGTCGGTCAGATTGTCGACCAGGGGATGCAGGTGCGGTTTACGCACCTCGGGTGCTTCATTGAGGATGAGGGCGAAGTCATTGCGCAAGGGCGCAGAGACGAGAGGATGTTTATCCTCAACACCAATGACTTTGGCACCGCTCTGTTCACGAAACAATAGAAGGTCGAGTTGGACATCGACCTGTGGCACAAGCGGATAGGCCATGTCAACTACCAGAGGCTTCAAGACCTGCAAACGAAACAAGTCGTTTTCGGTTTGCCGAAGTTCAGCGGTCGGAGAGCCGAAATTTGTGAAGCCTACCAACTTGGGAAGCAACATCGGCTTCCATTCCCCACCGAACGGAACCGGAGCCGTAACAAGCTCGATCTCATCCATTCGGATGTGTGGGGACCGGCACAAAGTGTAAGCCTTGGCGGGAGCCGATACTTCGTCTCCTTCATCGACGACTATACTCGACATACTTGGATCTACCTTGTTGAGCGGAAGAGCGAAGTATTCGACTGTTTCCGGAGCCTCCAGAAGATGGTGGAACGGGAATCGGAGAGGAAGATCAAGTGCCTTCGGTCGGATGGCGGAAAGGAATATTTTTCCGGCCAATTCACTAGTTATCTGCAGCAGAAGGGAATTCGGCGAGAGTTTAGCTGCAGATATACACCAGAGCAAAACGGTGTGGCCGAAAGGAAGAACCGGACACTCGTCGAAGCGGCAAGGGCAATGCTGACGGAGAAGAGCATGCCCCGGTTCTACTGGGCGGAGGCGGTCCAGACGACCGTCTACATACAAAACCGCATTGGTGACAAGGTGTCAGCTCATGAGCTGTATTTCGGGCGCAAGCCGAACTTAAAACACCTTCGGATATTCGGCAGCATAGCGTATGTGCATGTGCCGGATCAGAAGCGGAGAAAGCTGGATGCAAAATCGGAAAAATGCATCCTAGTCGGCTATGCTCAAGTGCAAAAGGGGTATAAGTGCTATAATGCCCGGACGAAGGAAGTCCGAGTTAGCCAGGATGTCGAGTTCGATGAATCGGCATCCTGGTACTCCGTACTGACTCCGACTTCCGATCCCGACCCAATGCCGGAAGATCAGGCCAGTGAGCCTGAATCAGCCCTGGCAGAGGATGATGAAGCCGGGACTCAAGATGAGAGTCCGGAATCGTTACGGTTGAGTGGATCGAATGAGCGATTGAGTTGGTTGGACCAGTCGGATGAAGAGACGGCAAGTGGTGGAGACTTTGTTGTGCTCTCCCCGTGCAAGGAACTGAGGAAACGGTTCACGCGCAAAGAGAAGGGGAAGAGGAAGATGCCGGAATTCGAAACCGGCAACGATGAGTTGGATCGGTGCGTATCCGAATCTGGAAAGGAGAAAGGCGGATCTTCGGCAACGAAGACCGAACTGGCCAAGAAGGGCCTCAAATCAGGTGACGGTGCGTTGCGCCGATCAACTCGCTAGAAGGATCCCGTCATGCGGTATGGGTACAATGAATACATGGCGCATCATTATGCGTACATGACAAAAGTGACAGAAGTGCGTGAGCCGGAGAGCTACACAGAAGCGGAAAAGGACGCAAATTGGCATGCCGCTATGGACGAAGAAATGCGGGCACTCGATGCCAACGAAACTTGGGACCTAGTTGATCCTCCCCGTCACTGTAAACCGATCGGATGCAAGTGGGTGTACAAGGTCAAGTACAACGCCGATGGTTCTGTTAACCGGTACAAAGCCCGGTTAGTGGCGAAGGGATACGCGCAGACCCACGGAATCGACTACGACGAGACCTTCGCTCCTGTGGCGAAGATGACGACGGTTCGTATGGTACTAGCGGTTGCTGCGGCAAGGGGGTGGCATCTTCACCAGATGGATGTGAAGAACGCCTTCCTTCAAGGCGAGCTTGAAGAAGAAGTCTTTATGACTCAACCCCCCAGATTTCAATCGGAGATGAACAAGTCGGCGGTATGCCGACTGAAGAAGTCGCTTTACGGCTTGAAGCAAGCCCCCCGAGCTTGGAACGCGAAGATCACGCACCGATTGCGTAAGCTGGGGTTTGCTATCTCTAAGTCGGACTCTTCGTTGTTCATCCGGCACGGCTCTGACGGTCCGGTATGTATACTCTTGTATGTGGATGATTTAGTCATCACCGGACCGGGTCTTCCCGAAATCAACCGCGTCAAGTCCCAGTTATCGGACGCATTCGAAATGAAGGACCTGGGGGACCTTCATTATTTTCTTGGGATCGAAGTGATCCAGACCCCCGACGGCATATTGCTCTCACAACGACATTACGTGTTGAATATACTGTATAAGTTCGGCATGACGGATTGCCGACCTGTCTCCACACCCCTGGACCGGAACCAGAAGCTCCGTCCCAATTCCGGACCGGCCTGCAATGAGAAATGGTTCCGACAGGTTGTCGGAAGCCTGATCTACTTAACCATCACCCGACCCGACATCAGCTATCCGGTCGGCATGGTAAGCCAGTTCATGCAGAAGCCGACTGTGGAGCACCTTCAGTGCGCGCAACGAATATTACGGTATGTCAGCGGCACTAAGGACCGGGGACTGCTATACCGGCGAGGTATACCCGAAGAGCTTGTCGGTTACATAGATGTTGACTGGGCCGGCGATGCGTCTAATCGCCGCTCCACTTCCGGATACATGTTCTCCATAGGTAGCGCGGCCATTGCGTGGAGTAGTAAGAAGCAGCCCACAGTGGCTTTGTCAAGCACTGAGGCTGAGTACCGGGCCGCTACCGTTGCCACTTGTGAAGCCATCTGGCTTCGGCGACTGCTGCGAGACTTGCGGATCGAGGTACCGACCCCGATCCCGATTTACTGCGATAACATGAGCAGCCTGCAACTCGCCAGGAACCCTGTGTTCCATGCTCGCACAAAGCACATCGAGGTGCACTACCACTTCGTGCGTGAGCGGGTCCTGAGCGGTGAAGTTGACCTACAGTATGTTCATAAGGATCGGCAAGTTGCCGACATCTTCACCAAGCCGCTCGGATCGGACAAGTTGCAGCACTTTACCGACATGCTTGGTATTCAGCATCTCGACGTGCCGCACTTGAGGGGGAGAAGCAAGGGCAAAGTCTCTACCGAAACGGGCAAAGGCCAAAAAACTGTTGAACACGTCGGTAAGAGGAGAGCCGGAAGAAGAGTAGACAAGAAGATGAAGGAAGCCGAGTCGACGAAGGAAGTCGACACATCCGAACAGGTCGGAGCAAGCGCCTGTAAAGAAGAGTTGTGCACTCAGGAAGAGAAGTGCATGTTGTGCGGAGGTCATCACGACGGTACTGACCATGATGTGGAGTTGAATGAAGAATTCGATTTCGGTTCACCGGCTGAAGAAGCCGAGGGAAGCATGGAGAAGGCCAAGACTCGGAAGTGGTCCGATGTGGTGAGAGGCCTGAAGCCGGAAGTCGAATCGGAGTGTACCGATTCAGACAAGAGCTGGAACGAGTCAGAGACAGCTGACTCGGATCAACAGATGGATCCGGATGAGTCGGATCGACTGAAGGCCAAGGGGACACGGACACAACGGAAGTCGATGCCATCGTGGGAGAACCGACGGATCGGCAAGCGCCGGAGTCACAACAACGTGAGTGCTGAGATGGGCCTATTGAGCAGACATGCCGACCGAGAGGGTCGAGGCGCGCAGAACCAAAGGGGTCGCGGCAAACGAGACCGGACCGGACGAGGAGCGCGAGCAAGGCGGAGTGACGCGAGGAGAAGTCGGTTGGAAGAACCGACTGCCACAGAGGTCGACACTACGACCCCACCTCAGGTTGAGCTTGAGGGGGAGTGTTGAGCGGCAAGCTCAACCGGAGCCGGTAATCGAGACGGATCGGGCGAAACGGATCGGTATTACGGTGAGCAACCGAACCGGCAAGCAGTGGAGGCCGGGTGCAATCCGTAACCGGAAGTCCAATCGGAAGCCTAGTATAGGATAGACTACTAGGTAGCTATAGTCTCGTAGTAAGTGTCAGATGCTCGTGTGAGCATTGAAGTACATGGTACTTCTGTCAGTCCCAAAAGGACTTGTATAAATAGTGCTACTTAGCACAGTGTGTGTACAGAGTCTTGATATAATTTTGAAATTGTGTTATGCTCTCTCTGTCTCTCTCGCTCGCTCTCTCTCTCTCTCTCTCTGTTGTTCTCTGTTTTACGCTTCCGCAAACACTTATGTTTACATCTCTAATTCCATCTCTTGCTTATACACTCACTCTCTCACACACAATACGCTTCTGAATACTCAACTCTACTAGAGTCAGATTCTTTACACTTCTTTACAATTGAAGACATATGCATAGTGTGAAAGTGTTTTTAGAATTCAAGCCATTGAACGTTACAAGAATATAAGGTATGGAGCATTCACATTTGGAGGCAAAGAACACGAACCAATATCTTAAGAAGAAGTCAAAAGTAAAAGTAAGATACATAGAGAAAAGTAAAAAGAGAAAAAGCGGGTCATAAAAAATATTAAAAAAGGAATGGTTAGAACTCTTTCGTTTGTAACCCAAATATCATGTTTAAATATGGGTTAGAAAGCTTGTAAAGAGAGCTATCTATATTGTTTTAAATCTCTAAATTTGGAACTTGGATGAGGGAGATATGAAGATTAGAAGGTCGTTGGGTCTTAGCTAAAAATAGGAGATAAAAAGCTTCTAAAAATAGCGTGAACGAGGAAGAAGAAAAAAATTATAAAAGAGGAAGTGATAGTCTTAAAAGTGGGGTCCTAATAGAGAAAGGATCCTAATAGAGGAGGATGAGTCTTGGGAAGAGGTGTCTTAGTGGAAGAGGAAAGGTCTTAGTAGTGGGTTTGAGTGATTGGAAGTAAGATTGTCTTTGGTTTTTAAGTTCATTGTGGAGTTTATCCTCTTTGTATTGACTTGAAGTGGAATATTATAACATTCTTATCTCTTTCTCATCTTCCCTACCTTTTATCTTAATTTCTTGAGTTTTCCTCTCTAAATTGTAGTTACCTAGATCTAGGTTATATAATAGATTGTTTAATGATGCATTGCAATATGGTATGTCGTATGATTGGACTATAAAGTGGATCAAACCTTTACATAAAGGTGGAGATGAAAATAATGTAAACAACTATCAAACCATCATGGTTGGCTCATTAATGGCAAAACTATTTGGATGTATAATGGAATCAAAGATCTAACTGTATGGGTTGAAAAAAATGGTAAGAGAGCTTATGGACAAACTAACTTTCGAAAACTAATAGCACCATTGATCACTTTATCACTCTGTGAGTATTAATGGAGGAAAATCAGCTTGGAGGCAAAGGTTTATATTGTTGCTTTGTTGTAGACTTCAAGAAAGCTTTTGATATGGTATCTTGTGAGCATCTTTGGAGGCGAATGGAAGAACTCGAGGTGCCAAGTGAATATATGAGAAGGTTATATGTTGTGTGCGTATGAGAGACAAATTGTCATAGACACGATGAAATGTAAGGGGTTGAACCCATGACCTCCTGGTCTTATTAGGCAACTTTACCAATTGAGCTACAGCCATCTATGCTTTATTATATTGTATAAGTTTCAAATTATTATATTCTATGTTAATCACTAGAACTTTCAAGAAACTTCTAGAGAATGCATCTTCATGCACTCTCTAGAAGTTTCCATGCACTCTCTAGATATTTCCTAGCTTGCATGCATACCACCACATTCTTGTATAAATACTTCGGTGCACCTTGATTACAATCAAGGTGAACAACACCAGTTACAGAAGCATAATTTAGTTCTTGCTCTTTTGGCTACCTTCTCTCTCTCTTGTTCTCTTGTCTATGCTCTCTCTCTCTATATATATATATATATCTATCTATCTTTCGTTCTCTCTTAATATTTAGCTCGCCTACTTATCCCTGTCCTGGTCTACCCGTCCATGACACAAACTTTCAAAATTTTTCAATAGCACTATTGGTGTTAAGCAAGGTTGCCCACTCTCACCAACACTATTCGGTCTATGCATTGATGAATTAGAAGAAATGGTTAAAGGAAGAATGTGTTGAAGACGTTGTCATTGGGAATGTTGTCATTATGCTTTTGCTATATGCGGATGATGTAGTGTTTTTTGCAAATACTTTAGGAGATACACAAAAGCTTATGAAAGCATTGGAAATTTTTTGCATGCATACTAATTAAGTGTCAATAGCTCTAAAACAAAGATTATGATTGTGAAGAGCCAAAAAAGAGATAAACCATGCATTATGTACAATAATCAGCCATTTGAATGTGTGAAAAGCTTCAAATATCTTAGCCTTGAAATTCCTTCAAATCATTGAATGAATGAATGTGCTACACGTCGCTAAGAGGCAGGTAAGCGAGCATACTATGCATTTGAGAACACATGCAATCATGGAGATATTAAGTGTTGGGTCCTGTAAAGAATGAGAGGCGTAGGTGATGTTGTGTAGCAGTGTCGTGCCTTTCGGCTCCGGATCGTTGTGTGAATCGGGTGGGAACTGCTGGGGTTTTGGACTAGGAGGAAAGAAATTTCTAAGGCAATTAAGAATATGAAATATATTGTAAGAAAGAAAGATATGAAAACCTCGTGAATCCCACGAGTATAGTGTATTAGTGAGTGATCAAATTAAGAGAGAAAGAATAGTTAGCAAATTCGTGAATCCCACGATTATCTTATATTAATCAACCCTTGTAAAATAATCAACAACCTCTATACATCTTTCTCTCTTCCTTATATAGTGTTGGAAGAGTCTAAGTTTATCACATGCAAGCGTCATGCTTTTTCTATCTTTAGTTTTCATGCACACTGCATGTGCATGATTAGCTTTCTATCTCATCTTTTCTTTTTAACTCGAGTGTCTATGCATGAATAACTTTTGTACCATGCATGTCTAGAAATTTTACATGGAATAAAGTTTAGTAGAACTTTAAAATTCATGATACCCTACTATAATGATAAGGCTTAACATTATTGACATGGAGGTGCAAGGTTCCACGACACATGGTCAATCGTGAAGATCACCATCGGCTCCACTATCTTCGGGTCAGCGCATCCTATTTCTTTCGATGTAAATGCAAATGCTCTCCCATGTCACTCTAGCATCCCACGGAATCGTTCTTCTTCATTCTTTAATAGGAACCCACCTCCACCAATCCAAAGTTTCTTCCGGGTCTCATCCGTGAAGGCATGCCCGATATCCATGGACTTCCGAAGTGTCGGATCCCCCGAGACTTCTTTCCTCTTTTGTTCGCTATCTGCGGGTAACGGTCCCGCGGCCGGTTTCACTTTCTTCTCCACGGTCTTGTATTTCGTACTTACCATTGCTTCTTCTTTGCGGAGCGCATCCGGCCCCATTTTCACAATGATCTTGTACATCTCGACCGACTCCACCGGAATTACCCGGTTTCCCTGGCTTGTATCTTCCGCGAGCTCTTCAAGCCCTTGTAGTGTGCTCCCATAGAACACCTCTTCGACTATTCCCACGATTTCTTCATCTTCTTTTATTATTGATGCTGACTGTAACTTATCCTCCACTTTTCGGTATTCTTTCTTCATTCCTCCGGTTACAGCCTTGTACGTGGATGCCCCATCCGGACCGATTCGTACTTGTTTTGCACCGAGAGGTTTCTTCCTGTGTGGGGTATCAGGGCTTCTCGGACTATCACTTCCCCACTCCGCAACAGTCCGCTCTAAAAATCCATTCTTGTTTGGGACAAGAGCTCTCTCTTGTTCCTTTCATGATTTGCCGGCACCGTTAGGAATTGGACGGATTTCCCTCTGTTTTGGCTCCGAATTCGTGCAAAAGCCGCACCGCTATCGAGCACCTTCGTCTCCATCTGTGATGCCGTGATAAAAGGTTGCCCGAGGATCACGGAGTGTGAGACCTCGTCTTGTACGAAGAAATTTTGATCGATCTCGACATCCCCGATCTTCACCATCACACCCGGACAAGCCGCAAATAGATCTTCCGTTGCTTTAGTGGCCGCCCGGATCTTCCACCCATGATTCGTGTTAATAGGCCACTTACCCTTCCGGTAGAATTCCTTGGACATCAAATTGATCTCCGATCCGTGATCAATCAATGCTAGCACGGGTTCTTTGATGCTACCGATTCGGACCGGAGTCTCCGTAGTTGCGCGTGCCCAGTGTGGCTTTGTGTAGTGAGAATTCGGTATTTCGTCCTCCAATTCGGTGTCATTCATTAGAATGGTATTTGCATTCACCCTTGGAGCGTTCTCCTCCGTACTTTGCCTTTTTCTCTTCACGAGATCCACAAGAAGATCGTGGAACTCCTTCTTCGCTATTCTGAGTAATTCTCGAAGCGAAAAATCTACCCAGCTATCGAGGATTCTCTCCTCGAACACCTTTTTCAAGTCCGTTTGTTGTTCGATGTCCGAGGCGAGCTTGAATGCCGGAATCATCTTTTCTTTTCCCTTACCTCCGGAGTTCCAGCTTTCCGGTGTCTTCGATGGACCGGCCCCCTCATCCGTGCGCCGCCGCTTCTCATCTACATACACTTCATGCAATTGGCATAATGCAAACACGCTATTCTTATCGACGGGGCACTCCCATCCCGTAGCTTCCCGGATGCCTTCCGCGGTGCTTCGGATCTCGTTAGAGTCGGTTTTCTCGATGTTTTCTAGCACTTCCGGCCAAAAAGACACCTTTGATCCCGATGACTCCCTGACACGTATTCCCGCGGTTGTCACGTAATTGTTCTTCGCTGCTATTTCCTCCTCTAGGACCTTCTTCATGCCACCTTTTCGGAAGTTCGGTCAGAGTGGCTTCCGAGAATCCATCGAATGAATCTGATTTCCCTCGTAGTAGATAAGATCCCGTCGTAACGCCTCCTTGTGCTCGTCGCAATCCCTCCGATCATGTTCGATGCTATCGCACCATATGCATCGACAGTCCATATACTTGGAACTTGTGGGACGGTCATCCAACTTCTTCACCATCGCGATTTTTAGATTCTCCATCTCCTTCAGCAACTGCTCCACCGTAGTTGCGTCGATTCCCTTCTCAGTCATAGCTTCCCGAGCCCGCGGTTGATGGTCTTCCGACCCGGATCTCGGTTTCGGAATCGGTTCCGAAACCCTCTTTTCTTCGTTGGCAAGCCATTGCCCCCTCTTTGTGTATCGCGCGACGATATCCTGCACGCTTTCCCATGTTTCGGTGAGGCCGCTCTTGGTAGTCGTGTCCTCTAGAAGCACTCCAAGATCCTTCCGGTCCCGGACATCTACGGCTCGTAAGAACATGATAACTTTGTCCGGTGCGAGGATAGCTTGATCTCTCACAGACAACCTTCCGAACCGACTTTCGAATGCCGAGAACACATCGAGGACCTTCATCCCCTTGTCCGGTGTTTCTACCCAATCCTCGAATCCTCTCTGCGTTGCCTTGGAGGAGTCCTCGATAGCGAACGTGGTCTTTAGCGCCTCTTCAAACGCTTCCCACGTCGGATTTTGTTGTCGTAGCCCGTGGATACTTGCTTGAAGCCCGTCGGTAGCCACCCGGTTGAAGGATACCACTTGCAATGTTTCCAAAATCCCGCACCATAGCATTTCCGCATTGTAGTCCCGAAGATAGCACGATACGTCCTTTCCGTTGAATTGCCCGATCCGTTGCACGAGCCGCTCTACTGCCGCCGCTATCTCCGACATCGCACGTTGTTCCTGAAGCATCCGCTCGAACATCATCATCATGTTGTTAGCCTCCGGTTGATTTTCCATCTCCTTGCCACCCGTGTTCACCTCGGGTTCACCACTTGTGTCGTGCCTTTCGGCTCCGGATCGTTGCGTGAATCAGGTGGGAACCGATGGGGTTTTGGACTAGGAGGAAAGAAATTTCTAAGGCAATTAAGAATATGAAATATATTGTAAGAAAGAAAGATATGAAAACCTCGTGAATCCCACGAGTATAGTGTATTAGTGAGTGATCAAATTAAGAGAGAAAGAATAGTTAGCAAATTCGTGAATCCCACGATTATCTTATATTAATCAACCCTTGTAAAATAATCAACAACCTCTATACATCTTTCTCTCTTCCTTATATAGTGTTGGAAGAGTCTAAGTTTATCACATGCAAGCGTCATGCTTTTTCTATCTTTAGTTTTCATGCACACTGCATGTGCATGATTAGCTTTCTATCTCATCTTTTCTTTTTAACTCGAGTGTCTATGCATGAATAACTTTTGTACCATGCATGTCTAGAAATTTTACATGGAATAAAGTTTAGTAGAACTTTAAAATTCATGATACCCTACTATAATGATAAGGCTTAACATTATTGACATGGAGGTGCAAGATTCGAATCTTGCCCTATGCATGTAATATATATATTTTTATACTTTCTTCTATTTACAAATACGTCTCTTCATCCGGTGAGAGACTCTCACCGGCCTTCTTCATCCGGCTCTTCCCGGTTCTGCTTCATCCGGTGCTTGATAGTTTTCTTTGTCCGGTTCTTACCAGGACCTCCTTACCGATCTCTTCGTCCGTTTCTCACCGACTCTCACCGGCCTTCTTCATCCGGCTCTTGCCGGTTCTCCTTGCCGGTTTCGGTCCTTACTGGTTCCTTCTTCTGGTTCTCACCGGGTACTCCATGTCCTATCCGGAGAGACCAAAAATGTAATTTTTTCACGTAGTGTACGAATTACACTACGACAGCGGAGATAAACTGTGTGTGTGCACTCGTAGGACAATAGAGAGAGAGAGAGAGAGAGAGAGCTTACACAAGAAGTTGTATATTAGCAAGGAAAGATAAATTACATCCAATAGTAACTAAGTTACAAAAGGTTGGTTTAAATACCAACTAGTCTAGGGCAATTGCAACTGCCCTTTTGTTATTTACAAAACTAGCCTAATGTGTGCACTACTAGTGTGAAATCAATTCTTTGAGGAAGTTGAGTTTGATTCTCAACATGCCCCTTCGAACACAACTTCTAAATGCCGAAACATTGATTCGGTTCAGTCTTCGAAATATTTCGATTCCGTTGAATCGGCTTCGATTTTCGAATTACTTTGATTTGGTTGTTTAGCTGGATTCGGCTTTCGGCTGTATGTTTGGATAGTCAGTCAAGACGGTTTCAATTGTTCGATTGCTTCGTGCTCCTTGTTCTGCTCGATAGTTATCATCATACTTCAACTCCTATGGTCGGCTTCGATCAACTGATCGGCTATTGTTTGACTTTGGTTGTTGTACTCCCCTTCCAGCTTGGTTGGTTGGTGATCGAGAGGCCAAGGTTTGTCGCAAACTTCCGCAACTTGTCGATACCCAAGGCTTTTGTGAAGATATCAACCACCTGAAGATTTGTGTTGATGTGTTGTAAATCGACATTTTCAACCTGAATGCGCTCTCGGATGAAGTGATAGTGCACTTCTATATGCTTAGTCCACACATGGAATACGGGGTTTAGAGCCAGGTAGATACTGCTCATTTTGTCGTAGTATAGGAGAACAGATCCTTGATGGCAATGCCTAGATCCTTCAATATGCACTTCAGCCAGATGGCCTCACATGCGACGACTGTCGCGCCCCTATATTCGGCCTCTGTGCTCAATAGTGCGACTATCGGCTACTTTCTACTACTCCAAGAGATCACTCTGCTGACAAGGGAGAAGACGAACTCGGATGTGGATCATCGATTAGCTTATTAACCGGTCTAATCTGCATCTGAGTACCCTTCGAGTCTAATGATCGTGTTCGATTTGTATAGGATGCCGAAATCCATCGTCCCACATACGTACCGGAGTACTCTCTTAGCGCAATCGAGAACATTTCGAGGATTTTGCATGAATTGACTAAGTAGACAGACCGTATAGTTGAGATCGGGTCGCGTGATGGTAAGGTAGATCAAGTTGCTGATCAGTTGACGGTACTGATTCGGCTCGCACTCTGTAGTGCCCGAGTCAACATCGAGCTTGAGATTTCGATTGAGAGGGGTAGACACAGGTTTGCACTCAGTCATCCCGAGCTTGTTGTGAAGAATAACGCGGAATATTGCCCCGGCCACAACCGAGTCTTTGAACACTTCACTTGGAATGAAAACACAAAAATGGGAAATGGAGAGTACAAACGGAAATGACACAGGATGTTTACGTGAAAAACCCTAATAGGGAAAAACCATAGGAGCCCACGGACTCCAACTATCACTATATGAGAGTAAGCATAAAGTGGAGGCACAGAGGCAACGACCTCATGCTCGTGATCTTCGCCAGACGACGGTTACAACAGAGAGTGCTTGTAGCTGTCATGATATGGCAAGACTCGAACCCATGACCTTATGGTATATGGGTCGAGCTCTTAACCATCACACCATCTATTGTAATTCATAGGATATTATTTTCATTTATGTTTTATTATAAGAAAGTAATGTATATTCCAGATTTCTCTGGAACATTCTAGAAGTTTCACGATTACTCCTGACAACACTATAAAAGAAGGCACTAGACATTATGTTGAACCAAATTGGTTCAACGCCAGTCTTAAGCCTCTTAGCCGCTTTGTACTTATCTTTTCACATAATATATTAGCTGTTGTCATCATCTTTCTCTCTCTCTCCTCTTCTCACTTCCTCTCTTGAGAATCTCACGCAGTCCCGTCTTCTTAGTACTAATAGTACTTCTCTTCTTAGTACTAATTCCATCTCTGCTTTAGTACTATTCCTGACAGTTTGAACCAATTTTCCTTCCTTTCCTCCAGCCTACTTGTCGTTCTCCCTCATCCTCCTACCCTTTTCCCTATACTATGGCTACTGTTAGTGCCCAAGAATATCAATCCGTTTTCTCCAAGTTACAGTGCCTAAAAGAAAAGTTTGTTGCCCTGGAACAAGAAAACCAACGGTTGATAGGGGATCTGCAACAAATCGCTCTCGAAAAACAACAAACGCAACAACAACATGGGGAGTTAGCGTTACGGGTACAACAACTTGAAGCAGCGTTGCAACAACAAGGATCAAGTCCCCAAGGATTTCATAAAGAGCCCAAGATTGGACTTCTTGTGAAATTTGATGGAACACGATCGCAATTCCGGGGATTCCTTAATCAGGTACGCTTAGTCATCCAGATGCATCCTTCCCGATATCCCACTGATGCATCTCGAGTCGGCCTAATAGGCACGTTACTTAGTGGCTCAGCCTTGGCATGGTTCGCTCCACTTCTAGAAAAACAATCACCCTTGCTTAATAACTTTGAAGATTTTATTGGTGAGTTTAAAGCTTGCTTTGGAGATACCGACAACATCAGGACGGCGATCAACAAGATCCGAAGATTGCGTCAAGGAAATCGTCCAGCCTCGGCCTACGGGGCAGATTTCCGTCTACTCGTCTCAAATATCCCTTGGGATGATCAGGCCCTCATGGAGCAGTTTCGCTACGGCTTGCGCAACGATGTCAAAGACTTGCTTTTAACCTTCCCCGAGGAACCAAAGTCTCTTACGGAGGCAATCAGTCAAACGGTCCAATGCGACAACTGCCTTTTCGAACAGCGTTCGGAACGTCAGTTACAAATACCACGCTCTTGGCCGGAACCCACATACGCCTCTGTCACGGCTAAACCGTTTGCACGCGATGTACCTCAAGCCAATATTCCGACACCGATGGAGATCAACACCATGCGTCGACGCGGCCCGTTATCGGAAGAAGAAAAGCAACGACGACATGCCAATCGATTATGTCTTTATTGCGGTGGACCAAGGCATATCGCCATCAATTGTCCCCATAGGCCAAGAAGACAGGTAAATCAAATCGTCGCCTGTACTAAACCCGAGTCAATTATTCCCTTCGGAGTGTTTGATAGTATTAATAGTACTAATAGAGTGTCAGATAGTATTCATAGTACTAATAGCCCAAGTATCTCAAATAAATTTGAAATCCTTAGTCAATTAGATGAAGAGTTAAACGATTGAGTCCAGCCAAAATAGGAGCTATTTGGTTGGACAGCAGCCCTAGATCTGTACAACCCATTAGTGGTTCCATTCCTTCTAAGCAAGTTAGCAATGTGTTCCTAGCCCATTAGTGGTTCCATTCCTTCTAAGCAAGACATCCTGGCGCACATTGATACTTCTCGGGCATCCTATTCTCAGTCTCAACAACCAAGTATTGACTACCGACAATTCGAATATCATGATGGTTTGTTATTCTTTAAAAAGTGCGTATATGTCCCCGATTGCTCCTGTCGCCTTCAAATCGTCCAGCATTGTCATGATACCCATACAACGGGACATTTCGATAGTACTAAGACATTGGAGCTAGTGCAACGATCTTTTTGGTGGCCCTACATGCGCCGTTTTGTTGACGACTACGTTCGGACCTGTGATGCTTGCTGCCGAGCAAAGATACCACGACACCATCCATATGGCTTGTTGGAACCCTTACCTATTCCAAGTAAGCCATGGCAGTCTATTTGTCTTGATTTTATCACAGATCTGTCGGTCTCGCAGGGGTTCGATGCTATCTTAACCATCGTCGATCGATATACGAAGATGGCACATTTCGTTCCGTGTACTAAGGCCATCACTAGCAAGGAAACTGCCGCCCTAGTCATGCGTGAGGTATTTCGGCATCATGGCCTCCCAGACAGTATCATCAGTGACCGAGGACCGCAATTTGTCTCCAAATTTTGGCAACATCTCTTCAAGATGCTCAAGGTCTCTTGCAACCTCTCCTCCGGCTACCATCCTTAGACCGATGGGCAGGTGGAACGAACAAACCAAACGTTGGAGCAATATCTCCGTCGTCGATCGATATACGAAGATGGCACATTTCGTTCCGTGTACTAAGGCCATCACTAGCAAGGAAACTGCCGCCCTAGTCATGCGTGAGGTATTTCGGCATCATGGCCTCCCAGACAGTATCATCAGTGACCGAGGACCGCAATTTGTCTCCAAATTTTGGCAACATCTCTTCAAGATGCTCAAGGTCTCTTGCAACCTCTCCTCCGGCTACCATCCTTAGACCGATGGGCAGGTGGAACGAACAAACCAAACGTTGGAGCAATATCTCCGTCGTCGATCGATATACGAAGATGGCACATTTCGTTCCGTGTACTAAGGCCATCACTAGCAAGGAAACTGCCGCCCTAGTCATGCATGAGGTATTTCGGCATCATGGCCTCCCAAACAGTATCATCAGTGACCGAGGACCGCAATTTGTCTCCAAATTTTGGCAACATCTCTTCAAGATGCTCAAGGTCTCTTGCAACCTCTCCTCCGGCTACCATCCTTAGACCGATGGGCAGGTGGAACGAACAAACCAAACGTTGGAGCAATATCTCCGGTGTTTCCTGAGTTATCAGCAGGACGATTGGGCCGAGATTCTCCACTTTGCGGAGTTTGCGTATAATAATGATGTTCACTCCTCGACTCGAATCTCCCCATTCTACGCTTATACCGGTTCTCATCCTCGTTGGTCGGTGATCGACACCCCGGAACTACCTACCAATCCTCGTGCCGGGGATCATTTGGAGAGACTACGCAAGATCCAGACAGATCTCTCGACTCATCTTCTTCATGCTCAACAGACACAGAAGACTTACGCGGATCGTCATCGGCTTCCCTCCTCTTTCGCCATCGGAGATCGAGTATGGCTCTTACGTCGTCACATCAAGACTACTCGACCGTGTGACAAGTTGGATTATCGACGACTCGGTCCTTTCCGTATTATGGGTAAGGTTAATGATGTCACATTCCGCCTTGATCTCCCTCCGCAGCTTCAGATACATCCAGTTTTCCATTGTTTTCTTCTTGAACCTTATAAAGCAAACACCATTCCCGATCGTGTTACACCACCGCCGCCCCCGCTCGAGTTGGACGCCGACCCGGAGTATGAAGTTGTTGCCATCCTCGATTCCAAACTTATTCGCAACAAACTTTATTATTTGGTCGATTGGCTTGGTTATAGTCCGAGCGAACGCACTTGGGAACTCGTCGAGCATGTTGTCAATGCTCAGGATCTGCTTGCCGATTTCCACCGAAAGTATCCGGACAAACCCGGTCCGCAATCAACACCGACTCGTTCCACTCGTCGTCTTTAAGGGGGAGATAGTGTCATGATATGGCAAGACTCGAACCCATGACCTTATGGTATATGGGTCGAGCTCTTAACCATCACACCATCTATTGTAATTCATAGGATATTATTTTCATTTATGTTTTATTATAAGAAAGTAATGTATATTCCAGATTTCTCTGGAACATTCTAGAAGTTTCACGATTACTCCTGACAACACTATAAAAGAAGGCACTAGACATTATGTTGAACCAAATTGGTTCAACGCCAGTCTTAAGCCTCTTAGTCGCTTTGTACTTATCTTTTCACATAATATATTAGCTGTTGTCATCATCTTTCTCTCTCTCTCATCCTCGCTATCTCTCTCTCTCCTCTTCTCACTTCCTCTCTCGGGAATCTCACGCAGTCCCGTCTTCTTAGTACTAATAGTACTTCTCTTCTTAGTACTAATTCCATCTCTGCTTTAGTACTATTCCTGACAGTAGCTACTCTCTTGTTCTCTCTCTCTATCTGTCACTCTCTATACAACAGTTACAACAATATGACAACAACAACTACTAATAAGTGTTTGCCCTAGGTCACATTTATACTAATATGCCTTAAGGACTATTTACAAATATAGCCTCCATGGGCTTACTAAAACATATTTACAAATATGTCTTCTACATCTGGTTTTCATCGGGTCTTCTACATCCGGTTCTCAAGATCCCATCCGGAGGGACCGAAATCCCAACACTTGTAGAGTAAGCTGAGAATGTAGTGTCATTGAGAGATCAAGTTGCTGATCAATTGACGGTACTGAGTGGCTCGCACTCTATAGTGCCCGAGTTGGCATCGAGCTTGAGATTTCGATCGAGAGGGGTAGACACAGGTTTGCACTCAGGCATCCCGAACTTGTAGAGTAAGTTGAGAGTGTAGTGATGTTGAGAGATCAATATCCCAATTGGTGTCTAAATTACTTCGATACCGAGGAAGTAATGGAGCTCATGCATATCTTTCATTTCAAATTTGCCGGATAAGAGTGATTTGACCTTATTAATGTCGGCTAGATTCTTTCCTCCAATGACCAAATCATCCACGTATAGGATGATGACAATCAGGTTATCCGACACATTTATGACTTAAAGGTCGTTATCCGATTTTGACATTCGGAAGCTGATTTGGTGAAGATACTCGGTGATCTTCGAATGCCAAGCATGTGGTGCTTGCTTGAGTCCATATAGTAGCTTCTTGAGTCGGTAGACTGCTGTTGGATGTTTGGTCAATTCAAAACCGAGTGGTTGAATCATGAACACCTCCTCTTCCAATTCGTCTTGTAGGAAGGCATTCTTCACATCCATTTGGTGGAGGTGCCAACCTTTTGCAGCTGCGAGAGCAATGACTGTTTGAACAGTCATCATCTTTGCCACCGGAGCAAAGTTTTCCTCATAATCAACTCCGTGTGTTTGAGCATATCCCTTGGTTATGGGTTGTGCCTTGTAGCGATTTATCGAGCCGTCAACATTATGTTTTACCTTGTATATCCACCTGCAGCCGATCACTTTCTTGTGTGGAGAATGGGGAATGAGATCCCATGTCTTATTTTTGCATAGAGCTTGCATTTCTTCATTCATAGCTTCAATCCATCGTGGATCCTTGGTTGCCTCGAAAAAGGTTTCCGGTTCTTGGACTGTTGCCACCTTCATCATAAAGGCATAATGATATGCCATATATTCATCGTAGCCGAATCGACTGACTGGGTTCTTCTCTTGAGTGGAGTGACAGAGCTTCTTGTTTGCAGAAGTTATGGCTTGTTTGACTCCATTTGTTCGGATAATTGGGAGATCAAGGCCTTCGAACTCACTATCAAGGGAGTAAGTCAACTCATTGTCGATCGAATCTTCGTATTCTGGCATTTTGCCCTTCCCTTTGTCTGGCTTCAGACTCGGCCGTGATGTGCTTTGGTCACTCGGGGGCTCTTGTGGTCCACTCAACCTTGTCGTAATTGGACTTTCTTCAAACATGTGACCAAGGAGATCTTCATTTGCTATCTCTCATTCGGCCGATTCCAGGTCGACTGGGGTTGGAGTCGGTGTCGTCTCTAGTTCGTACCAAGATGCCGATTCGTCGAAAATGACGTCCCAACTCACTCAAACTTTTCAGGTAGATGGGTTGTAACATTTGTACCCTTTTTGTTTGAGTGAGTACCCTACAAGGATACATTTCTCCGACTTTGGGTTGAGTTTTTGTCGCTTCTCATCGGGAATATGCACGTAGGAAATCGAGCCGAATATCCGGATATGTGATAGATCTGGCTTCTTTCCAAAAAACTTCTCATGAGGGGTTACATTGTGTACCCCAGAGGTTGTATATCTATTCATGAGATAGACGGTTGTGTTAGCTGCTTCTGCCCAATACGATTTCGGCAGGTTTTTCTCCTTCATCATGGCCTTTGCCACCTCTACTATGTGCCGATTCTTTTGTTCGGCTACTCCATTTTGTTGAGGTGTGTGTCGGCTCGAGAATTATTGTCGAATTCCTTCCTTTCGGAGATACACTGTAAATTCATCCGAGAAATGCTCCTTGCCTCCATCTGATCGAAGGCATCATACATGCCAACTTGTGGCTTTTTCAATTTCATTTTTAAACCTTTGGAAGTGTTCAAACACTTCACTCTTCTGTTGCATAGGATAGATCCAGGTATGCCCCGACAAATCGTCGATGAACGTGATATAATATCGGCAACCACCGAATGTTTCCATCTGGGTTGGTCCCCACACATCTGAATGTACTACATCCAGGATCCCCTTGCTCACATTCCTCTCTTTTAGGAATGGTTGTCGGTGTTTTTTGTCGAATTGACAGGCTTCACATACACCTACTATCTCCTTTTCAGTAAATGTCGGGAGTCCAATTACGACTCCTTTTGACTGCATTCCTTTAAGCTTTTGGAAATTGATGTGAACAATTCGCTTGTGCCATAGTTTCAAGTTGGTTTTGACTTTGAGGCCTTTTGCAAACATAACCAACTTCACCTCATTCGATTCGAGAATAAATATTCAGCCTTTTCTTTGACCATGAGCTACCAATCGATCTTCTTTCTCAATAAAGCACCCTTCATTATTGAATCGTACTTGCATGCCTTGTTCGACAATCTAGCCTACCGAGACCAGGTTTTTTGTGATGGTTGGGACATGCAATACATTCTTGAGATAGGTTTGTTTGCCTTCATTCCCAAATGGGACATTTTCGATATGCCGAATCGAGTTGTGTCATCTCCAGTTTCGACATAGTCGAGTCGATCGGGCTTTCTCAACTCTCGGAACCAATCTTTATGAGATGTCACATGATTGGATGCTCCTGAGTCTACAAACCATACATCGTTTGAGGAAGAGGTGCTTTGTCGGGCCCTGTGCCGGCATCGAATGTGCTTTATGCCTCATTATGAACATCCTGCCATGATTGACATAGTCGGAATTCATGGCATAGTTCGTGAGTTGTTGACTGATCGAAGCCGACTCTCGTTGCTTCTTTCGGCACTCCACTTCGTGGCCGAGTTTCCCACAATACCCGCATTCGATCAGGTTGTTGCGATGGCTTGGTCCAGCAGGATGGCTCCCCCTTCTGCCGAACTCCCTAGGATTGTTCTTATCGTCTTGCCATTGGTGGGAGTTGTGTTCTCGGGTCGCCCTCAGCCGAATCGGCCTCTATTTCCATGACCAAATCCTCTTCCATCATCCAACTAGGAGTACAGCATTTGACCATCGCGTGCATTGCTCCTTTGTCGGGCATGATTTTCTTCCACCAACAATATCAACTGAAGGTCGAAAAAGGAAGGAGGATTTTCTCTTGCGAGAATGGCCAATCTAATCATGTTGAATCGTGGTGCTAAGCCGTCAAGGCATATTTGTACCATTTCATCATCATCGATGATGACATTGATCAAACCGAGGGCATCACATAGTTCCTCATTCTTCAAGGTATAGTTAGTGATCGACATATCCTTGTTGTATATTGTTTAACTCCTGTTGGACTTGGAGCTTTTGTGTAGCCATGTTGGCTACGAAAATCTTCTTGAGATTACCCCAAGCTTCGTTTGGTGTCTTTGCCTCTCGAATATAGTTGAGCATGTAATCATGAATGCATGATGCAAGGCAATACAACACACGACTTGCAACCTGCTCCCAGGTTGGATAGTCGGCGTGTGTTGGGTTGGGTTGCGTTTCGTGACCTCCCTCAATGTAGCTCCAGTATCCTTGACCTGGTGTGCAAGGCTCCTTCACTTCTTTTACCTGATCCTTCAAAACCTTTTGAGGTTGAAACCGATGCAAGTGATTATGCTATAGGTGTTGTCTTATATCAAGATGGTAAACCAATAGAGTAAGAAACTTGATTTTGCTCAATGTCGGTATACCGTTCAAGAAAATGAATTATTTGCAATTATACATGCACTCAAAGCATGGCGTCATTATCTTTATGGAAATCGCTTTGTGGTAACTACGAACCACGAGTCCTTGAAATATTTTTGTGACCAACAAGACCTGAAAGGTCGTAAGGCACGATGGGCTAATCTCATCCAGGACTTTGATTTTTCAATTACGATATCGTAAAGGTTCCATGAATACTGTTGTTGATGCACTAAGCCGCATTCGTGAAGTTAACATGCTTAGCTTCACTGAAATAACATCAGATCTTTACGATCACCTTCAAGGAAAGTATCCTGATGACAGTTATTTTGTGAAATATTGGGCAAGAGTTGAGTCTGGAACAAACACCACCACATCCTCGAAGGAATACTTCCACATTGCTAACGGTCTGCTCTACCATAATGGGAAGGTTTGTGTTCCAGATTTGCCTGAAGTCAAAAAGAGAATTCTTTTTTAATGCCATGATGCACCCTCTACGGGGCACCCCGGAATACATCGTACAATCGTTCTCATCTCCACTCAATTCTATTGGCCTAATATGCGTCCTGACATACATAGCTATGTGACTAAATGTCACCAATGTCAGGTTAACGAAGCCGAGTGACTTAAAGCCGCATGACTTTTACATCCCTCGGACATTCCCAACAATAAGTGGGAAAGTATATCCATGGATTTTATTGTTAGCCTTCCTCGCACCCAAAACGACCATGATGCCATCTGGGTTGTGGTTGATAGACTAACTAAAATGGCCAGATTTATTGCTACTAAAACCATGGTAACAGCTTCTGAATTGGCTTACCAATTCGTTGACGAGTTATTTCGTTTTTATGGGTTACTGATGGATATTGTGAGTGATCGAGATCCAAAGTTTACTAGTGACTTCTAGACTCAAGTCTTTAAGAAGTTAGAAACTACATTGAGCATGAGCTCCATGGAACATCCTCAATCCGATCGACAGACAGAACGAGTAAATCAAATTATTGAGGACATGCTTCGAGCATATGTTGGTACAAAACCAACAAAATGGGAACGTTATCTCCCAAATTTGGAGTTTGCTTATAATAGCTCCAAGCATACATTCACGACATATAGTCCTTTTATGTTGATGTATGGTTTTCAGCCACAAGCCCCGATTGATGTTAATATACATCATGATGAGTTGCGAAGTATGCAAAACTTTCTTCGGGATATACAAGATATGTTGCATATTGCACGAGATAATATAAAAACAGCTCAAGATAGAGAGCGTTTTTATGCCGATCATCATAGGCAACCTCATGTATTCAACCCTAGATAGACGGTATTTTTACGTGTACCTCACAATTCTAAGACATTGTCTAAGGGTAAGTGCGCTAAGTTAGCCCCACGGTTTTGTGGACCTTTTACAGTCCTCAAACGCATTGGGTCATCAGCCTATCGTCTCGCTCTTCCCGATGGTGTTGAAATTCATCCAGTTTTTCATGTGAGTCGTCTAAAAGAACTTCTAGGTTTTGGCAACAATACATTTACAACTGAAACTCTGGTTACTTCTGAAGAATTATCTTCTAAACCACATGTACCAGAAAGAATTCTCGATGTTAAAACAAAAAAATTACGTACTACGGAAATCCGAGAATTTAGAATAAAATGTATGGATAAATCAATAAAAGATGCCACATGGAAACGCGAAAATTCTCTTAGAACTAACTTCCCCAACTTTCAATTGCAAGAGTGCAATGTTTTAAAGAGGGGGAGTATGTTACGGGCATGACCATATAATATCCCGTGGTGAGAATTTACCGTAGTATTCTATACACGTTGTCGTAGTGTATTTCGTACACTACGTGAAAAAGTAAAAATAATATAACCGATTTAATTACATATAAATAAATAAAATAAGAATATCAAAATATTTATCACGTGCATAGGGCAGGATTCGAACCCTGTACCTCCACGTAGCCAAACCTCAACTTTACCATTATACTACCTTATCTTTAGTGTTCTATAAATAGATTTAATAACTATAAGTCCTTTATTTGCGCCTACCTTTATTAAAAGGTAAATCGTGCATTTTTAGAGTGTGTGAATATTTTATAGAAAAAAAACGCAAGCAACTAAAAAGTGACTCGTGCACATCTAGCGTGCATGAGCACTATATTTAGCAAATAAAAGCAAGGATTAGAAAAGCATCACATGCATATTTAGTGTGCATGAACATATTAGAAAAAAAAAGCATGTAGCTATGCTTAGTCTCTCCCATCACTACATAAGGATGGAGAGCACAATGTAATAGTGTGTGAAATATTTGGGAAATTGGATATATTTCCTAAAACACCAATTAACAAACTATACTCGTGGGATTCACGAGATTTCTATATCTTTCTCTATCAATCTAAATACATATTCTTACATAAATATTAATCAATAAAATACATTATACTTGTGGGATTCACAAGTTTCTAATAATCTACTCATAATTATAATAGTCTCAAATTCTTCCTCCTCCTAGTCCAAAACCCCGGTGGTTCCCACCCGACTCACGCAACGATCCGGAGCCGAAAGGCACAACAATGTGGATAAGTGTGAGGGTTAAACGAGAGTGTAAAGAAGGGGAGGATTACTTTTAATCCTCGAGATTGAGAAAACCCATTAGGCCAAGTGTGAACTTGCATGGGGGCCTTGGGTATCACTATAAATAAGAGGCCTAGCTACCCGCATTTCATCATCTTTTGACTACGTCGAGACTCTATTTCGTGGTGGTTCAACTCTTGTAGTGAGCGCGCCAGCACTAGGTACGGCTCGACGCCACGACGGTGGTATGGGACGCCAATCGAGGCTCGAGTCCGTCTCGATCCCTTCACTCAGGGGTGGTCGGGTGGATCGGCACCCTTCTTTCTCTCTCTCCTTTCTATCTTTCTATCTTTTATCCTTATCATATGCTTACTTTAGATAATATCTCTAACAATCTTCAAGGGGAATTTTCCTTAATATGCCTAAGGTTCCAAGACACCAATCTACTTTTGAATTTCATTTTAATAGAGCCTTCAAAACTGATTAATGATGAACTAAAAAGGTTACTTAAAAATAATGAGATTTATTTTTACCTTTTGGATAATGTAAGAATCTCTTGTATAGAACTTTCCATAATCAAATTTGGGTAAAGGAACCGGTTGAAAATCTTCAATTCTCCAAATATCCATTCCGCTCAAAATTAATGTAAGATGCAAAAAAACAAACCAATTGTTTCTAGTTTGAGACTTTATTACCAATCCTTAAAACGAGTATTATTCTTTATAGGATACATTTTCTAACCAACTCCTTGGAATGCAGGATCAACATTTTTCATCGGCACAACCATTTCACAATGGTTCTGGCTGATTGAGACAAGATTCTTTATTATGGTTGGCACATGCAAAATGTTTTTCATGTAGGTTTTGTCCACTATCTTTCTCAAATGGGACACTATCGATATGCTGAATGGGGTGCATTGTGTCAACGCCAATTTCCACATAGCCGGGTTGGTCGGGCTTTTGCAACTCACAGAACCAATCTTCATGAGACGTCATGTGATTGGACGTTGTCGTGAAGAAAACCGTCCCCATGCGCAAACCGTGTATAGTGTGAGTGAACCGGCCCTTACACGCGGGCACGTCCCTTGTCGTATAGTAGATAGGTAGGCACAAAGGTTAAATCCTAGGTAGCAATATTCTGTAAGGGAAATCGAGGAGTATCTCTGTCCGAAAGGACAGAGAATTAATGTGATGTAAACGGGTGAAACAGCCTCCCTCCTTGAGCTATAAAAGAGAGGGAGCCGGGGGAGAGAAGATATCGCGCGCTAGAGGGAACGAAGTGTTGTCGGACTGGGACCGAGCTCTTCTTCTCTATCATTCTCCATAGCTTTCTTTTGCGCAGGCTCTCAAGAGGCTGAATCTGCTCCGTGGAATGTCCGTGTGCTTCCGGCAGAATCTCCATCTTGCTCTCCTGTGTGCGTGGGGATCAGGCGTCGACATCCACCTTGCCGACTTGGCCGGCTGTAACCGTTCGAGTCGTCTGCATACATACAAATACATGCCTATATTTACATACACACTCTAGTGTTCTCAACTCGCGTCTCCTGTGTTGTTGTGACGCATCCCCGTGCGCTTCTTTGTCTATACGTGAGTGAGCGTCTCTCTCTCTCTCTCTCTCTCTCTCTCTCTCTCTCTCTTTTCCTCACCTATTCCTCGGTCCAAGACCCCAGTGGTCCCGCCTTGTTCTCCACGCACGCGCGTAACAACGCGACATATTTGGTGAACCCGACATGAACAGGCGGCAGAGGAGTAGAAGATGAGGGGGTCGGACCTTGCAGAAGCCATGGCTTCGGCTGTAGACCGTATAGTGAGTGCGCGCGAAGGCACCGGCGTCCTTGATAGGGCTATCGAGGCGGTTGTCGGTACGATCGGCCGGTTTAGTGGGAAGGATGCCACGAGCTACTTGGTGTCCTACCGGGCTGAGATGGTAATGAAGGACATTCCAGAAGAGAGGCGTCTAGCCGGATTCCCTCGAGTGGCGATGCCGGGTATCCATACGGAGGTGCTCGAGGTATGGGCCGAGAGCCGGACCTGGGAGGAGTTCGAAGGTCGGCTCCTCGAAAGATACGGGCTTGAAGATGCGCTTCGACTTTCGAAGCGGGACTTCATGGAGTGGGTGGAGACCCCCGACAAAGGAAGGAACGCGTCAGTGCTCCTTCGGGAGTTTGAGGAACGCTTCGCGCGCCTCTCGGTGCTTGACCGGACCGTTCTGGACACAAGTCGTGTCCTATTGTTTGTTAAGTCGGTTGACGAGCGGGATCGGGAGCAGGTAGGCCTCCTATTGGAGACTGATGACGGGCTGACGGCCGACTGGGCCGTGGTGAAAAGGGTCTGTGGCCGTTTCGACAAACGGCGGGAATGGGTTGACAAAGGATCGACAGGGGCGGGCTCTGTCGCAGCAAAGAAGCTCGAGCCAACACCACCAACGCGAAGGGAAGAGACCCAAGATTGGCTCGAGACCAGGTCGGCTTTAACTAGCATGGTCAAGGGCTCGTCCGGGGGAGTAGCTCTGGAGGAGCTGACGCGGATGGTAAAGGATCTCCAGATCGCCTAGGCACGAAGGGATGGTGGTGAACAGGCCCGTGACCAACGACCTTTGGCTGAAAACAGGTGCATGTGGTGTGACGCGGTTGGGCACATTCGGAAGTACTGCGGGGACTTCGCCGAGGCGATGAGAAGCAACGTGGTGTACTTGTGGAACGGTCGGGTGCACGCCAGCGAGACCCGAAGGGCCCTGAACTTGAACGTCGGGCGAGGGGGTATGAAAAGGCTGATGGAGGAGGCAGCGGCTTGTCACACGAAGACCGTCCACTACTTGGCGTCAGCTGGTATTCGGGTCGGAGGTGGCGAGGCCCCGAAGATGAACAAAGCCGGGTTCTGGCCGACGATGCTGGAAGGCCTCGCCGGCGCACGACTGAGGAAAGAAGAGGTGGACCGCGTGGAAAAACGGGTCCGGGAGGTAACCGGGTGGAGTGACCCGGTGGAAGAAAAGACGGGCTTCGTCGAAGCCGCTTGTCAAAACTACGAGGCTCTAGTGAAGGACAAGCGGGTAGGAAAAACCGGAGGGGCCGGGCCCTCGCATCGATATGAAACTCGATTCAGGCAAAGACGGAATGAGGCTGTTGTAACCGGCGCCCAGGATAATCCCAAGAAGAGCGGGTACCGGCTGGGCACAGAAATCGAAAGATCCACGGACCTGCGAAAGGTCCTGGAAGAACGAATCCTCGACAACAAGGTGGAGCTATCGCTGAGGGAAGTGCTCGGGATCGCCAAGAAGGAGTTCCACGACTCCATCGTAGACTTGGTGAAGAGGAAGAGGCTGTCGACAGAGACAGAACCGGAGAAGCCGGTGGAGGTGCGAATGACGCACATAGAGGACATGGCGCTGGAAGACGAGTTGGTGGAGAGCCACTATTCGAGGCCGCATTGGGCCAGAGCGACCACGGAGACCCCCGTGAAGATCAAAGATGTTCATGAACCGGTGGTGGCGTTGGTGGACCATGGTTCAGAAATCAATTTGATGTCCATGGACTTCTATAAGAAGGGAAAATGGCCGATCAACACCAAGCACGGGTGGAAAATACGAGCGGCGACGTGTGCCACCGAAGAACTGCATGGAGCCTGCCCGAACGTACGAGTAAAGATCGGCGATGTCGAGATTGACCATCACTTATTCGTACAGGAGACGTCCTCACATCCGGTTATACTAGGAGAACCATACATCACGGCAGCACGGATGGAGACCAAGGTGCTGGACAACGGCTCGGCCTATGCAAGGGTCAAGAGCCAGGATGGGCGTCACTCGGTCCAGTTCCTGACGGTGAGACCGAACAATGAGAGGAACCACGAGACCCTCGAGAGCGAAAGCCGGGAGGATATTTGAAGAGGGCTATCAAGGCGTGGGGCCGCGATAGTCCGGACACTCCGGGAAAACCCCACAAGTGTGTAATAGCGAAGAAGACCTGTGCTATAAGTAGGGAATTTTGGTTCTTCGACAACGGAGGGTGTACGACAGTCGATGTTGTTGGCCGGAAGAAGAGAAGGGCGGAGGAGCAACGAGTTGCGAATAAAGGGGGTTGCGTCGGACCCGAGTTTACGAAATCCAGCCCGCATAGGACACATGTTCACCGACATAACGCTGCGCGAGCTCAAAATCGGTGGGGGCGGCTTCCTACGGCTGGCAGAAGAGGACCATTTTCGGGGAATGCTCGGAAGGCACGGGAAGGCTTTCGCATTCTCACCGGAGGAGATTGGGTGCGTAGACCCGACAGTCGTGGAACCGATGGTGATATTCACGGTACCGCATGTGCCGTGGAGTCTCAAACCGATTCCAGTACCCAGAGCTCACATCCCGAAGTTGATGGAGCTGTTAAAGCAGAAGGTCGAGATGGGAATCCTCGAACCATCGAGTGCCCCATACTCGAATCGGTGGTTTACCGTGCCGAAGAAGGACGGCATGCTGCGCTTTATTCAAGACCTGCAACCGGTCAACAAGGTGACCATTCGAAACACAGGAATCGGACCGACAATAGATGAGTTTGCGGAGGCCTTCGCCGGAAGGTCGATTTACTCGGTCGGTGATCTCTACTCGGGGTACGATCAGTTCCAGCTTGCCGTAGAGAGCAGAGACATCACGACAATGCGAACTCCTCTCGGCCTAGTACGGATGTGTACCCTACCGCAAGGAGGGACGAACTCGGTGGCTCACATGGTGAACGCAATGAACAAAGTGCTGAGGGATTGTATCCCGGACATCACCATGCCGTTTTTGGACGACGTCCCGATCAAGGGATGCCCGGTGGAGGAAAGGGACGAGACGATCAGACCGGACGGATGCCGGAAATTCGTGGCGACGCACATCGATGACTGCGAGAAGGTGCTGCAGAGGTTGGAGGGAGCGAGGCTCACCTTCTCCGGGGGGAAATCGGCCTTTGGGCAACCAGAGATCATGGTCGTCGGACACCTATGCGGGCCGTACGGCCAGAAACCGTCTCCGACTAAGGTAGAAGCCATTTCCGCGATGAAGAACGACTGTAGCTCGGTCACGGAGGTTTGGAGGTTCTTGGGAGCGTGCGCGTTCTACCACATATGGATCCCGCATTACGCTCATGTCGCGGAGCCGTTATACGGGTTGCTGAAAAAGGGGCGAAAATTCGAGTGGAGAGACGAGCATACGGAGTCTGTCCGGAAGATGAAGGAAGCACTTGTCGCGGCTCCGGCACTCCGAAAGGCTATCTACGGAAAGAGCACTCCAATTTACGTAACGGTAGACACGAGTCCGACCGGGATCGGATGGGTCGTCAACCAAGAGGACGAGGACGACATGCGTTCCCCGATTCGGTTCGGCACGAAGGTCCTCAGCGAACGACAACAAGGATACGCCCAGGTTAAGCGCGAGCTCTGGGGTATCGTTTCGGCGGTAAAGGCCGATAAAGACTACCTGATCGGGACAGAGGTAATTATCGAGACGGACTGCCTGCCGATCCTTGGCATGGTTTCCGGATGCGTGACGTCGGACCTGGCAATCCTCAGGTGGATAGCGTACATCAAGTCCCTGAATCCAGAAATACGACACATTTCCGGGAAAGACAACGCCATGGTCGACATGCTCTCAAGGGCGAGGTTCGAAAACGACGACGGCATGGTTTCAGAGGACGAGGAAGTCGGCGTGAACTTCTTCGAGGCGGCTCACGTAACAACCGGCAGGGAATGCTCTCCAACGCTTAACGATTTCGACGAGAGCAAGTACGACGGGGAGTGGCTGCAGATCGGCGGGTTCCTGAGAACAATGACACCGGACGCGGCATGGACAACGGACGAGGCCAACCGGATTTGGAAGAAAGCCTACCGATTCTTTCTCCGGGACGGATACATATGGAAGCACCCGAAGAAGAGGAACGACATCCCGCTCCGAGTGGTGGCGAAGAAGGAGGATCAAGAGGATTTGTTGGCGGCGTACCACGATAGCCCGTGGGCTGGACACCGTGGAACGTGGGCCACGTTCGAAAAGCTAAAGGGGAAGTACTGGTGGCTGGGACTATACCGGGACGTGCATCGGTTCGTGACGACTTGCGAAAGCTCTCAGGTGCACTCCATGATCCGACATCGGGACGAGCTTCACCCAACCTACCCTCTGACCGTCCACTTCAAGTGGATGGTGGATTTGGTGACGATGCCAATGGGGGTAGGACAGATGCGGTATCTAGTGTTGGCTCGGGAAGATCTAACGAACCAGGTTGAAGGCCGAGCCCTGCAGAACAAGACGACGACAACCGTGTGCCGGTTTTTGATTGAGGACGTAGTATGCCGATACGGGTGCGTAGGGAAGATCGTGGCTGACTGTGGTGAGTTGGACGCAGAAGAGGCCGAAGAGTTGTTCGACCGGCTAGGAGTCAAACTTTCGCTCACCACAGCGTACAATCCGGAGGCGAACGGAAAGGTGGAGCGCGGACACGGGCCAATTGTCAAAGCGCTAGTACGGGCGTGCGAAGGCCGAGTCGGGGACTGGCCACGGCTGCTACCTTATGCCTTGTGGGCGGACCGGACTACGCACAGTTCGGTAACCGGGTTCATGCCGGCCGAGTTGATGTTCGCACAGAAGCCGATCATGCCAACAGAGCGAACGATCTCCTCGTGGGCCATGGTGGACTGGAGGGATGAGATGAGCCAGGAGGAACTGTTGGCGGCGCGGATTCGACAGCTCGAGCGGAGGCTGGAGGACGTAGAGCGAGCCGCGGAGAAACTTCGAGTAGCGAGGATAAGGAACAAAGCCCGATTCGACCGAACACACCGGTCCAGGCCAAGGAAGATCGAGGAAGGCGACTGGGTGCTAGTCTACGACACCAGCCTCGACAATCAACACATGGCCACGCGGAAGTTTGCGAGGAGGTGGTTCGGGCCTTACATAGTAACAGGCGCCAATGGCAATGGGACGTACCATCTCGCGGAGCTCGACGGTACGAGAATGACGATACCGGTAGCGGGGAAGAGGATCAAAGCGTTCAAGAAACGGCACGACGGGGAGCTAGGGCTAGGAAGCATGGATAGTGACGACGAGCAGCCCGAGGTGGAGGATGAACCGGTAAACGAGGAATAACGCAAGGATCGGTTTTTTCCCGTAAAAACCCAATTATGGCGCATACCGGTGGATGCGCGGTTAGGTGGGGGCGGATGTCGTGAAGAAAACCGTCCCCATGCGCAAACCGTGTATAGTGTGAGTGAACCGGCCCTTACACGCGGGCACGTCCCTTGTCGTATAGTAGATAGGTAGGCACAAAGGTTAAATCCTAGGTAGCAATATTCTGTAAGGGAAATCGAGGAGTATCTCTGTCCGAAAGGACAGAGAATTAATGTGATGTAAACGGGTGAAACGGCCTCCCTCCTTGAGCTATAAAAGAGAGGGAGACGGGGGAGAGAAGATATCGCGCGCTAGAGGGAACGAAGTGCTGTCGAACTGGGACCGAGCTCTTCTTCTCTGTCGTTCTCCATAGCTTTCTTTTGCGCAGGCTCTCAGGAGGCTGAATCTGCTCCGTGGAACGCCCGTGTGCTTCCGGCAGAATCTCCATCTTGCTCTCCTGTGTGCGTGGGGATCAAGCGTCGGCATCCACCTCGTCGACCTAGCTGGCTGTAACCGTTCGAGTCGTCTGCATACATACAAATACATGCCTATATTTACATACACACTCTAGTGTTCTCAACTCGCGTCTCCTGTGTTGTTGTGACGCGTCCCCGTGCGCTTCTTTGTCTATACGTGAGTGAGCGTCTCTCTCTCTCTCTCTCTCTCTCTCTCTTTTCCTCACCTATTCCTCGGTCCAAGACCCCAGTGGTCCCGCCTTGTTCTCCACGCACACATGTAACAACGCGACAACGCGCAGAGACGACAAACCATACATCTTCCGGCATGGAGATGCTTGTCGTGCCCGATACAGACATGGAATTTCCTATGTGCCTCATTACGAACATTCCAGTTCTTCGTGAACATTGTTGTATACACAACACATGCGGATGGGCTTAGATCAAGCTACCAGTAGCTCTAATACAATGTAAACAATCGTGTGTGATTTTGTGCAACAAAAGAAGTGTGTGTGTGTGTGTATGAGAGAGAGAGAGAGAGAGAGAGAGAGAGAGAGAGAGAGAGAGAGAATTGATCTCTATCGGACTAAGAAGCTCGACTCGACAACCGAAAGTGGGTGTGACGAGAGCTCTCACACCCGAGAAACCCTCTCTCTATACCTCGAAAGGGAATGCCAGTTTTATCAGGTAATCCCGACTAGCTCGTGTACCTCGAAAGGGCTTTTGCAACTCACAGAACCAATCTTCATGAGACGTCATGTGATTGGACGTTGTCGTGAAGAAAACCGTCCCCATGCGCAAACCGTGTATAGTGTGAGTGAACCGGCCCTTACACGCGGGCACGTCCCTTGTCGTATAGTAGATAGGTAGGCACAAAGGTTAAATCCTAGGTAGCAATATTCTGTAAGGGAAATCGAGGAGTATCTCTGTCCGAAAGGACAGAGAATTAATGTGATGTAAATGGGTGAAACGGCCTCCCTCCTTGAGCTATAAAAGAGAGGGAGACGGGGGAGAGAAGATATCGCGCGCTAGAGGGAACGAAGTGCTGTCGAACTGGGACCGAGCTCTTCTTCTCTGTCGTTCTCCATAGCTTTCTTTTGCGCAGGCTCTCAGGAGGCTGAATCTGCTCCGTGGAACGCCCGTGTGCTTCCGGCAGAATCTCCATCTTGCTCTCCTGTGTGCGTGGGGATCAAGCGTCGGCATCCACCTCGTCGACCTAGCCGGCTGTAACCGTTTGAGTCGTCTGCATACATACAAATACATGCCTATATTTACATACACACTCTAGTGTTCTCAACTCGCGTCTCCTGTGTTGTTGTGACGCGTCCCCGTGCGCTTCTTTGTCTATACGTGAGTGAGCGTCTCTCTCTCTCTCTCTCTCTCTCTCTCTTTTCCTCACCTATTCCTCGGTCCAAGACCCCAATGGTCCCGCCTTGTTCTCCACGCACATGCGTAACAACGCGACAACGCACAGAGACGACAAACCATACATCTTCCGGCATGGAGATGCTTGTCGTGCCCGATACAGACATGGAATTTCCTATGTGCCTCATTACGAACATTCCAGTTCTTCGTGAACATTGTTGTATACACAACACATGCGGATGGGCTTAGATCAAGCTACCAGTAGCTCTAATACAATGTAAACAATCGTGTGTGATTTTGTGCAACAAAAGAAGTGTGTGTGTGTGTGTATGAGAGAGAGAGAGAGAGAGAGAGAGAGAGAGAGAGAGAGAGAGAATTGATCTCTATCGGACTAAGAAGCTCGACTCGACAACCGAAAGTGGGTGTGACGAGAGCTCTCACACCCGAGAAACCCTCTCTCTATACCTCGAAAGGGAATGCCAGTTTTATCAGGTAATCCCGACTAGCTCGTGTACCTCTTGAAGGGGACTTCTACGAAACTATGTGTTTGATGGGCTTGAGGCGTGAGTCGGAGTCGATGAGTGAGGACGCAAAGGCAAAAAATCAAAGGCAAAGGCAAGAGAGTTTTTTTGGAGTTACTTCCAAAAGACAGGCCTAGTTTTATAAATTTGTAGCCAAATTGTATATAATTGTAGACAAAGCCCCAAGCATTTTATGTTAATCGATATCGAAACAGAGAGGAGAGGAAGAGACCACAGGAGGACACATAGATTATTATAATTAGGGTTTCCTCTGCGACGCGAAGATTTACGCAGAGCGAGCGCCATAGCCACACTCAGACACACACACACACACAGACAGAGATAGATAACTTCTCTGCGTGTGTGTGTCTGTGTGTGAGAGAGAGAGAGAGAAAGAGAGAGCGAGAGCGAGTGAACGAGAGGTTCTTCTCTGTGCATTTAGTCTCCACCAATTTCTCTTCCGTCTCTTCTGTGTGTGTGTGTGTGTGTGTGTATATATATTTATACACACAAGAGATAAATAGAATCCATGGCGGCCCTCATGGATTATGATCGCAGACCTGAGAAGAGAGGAAGGATTGCTTATGAAGAATCAATTGTTCGTGGATACGAGGTTAGTTTCTTCCTTTTCTTTTGTTCTTTTCTCCTCGGAAAGAGGCACGGGGGTTTCTTTCCCATTTTAGACCATTGATCTTCTTTGTTCACATCAAAAGCGAATCGCATATAATTCAAGATTTCTCTCTCTCTCTGATCGATACAGTTGTTTCTGCTTCTCCTCACGTGCAGAGAAATCCCTTTCTTTCTTAAACCAGGGATTTCTAGTTCCAAAACTTTCATTGGTTTTTGGGTCTTGGTTTTAGTACCAGTTCTAAGTTAGACCATGGATTGCAGTTCTTTCACTAGTTTTGCCTTTATTTGGACAAGTAAATTCACTGTTTAAAATAAAATATTAGGAATTTTGCTGGAAAATATTAGCGCTTTGTGGTTGATGTTAGGTTATGGTTGGAAAGATTAGAATATATGTTCTCATATTTAGGTTATGGTTGAAAAGGTTAGGTTTTTTGTCTTCATTTATAGGTTATATCTGCAAGTAGTTAGTTTTTGAGGGTCGGGTTTAACTTTAAGCATATACATCACATAATTGTTTCCTTAAGTGAGTGTGATATGCTAAGCATTTGAGAGTAGGCATTTTGACGGTTTGCTTAGATATGAAATTCATTAATAGATCAGAATCTTAGGGTTTTGGATACTTTTCCCTTTCTTGAGCAACAAAATTCCTGTTGATGTCTAAGACAAAAAAATGGATCAGTATTAAAATATAGCTTCCGAATTTTGATTTTGATTTCAAATGAATGGTATACACTTAATAGAACATGGTTAGTATTATTTTTGTGACCTTCACAGACTTAGTTGTGATAGGATATATATTCAAGCATGGGCATAATAGGGTTTTAGGGTTCATTTTCTAATATAAAATAAATGAACATATTTCACTAGTTCATTTAATAATTTTCGTTTTAGATTAGAAAATCTTTAATTTTAGTTTAGTTTAGGGTCACAAATTATGGATGTTGTGGTCAGTTTTGTGTCCTATTTCGAGTAATATCATTGTACTCAGGGTGTTTAGAGGCTGTATATAATGGAATTCTCTTAATAGTTGTGGTTGGCTTCATATTTGAGCTTGAAATCACAAGAGGTTCAGGGTTTCACTGTCCAATACACATGAAAAATAGTTGTTCTGTTGGAGGCATGGTTAACTTATTTCTTTCTTTTAGGAAAGGTCTATCATCTAGGATTCATTTCTAGGTCACAATGCTGAGGTTTTCTAGTTCAAGTTTAGTTTATGGCTGAACTACCCATCCTTCTCCAAAAGTGTTGATGATGTTTGCTGATTGTGGTAGATACATTTGATCATATTGATCATTGGAGTTTTATCTATTTTAAAGAAAGTGAATTTATTTATGATATTCACTGATGGTGGTAGACTGCATTTGAGTATAAAGATTGAGGATTCATCTTCCAATAGAAATGAGCATTTTATTTTCTTTGTAGACGGGATTTCCTTCATTTTTTGTGTTCATATTTGTGCTAGAGATTATGGACGTATAGGGTTCAATTGTCTAATATAAATGAAAATATGAATATTTATTACATTCAGTGGTTGTGTTGGCTATATTTGGTGTTAGAAATGATGGACCTCATTATTTTTCTGTATGTATGTTTATGCTATTCATCGGATATGGTAGGCTATCTTTGAGCATAGGGATACAGGAGATTAGGGATTCATTGTCCAATATAGAAGGAAAGTATTGTTTTAATTGGCTACTTGTTTATAATGGATTGCCTTCATTCATTATGGTAGAACTTATATTTGATCATGGGATTTCATTTTCCATTTGTTTATGATGTTCATTGATTGTGGTAGGCAATGTTTGAGCATAGGTATAATGAGGATTTAGGGTTTCATTGTCCAAAAAGAACAGAAAATAGTGTTTTAATTGGCAAAATATACATACTGGATTGCCATCATTGATTTTGGTTGGCTATATTTGAGTATAGGGGTCATGAGGGGTTTAGGATTTCATTGTCCAATAAAAAAGAAAAAAAAGTTTGTTTATGATGGTGGAACATGGATGCCGAATGAATTTGTGTAGGCCCAGAATGTTGCCCAGAGTGGGCATCATCATCATCATCTTCTTCATCATCATCATCATCATCATCATAATTACATGGAGCATGAAAGACATGACAGGGGGGATGGTGGTGCTGCTGCTCAAATTGCCTCAGTCTCTTCTCATATGAATGCTTATGTCAATGGAGCGTCTCGGGTTCAATCCCCGCCTTGGCGTGAAGATGACAAAGATGGACACTATACGTTTGAGCTAGGAGAAAACATAACTCCCCGCTGTAATGACCCGTTAAATTTCACACATCTTGGCAACTGTGGTGCAATGCTACTTTATAGATATTTTTTGCTTGTGTTTCTATCTTGTTAAATAATAACGTTGGTTTAACATTTATGCATACCTTGTTTTCTCTTTAACCTGTGGAATTTGAGGTTTCTTTTTGTTAGTACATTGGTCTGACTTCAATTTTCGTGTGGTGTTTTCGTGTTCGGGGTGAGCAGACAAAATCCTCAGCAAGATGGGGGAAGGTGAGCTATTTATATTCAACAACTTCCCTTCGGGTTTCTTATTTTGTACACGTATTTTTATTCTTACATGTAACCATAGACTGATTAATGGCTGTGTTAATGAATATTTTCTTGCATATATTCTGTTAAATTGCTGCCATGAGCATCTTTTGGGAATGTGGGTGGTGCCTGAGTACTGGAACTTTTTTTAGTTAAGCTTGGCATGCTGAATGTATGTTGTTTGGAATGTTTTGTAGTGTATTTGCTTTGACATAGGTATTCTAATCCAACTCATTGTCAATATAACATTTTCTTTTGAGCTTGTCTTCAGAATTTTGAACAATGTCTTTTCTTTGAGATGTGAGTGGTGTAACATCCAACGATCTATCTTCATTATGTTGGAGGGATGAATGATATAATGTGGAGTCCTGCAGGGACATTTGGCAGAGTATTGGAATGTTGGGATCGTGAAGACCAGGATTATGTAGCTATTAAAGTCATTCGAAATGTCCAGAAGTATCGTGATGCCGCTATGATTGAAATAGATGTACTCCGTGTGCTTGCCAAGCACGACAAGACTGGCTCACGGTCTGTCTTATAAATAACATTCATGTTGCGAGAGAGAATTGTTATTAGTGGCATTGATAGTTTTAGTATTTGTACATGCTCTTCTTATGTGCTAATGGATGAAAAGTGACATTAAAATATATATAATATTTTGCTCTCTAAATATGTGCTCTTTTTTTCATAAATGCAGGGGTTGTGTTCGTCTGAGGTGCTGGTTTGATTATCGCAAACACATATGCATTGTAAGCACACATGACAAGTTACCTACAAATTTGAGAGATATTATTGGTCTATTTATCTGATGAATAATTTCACGACAAATTTGAAAGAAGATCTCTAGTGTACATTAGTCTGATTTATCTCATGAATCAATGTTTTTTATTGCTAGGTTTGTGATAAATTGGGACCAAGCTTGTATGATTTTATAAGCAGAAACAGTTACAGACCTTTTCCTGTTGATCTGGTCAGGGATTTTGGGCTGCAGCTTTTGCAGTCTGTAGCATGTATGGTTTACCTTCTCTTTATTCTCTTTTAAATTGTTCCAGGTTTTGTGTTCTGGTTTTGTTTAAGTTTTGCTTGACTTTCTAGATATGCACGAGTTGACGCTTATCCACACAGACTTGAAACCTGAGAATGTCTTGCTAGTATCTTCCGATTACATCAAGATACCCGACTATAAGGTGATAGTTTGCTAATGGATATCTCTTTATAACTGATGTTGGCTCATTGGCTTGGTAGTTGATATACTAAGTAGTTTTATGTACTTTATTGGAGATTGTTTAATTACTCTACATTTTGATACTCCATTTTTTTTAATGAGTATTTCAATATGTTTGTGTACCCATAGAGCTCTCAGCCTGGAAAGCACTTCACATGCATCCCCAAATCCAGTCAGATAAAGCTCATTGATTTTGGCAGTGCCACGTTTGAAGATCGTCACCATTGCTCCATAGTCTCAACAAGGCATTATCGTGCGCCTGAAGTGATCCTTGGTGAGAGAAAGTGGTGTTCTATCCAGATAATATGATGTGCATGGCGTTTTATTCTGAAAGAAATTGTTTTGTAGGCCTTGGGTGGAGTTATCCATGCGATATGTGGAGCATTGGGTGTATTCTCGTTGAACTTTGCACGGTATGCAAAACGATTATCTTTGAATCTTTCAGAATGTGCCCTCCTTTGATGGGGACATTTATCTCCTTCTTAGGCTTGATTTAACCTGTCTTCAAATGAACATAGGGGGAGGCATTGTTTCAAACACATGAAAACTTGGAACATCTTGCAATGATGGAGCGAGTTCTAGGACCAATTCCCCAGCACTTAATAAAGAGGGTGGAGTAAGTTCTAGTCTTCTAATTGTCACACTCTAGATGAGAATTAATGATTCAGTTGTTAAACTCTAGCTCAGATTATTAAGCTTAACCTACAATTGAGAAGTCCCTTTGAGCCATTGATTGCATTTCATTGAAGGTTGATTGATGTTTTTGCTGTGCAGTCGAAGAACTGAAAAATACTTCCGAAGTCGGCGCGAGTTGAATTGGCCTGAGGGAGCAACATCTAGAGAAAGCATAAGGGCTGTGAGGAGACTGCCTCGATTGCGAGTGAGACAACATTTTCTTATTTAGTCAAATCGTTGATATATTAAGTAGATGCTAATATATATTATAGTTTTTACCAGAACAAATTGTTGTTTTTTTCTTGAGATTAACAAATTTCTAATTATTGATACTATTATTACTATTATATTATTGTATTGGTGTTCGCAGAATCTTGTGATGCAATATGTGGACCATTCAGCAGGTTCTTTAATTGACCTTTTGCATGGGCTACTGAAATTTGATCCTTTGGAGCGTTTGACGGCAAGAGAAGCATTACGACATCCATTTTTTGGTGGTCAGAGATGATTTTCCTCTTTTGGCAAATGTCAAGCTTTCTCTTCCTATCTGTAAACTATGGTAAATTGCCTTTTTGGGAAAAAAAGAGTTTTTCCAAATATTTCGTAATACTTGAGAAAGCAAGCAATCAGTCATGAGAATGCACATGTAATGCTCTTGAATCATCAAGAACACTATCAAACACAGCAGTTTTCTTTCATGGGGTTATTGACCCTATATGATGCTGTGACATGCTAGTTCTGTAAAATGATAAGTTAGTATTGAAGGTCAATACACTTGGATTCATTCTGAAGTCCCAATCGTCCAATTTTTTAATGCTTTGCAATTCAGTGATTGCTCTCTTTATTTAGAATGGAGAGTACTCATTTATCCTATTGCGCTCGATTGCAACGAGAGTGTTAAGTTGATATTTGTGATTTAATATACAACAGACAAGTATTATTACTATTATAGTAATATTATTACAGAGATCATTAGGTGGATGAAGGCTAAGATGTAGAATAATATATATAAACCTACATAGGAAGTGAATGAACGACCGAAGGGACCAATGATAATTTCTAGCCCTCTCCTAGCTGTCATGGTATAGAAAAGAAGTAAAAACTAAATGAGAAGCTTTAGTGAAAAATCAAACTCTTCAGATCTGTAAGTTTGGCTTTGTGCTCAAGTAGGTGGGGGAAGAGCAGTCATAATTTTGATGTTGGTGGTTTTGTTATCATATTGGAAAATAGCAATGATAAATGTGTGTTGCCGTTGTGGAAAACTCAAGGCATGCACAAACATCTTTAACACAAGAATAGATAATGCATAAAAAAGAACCAATGTGATTCTACCAGCCCATTGCTGAAATCTAATTACAACACAGTTTAAAACAGGGAGAACAATAGCTCTTGTGTCCTATTTGTAAATGAGGAAATAGAGATACAGCTCAAACATCCTCTTTAACACAGTATAAAATGCTGAAAAAAGAATCAATGTGATTCTACTAGCCCAGCCCTGAAATCCAATTACAACACATTGTTTCACACAAGGAGAACAATAGCTCTTGTGCGCTTTTGATTGTTAAATGAGAAAATAAGAGTTACAACTCAAATGGTGAAATGAATGTATTCTAATGTTCCCTTTTACAATTGTTACATTGAATGACCAACCTAGATATGAGTTATAGAATAATCATATCAATGAGTGACAAGCTTAATGCAACATAGACGGAAACATGTAGTTTGAAAAGGGATCAGAACGATCTATAAACATTTAACTAATTACATGCGTAGAACATTATACATTCTACCTCAAAAGTTCTCCTTTTGTTAAAAAGTGACCCATAGATAGATAGATATCTTTTAGCGTCCATAGAGAGGCCAATATTGACTCATAGGACTTAAGTACAAAAGTTATCTTGATGTGTCTCTCCTTCCTAAGAAGGGATATTCATACTTTTGAAGCACCAAGTCTCAGTGTGCGAATAAGGCATACACATATGAGCTCAACCTTCTTGGTGTTCTCTTTAGTATGATACTCAAATCATCACCCCCTTTTAATATATCATCATAGCTTTCATGAATTGCACTATATGTAGAGGATATAGAAAGCAAGTGATATTCATCTTCTACTAGCCCTTCCTTGCATACCTCAAATGCCTTTATATTTGGTTGATTTCGATTATATAATGCAACTTCAATATTGTTATGAATAGGACCGTAGATTTACGAGAAAGATAGATTGAAATATACAAAACAGAAAACAAAATACACAGTATACAACTTTTACGTGGAAACCCTAAGACAGGGAAAACCATGGGGCAATAGATTTTCATTATAGACAGAAGCACAAGAGGACCGTATTACAAATATCTGAAGATTAGAGAATCCCCACGTAGGGTTTTGGCAAGTTCCACTCACTATGCCTACCCTCTTTTTCTCTCTTGTCACCTTCTCTTTGTTACACACTTTTCTTTTGCACTCAACTGTTCTACACAGTTCTACAACTAACCACATAAAGTTTGTCCTAGCTTCACATATTTATATAAGAAATAAGTTATTATTATATTATAATAATAGTAGTTAATCAGTCGACTGGTTGACTCGACTGTTCGACCCATAAATCGAGAGTCTAGTCGATTCAACTAGCCGACTCCTATGTCGGCTATCTTGTCGGTCCAACTGGCAAACTTTGTCATCGACCATCCGGGTGGCCTGACTAGTCGGCCTTGTCTTCGACCATTAGGTCGGCCCGGCTAGTCAGCCTAGTCTTTCACTTGGATCATCCATCCAATCCAATCTACTACCACAATCGACTCTCCATTTCCTTTAATCAGATTATTCCTCTAGTGAGTCAACTACCAAATCGACCCACTGGTCGATCCGATTGACCATCCTAAATTCAGCTTGTCGACTTCTCCAATTCGACTACCAACTTCTCTCATTAGCAGGGACAAAAAACCTAATAAACTCTCCCTTCAATCCTATAGGGAGAGTCGGTCAATCCTGTCTTCTTTCAATAAGCTCCGAGTCTGTCTATAGGTAGGGTTTTTGTGAGCATGTTGGATCCATTATCATCAGTATGGATATTCACAAGGGTAAACTCTTTCTCATCCACTTTCTCTCATAACCAGTGATACCTTTTCTGTATATGCTTGGTACGGGAGTGGTAAGCAGCGTTCTTGGCTATATGTATGGCACTTTGATTATCACACTTGAGTAGGAATTTTTCTTGTTTCATTCCTAATTCACTGAGAAAATTCTTCATCCATATCAACGCCTTTCCAACCTCTATTGCAACCATATATTTTGGCTCTGTAGTCGACAAAGCCACAACCTTTTGCAATCTCGACTGCCATGACACTTCTCCCCTTGCATAGGTCATCACATAACATGATGTGGATCGACTGGAGTTTACATCCCCCAACATGTCTGAGCCAGTAAAACCTTCGAGCATAGGTTTTCCGAAACCATACCTAAGGCATCCCTTGAGGTGCCTTTCAAGTACTCTTCCTGGATTACTCATATATCGACTTATTGTTCCGATCGCAAATGCTATGTTTGATCACTTACAGACCATAACATACATCAAGCAACTGACGACTAAGGCATATGGCACTTTCCTCATCTCAATCTTGTCCTTTTTGTTTTTCAGACATTGCCGAGCATTCATCTTGCAATTTGTCGGCAATGCAAACCCTATGGTTTTGCTTCCGACATCTTGAATCTTTCCAAAACCTTTGTCACATAGTTCTCTTGTGACAACCATAGCAAATGCTTAGTTTTGTCTCGAACTATGTGCATCCCCAAGATTTGTTTGGCCAGTCAAAGACCCTTCATGGCAAACGACTTGCCTAGTACTTTCTTCAAGCTTGAAAACTTCTTGATGTCTTGTCCAAACACTAACATGTCATTCACATATAGCAGGAGAATCAAGAAGTCACCCTCATTATACATTTTAACAAACACATAGTGATCAACTTGTGTTTTATGGAATCCATGTTCCAACATGAAGGATTCAAACTTCTTATACCATTGATGTGGGGCTTGCTTCAGACCATACAAGCTCTTCTTTAGTCGACACACCAGATTCTCTTTATCTTTCTCCACAAAACCTTCGGGTTGTTGCAAATAGATTTCTTCATCTAATTCTCCATGCAAGAATGTTGTTTTTACATCCAATTGCTCTATTTCCAGATTCATACTGGTTGCGTACAGTTGAAATGGATGTCATCTTTATGATTGGTGCAAATATCTGATCAAAATCGACCCCCTTCTTCTGTTGAAATCCCTTTACTACAATTCGGGCCTTGTGTCTAGGCGAGCTGCAATCTTCCCCATTTTTTAGCTTGAAGACCCATTTGTTTCTCATTGGTCTCTTACCTTTCGGTAGCTCCACCAAGTCATAAGTGTAATTTTCATGCAAGGAGTCCATTTCGTCTTGCATTGCTCTCTTCCACTTCTCCTTGTGCTCATCTGCCATGGCTTCTTTGTAACATTCCGGTTTATCCTCATCAGTCAATAGAACATATTGGTTGGAGTATCACGAGGGAGCTTTCCTTTGTCTGAGTGGATATCTTCTACCTCCCATGGTTGGCTCATGGATGTGTCCGCCGACTCTTCATTCGGCCCGAGTTCATGCCTATCGATTGGTTGTTGAAGGTCAACTGACTCAGACTCACATGCTTCAGTCGATTTCAATGGGTTGGCCAACTCTGACTCATATATATTAGTCAGTTGCTCCAAGTCGAGCAAGTCGTATTCGACTGCACTTCACAAAGGTAAACTCTCCTTCATCTAGTTTCTCTTGCAACCAATGATACTGTCTCTGTATGTGTTTGGTTCGCGAGTGGTAAGCATCGTTCTTCGCTAGATGTATGGCACTCTAACTATCACAATGAAGTAAGAATTCTCTTTGCTTCATTCCCAACCCACCAAGAAAATTTCTCATCCATATCAGCTCCTTGCTAGCCTCTCCCATGGCCATATACTCTGCCTATGTGGTCGACAAGGCCACAGACTTCTGCAGTCTTGATTGCCTCAACATTGCTCTCCCTGCATGGGTCATCACATAACCAAATGAGGATCAGCTTGAGTCTACATCCTCGAACATGTTTGAGTCGGTAAACCCTTCGAGCATACGTTTTCCGACACCATACCTGAGGCACACCCTCGGGTTGCCTTTCAAGTACCTGAGTATCCACTTGACTGTTACCCAATGATCTCTTCCTAGATTACTCATATATCGGCTTACTGCTCCCATAGCAAATGCTATGTCTAGCCTCGTACATACCATAACATACATTAAACTGCTGACAGCCGAAGCATATGGTATTTTCTTCATCTCGGCTTTTTCCTTCTCACCTTTTGGGCATTGCTTGTCATTCAGCTTGTAGTTTGTCAGCAACACAGAACTGATTGGCTTTGCTTCTGACATGTTGAATCTTTCCAAGATCTTTGTCACATATTTTTCTTGTGACAACCATAACACTTTCTTAGTTTTGTCTCAAACTATGTGCATCCCCAAGATCTATTTGGCAGGTCCAAATCTTTCATGGCAAATGATCTGCCTAGGGTTTTCTTTAAGCTCACGATCTTCTTTGTGTCCTGTCCGGCTATTAACATGTCATCTACATATAATAGGAGAATCAAGAAGTTACCTTCATCATACCTTTTTACAAACACACAGTGATCAACTTGTGTTTTATGGAACCCATGTTCCAGCATGAAGGATTCGAACTTCTTGTACCATTGGCGTGGAGCTTGCTTCAAACCATACATTGAGCTTTTCTTCAATTGACACACCAGGTTCTCTTTTCCCTTCTTTACAAAGCCTTTGGGCTACTACATATAAATCTCTTCGTCTAACTCCCCATGCAAGAATGTTGTCTTGACATCCAATAATTCAATCTCCAGGTTCATACTGGCAACTATGCTAAGAACAGTTTGAATGGATGTCATTTTCATGACTGGTGCGAATATCTCGTCAATGTCGACACCCCTTTTCTGTTGAAATCCCTTCACCACAATTCGAGCTTTAAATCTGGGTGTCCTGTCGACTTCTCTAGTCTTCGCCTTGTAGAACCATTTATTCCTTAGTGCTCTCTTACCTTTTGGTAGCTCCACCAAATCATAAGTATAAATTTCTTGCAAGGAGTCCATTTCTCCTTGCATTGCACTCAGCCACTTCTCTTTGTGTTCATCGGCTATGGCTTCATCATAACATTCCGACTCACCTTCATTAGTCAAGAGGACGTATTGAATGGCGTATTGTGTGGGAGGTCTCCTTTCTCTGAGTGGATATCTCCTGCCTCCCATTGTCGGCTCAAGTTTGGATGTTCATGCTGACTCTTCATTCGGCTCGAGTTCATACATGTCGGTCGGTTGCTGAAGATCAACTGACTCTGACTTGTATTCCTCAATCGACTTCAGTAGGTCACAAACTCAGACTCAGACTCATATGTGTTTGTTAGTTGCTCCGAGTCAACCGACTCAGATTCGGCTCTTCCGACTGGCTGTCTTCTAACAATCCACTGTGTCGAGTCGACTAGTTCTGTGTTCGTAGTTGGCCAAGAAGACGACCCCGACTACTGCAGTTTCCAGTCTTCGATGCACACTACTTCTCCACTCCTCACAACCTTCTTATCAAGAAGGTCCCACAGGCTATAGCCGAATTCATCCTCTGAATACCCCAGGAATATGCATGGTTTCGACTTGCTGTCGAGCTTCGACCTATGATCCTTAGCTACATGCATATACACCAAGCATCCAAACACCTTCAGGTGTTGGTAGGAGACATCTTTACCTATCCACACCCTTTGTGGGGCATCACCTTTCAGAGGAATTGAGGGAGACCTATTGAACAGATAAAAAGCCATGTACATCGCCTTAGCCCAATATGATTTTGGCGGCTTTGCATGCGACAACATGCTCCTCACTCTTTCCATAATTGTCCAATTCATCCTCTCTGCAAGCCCATTCAACTTAGGGGTCTTTGGCCTTGGGCCTTGTAGTATTCTTCGACTCGAATACCTTGGGCCTTGTAGTATTCTTCGATTTATCCGTTGTACTCACCACCATTGTTGGTTCGAACAACCTTCAACTTTCGACCAAACTCTCTTTCAGGTCTGACCTGAAATTCTTTGAAGACTGACCATACTTGACCTTTCGACTTAAGTGCAAAAGCCCACAACTTTCTGCAGTAGTCGTCGATGAATGTCAAGAAGTACTGTCCACCACGATGCGATGGAGCATCCATGTAACACACATCCATGTGGACCAGTTCTACTGCACATTCTCTCTTTTTTGGTGATCTTGAGTGGAATAATGCTCTGTTCTGCTTTCCACCAAGCAGTCAACACACTTCTCTAGGTGCACTCCTTTTACTTCTGGAAGGAGTTTCTGGTCGGTTAGGATATACATTCCCTTCTCGCTCATATGGCCAAGCCTCTTATGCCATATCTCTCCACTCGACTCGGCAACCACATTCGCTTCATCCTTACACAGCTTGGCTTTCATCATATACAACGTGCCCTATTTTGTGCTTGGGCTACTATGAAGTTCCCCCTATAGAACTTCCATTTGCCATTTCGTAAACTACCAATGTAGCCTTCATTGTCCAAATCTCCAAGTTGATATCAGATTCATTATGATATAAGGACATGTCGAACATCCCTCAGGGCCAGCCGACAACTAGTCGACGCCATTAGGCACACACTTCCTATGCCAACTATCTTGCATTCTCCATTATATCCTATCTTCACATAGCCATAGACACCGGCTGTGTAAGACGAGAACCACTCTCTTGAAGGAGTTATGTGGAATGATGCACCGGAATCAACCACCGAGGTGCACTCTTCATTTGCAAGGTTTGCGCTTGCTTGCTTGCAAATGATCAAGAGTTGCTCTTTGCTTGTAGCCACGACTGAAGTGCCCTTTTCCTTATAAATCTTTCTGGGTGCGACATCATTTGAGACACTTTTGTCCTTCTTAAAGTGTCTACAGTCCTTCTGAAAGTGTCCAGGTTTTCCACAATGAAAGGATGTAAGCTTACCTCGAGACTTGGATCTGGCATGTGACTTGTACCTTCTTTGTGGACTTGTTTGTTTGTTCCTTCCTCTCCCCGAATATTGCAACACATTTGCATCTGACTGGGATAGGACACCCTTGTCCTTCCTTCTTGTCTCCTCGTTCAAGATACTTATCTTTACCACTGGTAGAAACAAGTTTTCTTCTTGACACAAGGTGTTGAGAGTCACCACCATGTTCTCCCAACTGTCCGGCAATGTACACAACAACAACAGGGCTTGCATAACATCATCAAAGGGAAATTTGGTTGCTGCAAGTTTATTTACTAATCCCATAAATGTGTCGATGTGCACCACTTTGCTTTCTCTGTCTCTGTGCTTTAGCCTTACTATCTTTCTCATCAAATATGTCTTGTTGAGAGCATTTTTCCTCTTTAGCCTTACTATCTTTCTCATCAAATATGTCTTGTTGAGAGCATTTTTCCTCTTGTACAACCCTAACAACTCCTGCCACATCTTGTAGGCATTAGTGTCATTAGCCACATGTTGAAGGACACTCACATCTACGCATTGGCTGATGGTGGCCACTAGCTTCCTATTTAGGAGTTTCCATTCAGAATCTAATACCCCTGTGTGTATTTCTTCTCTATCGATGGGCTCATACAGATCTTTGACAATGAGAAGATCTTTCGTTTTGATCTTCCAGTTGGAGTAGTTATGTGAGTTTAGGACTATCATGCCTAGGAAGTCGCTCACACCTGCTTCCATTTTTGCACCTCTCGCTCTGATACCAGTTTGACGAGATAGGACCATATGTTCTTGAGAAAGATAGACTGAAATATGCAAACAAAACAGAGAAGAACAAAAATGTACAATACACAAGATGTTATGTGGAAACCCTAAATACGGTGTCGTGAAGAAAACCGTCCACAAGCGGAATCGGTGTACCGGAGCGTAGAAACCGACTCTTCATGCACGTGCGCCTTAAGTTGTACATAGGAGATCCTAGGTAGATTTGGTAGGTAGGGAGTAAAGGGGGGGAAACGGCTCCTTCCTTGCCTATAAAAGGAGGGAGACGAGGAGAGTAAAGGGATCGCGGAGAGTCGAGGACGAAGTGCTGTCGGTTTGCGTGCGAAGGCTTCTCTCTCTCTCTCTTTGTGGTTGCAAACGCCATAGCTTCCTTCTGTGCAGGTTTCGGGAGGCCCACGCTGCTCTGAGGAATGCCCGAGTGCTTCTGGCAGCACCTCCAACCTACTCATCCCCCTCTGTGCGTTTACGAACAGGTATCGGCATCTGTTCGCCGGCCTGTTCGGTTGTAACCGACTTCGTGTTTTGTTGTCTTCGTGTTCTTGTTGTTTGTCTTGTCAATACATACATACTTTCGTGTCTTTCTGTGTCGCTGTCCCACTCGCGTCTTTGCGTCGAACAACCGTGTACCTGTGAATCTACGCTCGCACGTAGTGGGTCTCTCTCTCTCTCTCTCTCTTACTCTTCGGTACAGGACCCCCGAGGTCCCGCCTCACTCCACGCATCCGCGAGGAATACCTCGACATATTTGGTGAACCCGACGTGAAAGAGGCGGCAGAAGAGCAGAAGATGAAGGGGTCGGATCTAGCAGAGGCCATGGCTTCGGCCGTGGATCGGATATTGAGCACACGCGAGGGCACCGGTGCCCTCGACAGAGCCATTCAGGCGGTCGTCGGTACGATTGACCGTTTCAGCGGAAAGGATGCTACGAAGTATTTGGCGTCCTACGGGGCGGAAATGCTGATGCGGGACATTCCGGAAGAGAGGCGTCTTGCCGGGTTCCCTCGAGTGGCGATGCCGAGCATCCATGCGGAGGTGCTCGAGGTACGGGCGGAGAGCCGTACCTGGGAGGAGTTCGAAGGCCGACTCCTAGAGAAATATGGGCTGGACGACGCGCTCCGGCTTTCGAAATGGGACTTCATGGAATGGGTGGAGTCCCCCGACAAAGGAAGAAACGCGTCAGCACTCCTCCGGGAGTTCGAAGAACGCTTTGCGCGCCTTTCGGCGCTTGACCGAACCATTCTGGATACGAGCCGGGTCCTACTGTTCGTCAAGTCGGTGGACGAGCGGGAGCGGGATCAAGTCGGCTCCTTGCTGGAAACTGAAGACGGGCTGACAACCGACTGGGCTGCGGTTAAGAGAGTCTGTGGCCGTTTCGACAAACGGCGAGAATGGGCTGACAACGGGGCGGCCGGTGCGGGCTCTGTTACAGCAAGGAGGCTTGAACCGACACCGCAAGTGCGAAGGGAAGAAACCCGGGAATGGCTCGAAACCGGTCCGGCTTCGACCAGCATGGTCAATGGCTCGTCCGGAGGAGCAGCGCTAGAGGAGTTGACGCGGGCGATAAAGGATCTCCAGATCGCCCAGACTCGAAGGGAAGGCGGCGAACCGGCTCGTGACCGACGGCCGGCAGCGGGGAACAAGTGCATGTGGTGCGACGAGGTCGGCCACATTCGGAAGGACTGCGGCGATTTCGCAGAGGCGTTGAGAAACCGGGTGGTGTACCTGTGGGAAGGCCGGGTGCACGCTGGCGACACCAGGAGGGCCCTGAGCCGAAACGACGGGTGAGGAGGTATGAAGAGACTGATGGGAGAGGCAGCGGCCCGACACGTGGAGGCCATCCACTACTCGGCGTCAGCCGGTATTCGGGTCGGGGGCAGCGAGGCCCGAAAGGAGAGTAAAGACGGTTTTTGGTCGGCAATGCTGGAAGGCCTCGCCGGCGCGCGGCTGAGGAAAGATGAAATGGACCGCGCTGAGAGACGGGTCCGGGAAATAACCGGGTGGAGCGATCCGGTCGAGGAGAAGACGGGCTTCGTAGAAGCCGCTTGCCGGAACTACGAGGCTCTAGTAGAAGAAAAACGAGTGGGGAAAGCCGGAGCGGCCGGGCCCTCACAACGGTACGAGACCCGATTCGGGCAACGACGGAACGATGCCGGTGGGCCCGGCCCGCAAGATAACCCCAGGAAGGGCGGGTACCGACTGGGGACAGAAATAGAAAGGACTACGGACCTACGAAAGGTCCTAGAAGAACGGATCCTCGACAGCAAAGTGGAGCTGTCATTACGGGAGGTGCTAGGGATCGCTAAGAAGGAGTTCCACGACTCCATTGTAGACTTGGTGAAACGGAAGAGACTGTCGACGGAGACGGAACCGGAAAGACCGGTGGAGGTGCGGACGACGCACATCGACGACTCGGCACTGGAAGATGAGTGGGCGGAGAGCCACTATTCGAGGCCACACTGGGCCCGAGCGACCACGGAGACCCCGGTAAAAATCGGAGGTGTTCAGGAACCGGTGGTGGCGTTGGTGGACCACGGTTCGGAAATAAACCTAATGTCCATGGACTTCTATAAGAAGGGAAAGTGGCCGATCAACACCAGGCACGGGTGGAAGATACGGGCGGCGACGCGCGCCACCGAGGAACACACGGGGCCTGCCCGAATGTGCGAGTAAAGATCGGCGACGTCGAGATTGACCAGCACTTCTTCGTACAGGAGACGTCCTCGCATCTGGTCATATTAGGGGAACCATACATCACGGCGGCGAGAATGGAGACCAAGGTGCTGGACAACGGTTCGGCCTACGCGAGGGTCAAAAGCCAGGACGGGCGCCATTCGGTGCAATTTTTGACGGTGCGGCCGAACCACGAGAGAAACCGCGAGTCCCTCGGTGGCGAGAACCGGGAGGATTTTTAGAGAGGGCTGCCAAGGCGTGGGGCCGAGACAGTCCGGACACTCGGGAAAGACCCCACGATTGTACGATAGGTAGGAGATTTTGCTTCTCCGACAACGGAGGGTGTATGATGGTCGGCATCGTTGGCCGAGAAAAGACAAGGGCGGAAGAGCGACTTCGAGCGTGCGGAGTTCTCGGCCCGGACGAGGAAATCAGCGGAGCCGTGGAGGCGGTCTCCTTCGACGACACCTTAGGGATGCTGAGGACGGTTGCCGGAGAAAACCTTAACGAAGAACGGACGATACCGGTATGTTCCGAAGAGATGTACGAAGTCATCGCGAACTTCAGTCGGGGGCTCGGGTCGGATCGGACGGCCCGAGTTAGCACAAAGTACAAGACTGTGGGCCGGAAGGTAAGGCCAGTCGCGACACCCTTACCGGAGGGCAGCGAGTCCCGGATCAGAGGGGTTGCGTCGGACCCCAGTTTACGAGATCCGGCCTGCATAGGACACACCTTCACCGACGGGACGCTCCGGGAGCTCAAAATCGGTGGGGGCGGGTTCCTACTGCCAGCGGAGGAAGACCGGTTTCGGAGGATGCTCGGAAGGCACGGGAAAGCCTTCGCATTCTCACCGGAAGAGATCGGGTGCGTAGACCCAACGATCGTGGAGCCGATGGTGATATTCATGGTACCGCATGTGCCGTGGAATCTCAAGCCGATTCCGGTACCGAGAGCTCACATCCCGAAGTTGATGGAGCTATTGAGGCAGAAAGTAGATATGGGCATTCTTGAACCGTCGAGTGCCCCATACTCGAACCGATGGTTTACCGTACCGAAGAAAAACGGAACGTTGCGCTTCATTCAAGACCTGCAGCCGGTCAACAGAGTGACCATTCGAAACGCAGGAATCGGACCGACCATAGACGAGTTCGCGGAGGCCTTTGCCGGAAGGTCGATTTACTCGGTCGGTGATCTGTACTCAGGGTACGACTAGTTCCAGCTAGCCGTGGAGAGCAGAGACATTACGACGATGCGAACTCCCCTCGGCCTAGTGCGAATGTGTACCCTGCCACAAGGAGGGACTAACTCGGTGGCTCACATGGTAAATGCAATGAACAAGGTACTGAGGGATTGCATCCCCGACATCACCATGCCGTTTCTGGACGACATCCCGATTAAGGGGTGCCCGGTGGAGGAGAAGGACGAGACAGTCGGGCCGGACGGGTGCCGACGATTCGTGGAGAAACACATCGACGACTGCGAGAAGGTGCTACAAAGGGTAGAGGATGCTAGGCTCACCTTCTCCGGGGAGAAATCGGCCTTTGGGCAATCGGAAATCCTGGTAGTCGGACACCTATGTGGGCAATATGGCCGGAAGCCGTCTCCGGCAAAGGTAGAAGCCATCTCCGCGATGAAGACCGACTGTAGCTCGGTTACGGAAGTTCGGAGGTTCCTGGGGGCATGCGCATTCTACCACATATGGATCCCGCATTACGCCCATGTTGCGGAGCCGCTATACGGGTTGCTGAAGAAGGGGCAAAGATTCGAGTGGCGAGACGAGCACGCGGGGTCGGTCCGGAAGCTGAAGGAAGCTCTTGCGGCAGCTCCGGCGCTCCGGAAGGCTGTCTACGAGAAGGGTACCCCGGTATACATAACGGTGGATACAAGCCCGACCGGGATCGGATGGGTCGTCAACCAAGAAGACGAGGACGGCACCCGGTTCCCGATCCGATTCGGCGCTAAGGTCCTCAGTGAGCGACAGCGAGGGTACGCCCAGGTTAAACGTGAACTCTGGGGTATCGTTTCGGCAGTAAAGGCGGACAAAGACTACCTGATCGGGACAGAAGTGATTATCGAGACGGATTGCCTGCCGATTCTCGGCATGGTTTCCGGATGCGCAACACCGGACCTGGCGATGCTCAGGTGGATAGCGTACATCAAGTCCTTGGACCCAGAGATACGACACATTTCCGGAAAGGACAACGCCATGGCCGACATGCTTTCGAGGGCGAGGTTTGATGACGAGGGCGGCATGGTTTCGGAGGACGAAGAAGTCGGCGTGGACTTCTTCGAGGCGGCGTATGTGACGACCGATGGGACGAGCACTCCGGCACTTAACGACTTCGATGAGAGAAAGTACGACGGCGAGTGGCTCCAGATCGGTGGATTCTTGAGGACAATGACGCCGGATGCGTCATGGACGAAGGACGAGGCCAACCGGATCCGGAAGAAAGCTTACCGATTCTTTCTCCGGGACGGATACTTATGGAAGCACCCGAAGAAGAGGGACGGCGCTCCGCTCCGGGTGGTGGCGATGAAGGAAGAACAGGAGGAGCTGCTGACGGCCTACCACGACAGCCCTTGGGCCGGACACCGTGGAACCTGGGCCACGTTCGAGAAGATAAAGGGGAAGTACTGGTGGCCGGGACTGTACCGGGACGTGCATCGATTCGTGACAACTTGCGAGAGCTGTCAGATGCACTCCATAGTCCGACACCGGGACGAACTTCACCCTACGTACCCTCCGACCATCCACTTCAAATGGATGGTAGACTTGGTAACGATGCCGATAGGAGTAGGACAGATGCGGTATCTGGTCCTGGCTCGGGAAGATCTAACGAACCAGGTGGAAGGCCGGGCCCTTCAGAACAAAACGACTGCGGCCGTATGTCGGTTCCTGCTCGAGGACGTAATATGCCGGTACGGGTGCGTCGGGAAGATCGTGGCTGATCGCAGGGAGTTGGACGCCGAAGAGGCCGAGGAGCTGTTCGACCGGCTAGGAGTCAAGCTCTCGCTTACCACTGCGTACAATCCGGAGGCGAATGGAAAGGTGGAGCGTGGACACGGACTGATCGTCAAGGCGTTAGTTCGGGCATGCGGAGGTCGAGTCGGGAACTGGCCGCGGCTACTGCCTTACGCGTTGTGGGCTGACCGGACTATGCACAGTTCGGTAACCGGATTCATGCCGGCAGAGCTCATGTTTGGCCAGAAGCCGATCATGCCGATCGAACGTACGGTCTCCTCATGGGGAACCGTGGACTGGAGAGACGAGATGAGCCGGGAGGAACTGTTGACGGCGCGCATACGACAGCTCGAGCGGAGACCAGAGGACGTGGAGCAGGCTGCGGAAAGGCTTCGGGAAGCAAGGATGAGGAACAAAGCCCGGTTCGACCGAACACACCGGCTCCGACCGAAGAAGATCGAGGAAGGCGACTGGGTGCTAGTCTACGACAGCGGCCTCGACAACCAGCACCGAGCGACATGGAAGTTCGCAAGAAGGTGGTTCGGGCCTTACGTGGTACAAAGCGCCAACGACAACGGGACGTACCATCTGGCGGAACTCGACGGTACGAGAATGACGATACCGGTAGCTGGGAAGCGGATCAAGACGTTCAAGAAGCGTCACGACGACGAGCCGGATTAGGTTGACTTGGACCGCGACGACGAGCGATCCGAAACCGAGGAAGAACCGACGGGCGGGGAATGAAGGCTGGACCGGTTTTCTCCGTCCCAACACAATTTGGCGCATGCCGGTGGATGCGCGGTTAGGTGGGGGGCGGATGTCGTGAAGAAAACCGTCCACAAGCGGAATCGGTGTACCGGAGCGTAGAAACCGACTCTTCATGCACGTGCGCCTTAAGTTGTACATAGGAGATCCTAGGTAGATTTGGTAGGTAGGGAGTAAAGGGGGGGAAACGGCTCCTTCCTTGCCTATAAAAGGAGGGAGACGAGGAGAGTAAAGGGATCGCGGAGAGTCGAGGACGAAGTGCTGTCGGTTTGCGTGCGAAGGCTTCTCTCTCTCTCTCTTTGTGGTTGCAAACGCCATAGCTTCCTTCTGTGCAGGTTTCAGGAGGCCCGCGCTGCTCTGAGGAATGCCCGAGTGCTTCTGGCAGCACCTCCAACCTACTCATCCCCCTCTGTGCGTTTACGAACAGGTATCGGCATCTGTTCGCCGGCCTGTTCGGTTGTAACCGACTTCGTGTTTTGTTGTCTTCGTGTTCTTGTTGTTTGTCTTGTCAATACATACATACTTTCGTGTCTTTCTGTGTCGCTGTCCCACTCGCGTCTTTGCGTCGAACAACCGTGTACCTGTGAATCTACGCTCGCACGTAGTGGGTCTCTCTCTCTCTCTCTCTTACTCTTCGGTACAGGACCCCCGAGGTCCCGCCTCACTCCACGCATCCGCGAGGAATACCTCGACAACGGGAAAACCACGGGCAACAGAAAATCACTATGACAGAGATGTACAAGGAAGAACAGAGTACAACAGTCCGTCAGTACAAATGTATCAACCACACAGGGCTCTTGCCGTCTAATATCCTACAACTATGGTGTCGCTCACTTACGTGCTCTCTCTCTTCTTACTTTCTCACTATTACCGTCTATACAACACTTCGTTATGTTCTGCACAATGCCATGCAGTATGTTTGCCCTAGGTGTATTTATACTCATACATAGTATGAGCTATTTACAAACATAGTTTTCATCATCATTATTATTATTATTAATCTTAGTTGATCAACCAACTAATCAACTCCTATGTTGATTTCCCAATCAGCCCGACGAGTCGACTCCCATGTGGGCTATGCAGTCGGCCCAATTAGCCAACTCCCATGTCGGATATATCCAGTCGGCCTTCTCCTCGACTTGGAGCATCCATGATGTAGTCGACTATTATAGTCGACTCTTTCTATCTCCTTCAGAGCAGTTGACAACCTTGTCGATTCGCTGGTCGATCTGACTGACCATCCAGTGTTTGGCTTGTCTCTGTTGGACTACTGACTTCTCTCATAGACACCAATTACCGACTTCTCCCAGACGGGGGACATTCCTAACAAACATGTCATTCACATATAGCAAGAGAATCAAGAAGTCACCTTCATTATATCTTTTAACAAACACACAATGATCAGATTGTGTTTTATGGAATCCATGTTCCAACATGAAGGATTCAAACTTCTTATACCATTGTCGTGGAGCTTGCTTTAGACCATACAAGATTTTCCTTAGTTGACACACCAAATTCTCTTTCCCTTTCTCCACAAAACCTTTGAGCTGCTGCATATAGATCTCGTCGTCTAATTCCCCATGCAAGAATGTTGTTTTTACATCTAGGTGCTCTATTTCCAAATTCATACTGGCAACAATATTTAACATTGTTCGAATGGATGTCATCTTTATGATTGGTGCAAATATCTCATCAAAGTTGACCCCCTTATTCTATTGAAATCCCTTTACTACAATTCGGGCCTTGTATCTGGGTGAGGTGCCATCTTCCCCATTTTTCAACTTGAAGACCCATTTGTTTCTCAGGTATCTCTTACCTTTTGGTAGCTCTACCAAGTCGTAAGTGTAATATTCATGGAAAGAGTCTATCTCATCTTGTAGTACACTCTGCCATCTCTCCTTGTGCTCATCTGCTATGGGTTCTTCATTACATTCTGGCTTATCTTCATCAATCACTAAGACATACTAACTGGAGTATCAAGAGGGTGCCTTCCTTTGTCTGAGTGGATATCTTCTACCTCCCATGGCCGGCTCAAGTTTGGATGTATCTGCCAACTCTTCACTCAGCTCGGGTTCATACATGTTGACCGATTTCTGAAGGTTGACCAACTCTGACTCATATGCCTCAATCGATCTCTGTAGGTCAATAGAATCCGACTCATATATATATATATTAGTTGGTTGCTCCAAGTCAACCAACTCGGATTCGGCTGTATTGACTTTCTATCTCCTATCATCCGACTGTGTAGAGTAGACTAGTCCTAAGTCCATAGCTATGTGAGTCGACTGGAATGACGACCCCAACTTTTGTTGTTTCCAGTCTTCAATCATCTTGTCTTCCAAGAACACAATGTCCCGACTCCTCACCACTTTCTTGTGAAGTAAATCCCATAGCTTGTGGCCGAACTCATCTTCAGAGTACCCTAGCAATATGCATGGTTTCGACTTGTTATCCAACTTTGACCTCTGGTCCTTTGCAACATGCATATATGCCAAGCATCCGAACACCTTCAAGTGTTGATAGGACATATCTTTACCTATCCACACACATTGTGGGACATCACCTTTCAAGGGAACTAAGGGAGACCTATTAATTAGATAGGCAGTGTTCAACATGGCGTCAGCCTAATACGACTTTCGAAGCTTTGCATGTGACAACATGCTCCTCACTCTTTCCATTATTGTTCAATTCATCCTCTCTGCAAGACCATTCAATTTAGGGGTCTTAGGCACTATATATTCTTAGACTAGTCTTATGCCTTGAATCTTGCAATACGCCTCGAACTGTCCTTTGTATTCGCCACCATTGTCGGTCCAAACAACCTTCAATTTTCTTCCAGACTCTCTTTCAGCTCTGACCTGAAATTCCTTAAAGACCGACAACACTTGGTCTTTCGACTTTAGCACGAAAGCACACAACTTTCTGTTGTAGTCGTCAATGAATGTCACAAAGTATTGTCCACCTCGATGTGATTGAGCATTCACATAACACACATCTGTGTGGACTAATTCTAGTGCACATTCTCTTCTCTTTGGTGGTCTTGAATGAAATGTAGCTTTGTTTTGCTTTCCGACCAGACACTCTACACATTTCTCCAAGTGTATCCCTTTTACTTCCGGAAGAAGTTTCTTGTCAGCCAGAATATGCATGCCTTTCTCACTCACGTGACCAAGCCTCTTATGCCATAGCTCTCCACTTGAGTCGACTGCTGCATTTTCTCCATTCTTGGACAAATTGGCATCCATCACATACAATATCCCTTGTTTTTGTGCTTGGGCCACAATGAGATTTCCCTTACAAAACTTCTACATGCCAATTTGAAAATTACCTCTGTCACCTTCATCGTCCAATCTTCCAATCGATATCAAATTCAGCCTGATATCAGGCACATGTCAAAAATCCTTTAGGATAAGTCTGCAACCAGTCGATGTTGTCAAACATACACTTCTGATCCCGGCTATCTTGCATGCTCCATTATCTCCCATCTTTAAACAACCATAGTCACTGGTTGTGTACTTAGATGAGAAACATTCTCTCGAGTTAAATGGAACGATGCACAAGAGTCAATCACCCAAGTGCACTCTTCATTTGTGAGGTTTACACTTTCTTGCTCGCAAATGAACAAGAGCTCTTCTTCACTTGTAGCCACGACTGAAGTGCCCTTCACTTGTAGCCAGGACTATGCCCTTTGTATATAAAGGACATAGGAACATTGTACAAGCTAGCGTAGTTTTGGAGCATACGTTCTCTAATATAGTACTGTCTTCTCTTATCTCTGTCTTGAGTCTCCTTTGCCTCTATCTCTGTGTCGATACATAACGTAATTGTTTGAAGGTTAGTAGCGTGTTGTCGTGAAGTATGAAAGCTTCACATCAAAAGCCTACAATAAGATAAATACATAACTAAAATAAAAAGAACCTTGATAGTGTTTTATATAATATTATACATTATATAGGTAAATAAAGTAAAACACTATATTATGAGGACAAGAGAGGACTTGAACTAACAACCTTTACCTTATGAGCCTCACATGTTACCAATTAGCCAACATTCATGATATTGAAGTAATATATAGAAAGAAAAAGAATTGTATTATATGTGCTAGAGAGGACTCAAACCCACAATGTCAACTTTGAAAGCCTCACTCACTACCACTTAGCCAATACTCACAACATGTCAAAAACCTACATGTTGTATTATTTGAACTTGCATTAAATAGTGTAAACATTGTAATGTATTACATGTGCACCACATAGCACACAAGCAAGAGCCTCTCGGCATGTGCGCCACATGGACCGCATGCAAGACTATCCCTTTGCTATAAAAAGAGAAGGGGATGTAGTCACAAGGATACCAAGAAATAAGATTGAATCGAATTATATTGGATCAAGAAAGAATTATAATATATCATAATGGACAAAGAGGGAGAGAGAGGTATCTTCAAAAGACTAGAGGAGAACTAGCTTGGTAGTTGTGGTCCTTAACTCGCAATGGAAAGGCGGTGGTTCAAGTCTTATCCTCCTCGAAAGATTGAAGGTAAGATTATGGTCTACTATCAAGGAAGGGAAGAGTGGTTACTTTGTGAGACGAAAATCGAAGGTCCAATGATGCTTGCAACCATTTTGTAACTCTTTCATGATAATGATTATAAATTTCCTACATTTTCTCAAATATCATTTTATATCTTATCTTGCCATATCTCATATTTCTTAAAAATACTACCTTGCCATATCCTGTTGATCTTTATTTACTCCATCTCTACTCTTTTGTCTCTTCCTTCCATGAATGGATCCTAAAAGAAAATAAAGGATTGTCTGTGGCTAACACACAAAAAGAGTTTGATAGATTGTATGAACACTTAAAGCCCGAAGAAAGAAATTCTTTGTCTTGGCAAAAGGTTGCTTTATTTTTGCAGGCAGTTGACAAGAGATATAGAAAGGAATTGGAATTTATGCTTGAAGTACCAAATACCGAGGATGGTATAACCGCAGATTGGAATGAGGTAACAAATGCTTGTAATAAATTTATGAAAAGAATGCAAAGGAATGGTGCAATGCTACTGTAAAGAATCAGATATGGATTCTTGCTCTGTGTGTGTATGAGATAGATAGATAGATAGATAGATAGATAGATAGAGAGAGAGAGAGAGAGAGAGAGAAAGTATACGCAAGGTTAAGTATATTAACAAAGGAGAAAGACTCAACGTATACAAGGTGGGAGGAGGGTGCTTTATATATAGTCACCCTCTCTCTTCATTAACTACAAGACTCATAGAGCATGGGGAATGTGAAAGCTCATAAGTTATGTGTCATAGAATATGATTCTATGACTCATACTAAATGCTAGAATACAAAGAGGTGACATAATGGTGACTCTTGACCGTTGGAGTGTCTATTCACTCTCAAGGTGAGTTCACACACTAGACCAAGTTGAGCTTGATTCTCAACAGCTACAAATACCACATGTGGGAATCACAAATCGGCTTGAGCAAAACATTGAAGTTCAAAGACTTGGTCAAGAACCATCACACAAAATGGTCCATCAACCACGAGAAATGATCGAAACTAAGAGTGAGTCCTTGCTTGATGATTTAGTTCAAAGTATGAAAGATTTAACAATTAAAGTGGCAAAGCTTGAGAATGGTCAGACTTCAAGGTCAAGGGAACCATTTCGACCTTGATGCATGTGGTGCGATAGTCTCGAACATTGATTACGTGATTGTGAAGAATATAAAGACATGGAAAATCGAGACTTGGTGTATTGGAAAAATGGTAACATTTATTTAACTGAAACTAGAAGTCCACTTACAAAGAACTTTGGTGATGGTGGTGTTAAGGTTAAATTTGAAGAAGCTGAAACAAAGAAGGCTTCCGCAATATACTACTCGTCAACGGCAAGAATGCATCTCGAACCATGTCGATCATCATTTTGGGAGAAGGTTGTAAGTTCCACACAAAAGATGAAGATGGAAGACCTTCGTGTTGCCGGAGATTTTGTAAGGAAAAATATTGGATGGGATGTTCCGGTAGATGCTATGACAGTCTATGCTCAGATGGTAGAACACCAAGAGCCTGAGGTGATTGTGGAAGAAAAAAGGAAAAGGCCGGGTGATGAGATTGGCTCAACAAAAAAGCATGAGACAAGAGAAAGCAAAAGAAAAGAGATGGACGCAAAAGTCGAAAAAGGTAAATCTGGTCCTTCATTCAAATTAATGTCTGATATTGAAAATGATACAGATTTAAAGAAAGTTTTAGAAATAAGAATACTAGACAATCGAGTAGAATTTAGACTAAGAGAAGTGTTAGGTATTGCGGAAAAGGAATTTCATGATGAAATAATTGATATTGTGCGAAGAAAGAAGTAAGTAAATGAGCAGGTTAAAGAGACAAATCCAAAGGTGGCATATGAAGTGGTGAGCAACGAGTCGAACAATATCATTGTTGACTCTCAACATGCATCAACCGCAATGATAAGTTCAACAGATACAAGAAGCCACTACTCTCGCAAATGTTGGGCAAGAGCCACTACTGAGCATCATGTGAAGATTGGAAATGTTCCGAACCCGGTGATGGCACATATTGATCATGGTTCTGAAATAAATATAATGAGTGCTGATTTTTACAGGAAAGGTATAGGGCCAATTGATACTCAGCATGGTTGGCGCATAAAAGCAGCCACATCAGTCACCCAAGATTTATTTGGTGCATGACCAAATGTAAAGTTTATTATTGGTGATATAGAGGTAGATCAACATTTCTTTGTGCAGGAAGGATCTACCTATCCGATAATCTTGGGGCAACCATACATCACAACGGTACAGATGGAGACCAAAGTCCTCGACAATGGTTCTGCTTATGCAAAAACCCGTAGCCAAGATGGACGACGAACTGTACAATTTATGACAGTTCACCCAAATCATGAGAGGAACAAGCAAGAGCTTCGTGATCATTCGATACCAAAAGAATGTGATGATTTTGATAATCAGGTTTTTGACTAGGACTGAACTGCAAATGAGGGTTGCAATAGTCCCATTATTAAAAGACCCTCACGTAGGGCATTACAACATATGAATAAGTCATTTCATGTTTCTAAAAGTGGTGCTATATGTGTGATTAAGATGTATGAATGCAAGAGGAACTTCAAAAAGAATGCTAATTTGTTTCAACAGGCATTGAAGGATAATGGAGTACTTGAAATGGAAGAGCAGATTGAAAGTGTTATGGAAGAAATTTCTTTTGCAAATACTATAGAAGAGTTAGAAATGTATTTGAAAAAAGATGATGAGAGTGTTAGAAAGATACATGTAAACTCAATTGATATGTATTATGAGATTGATAGGTATAATTGTAAGTATGAAGAATTAGAAAGTTTATGTAATACAAATACAAAACAATAGATAAAAAGGTCAAACTTGTTGTAGTACCTTTACCTATTGGCAGTGAAGAGAACATGGAGGCAGCATCAACCGAGCCTATGCGTCGACCAATAGAGAAGATCAGACATCACTTCACTTTGGAGACAATAAATAACTTGAGAATCGGAGGGGGTGAATTTCTTCTACAATCAGAGATCGTGACTTTCAAAGAAATGATCTTTAGGCATGGGAAAGCGTTCGCATTCAAAGCTGAGGAGATTGGTTGTGTAGATCCAAAGGTGGTGACGCCAATGGTAATATTTACTATCCCTCATATTCCTTGGAATTTTAAACCTACTGCAGTACCGAGAGCTCGATTGCCTCAGTTGTTGGAGCTACTGAAGGATAAAGTCAAGATGAAGATTTTAGAGCCTTCCAACGCACCATATTCCAACCGATGGTTCACCGTTCCAAAGAAAGATGGTTCTCTAAGATTCATTCAAGATCTACAACCAGTCAACAAAGTCACAATCCGAAATGCAGGAATCAGACCGATCGTTGATGAATTTGCGGAAGCTTTTGCTGGGAGAGCGATTTACTCTATGGGAGACCTATATTCAGGATACGACCAATTTCAACTAGCAATTGATAGTCCCAATATCACAACAATGAAAACACCAATTGGGTTGGTTCGAATGTGCACTCTACCTCAAGGTGCAACAAATTATGTTGCTCATATGATGAATGCAATGAACAAAGTTCTACATGAGTACATCCCAAAGGTAACTATGCCATTTTTAGATGATATTCCTATTAAAGGATGCTTAGATAGAGAGAAAGATGAGACTTTGGTTGGAAATGGTTGCAGAAAGTTTGTGATGGATCACATTAATGATTGTGAAAGTATTTTAAATAAGCTTGAGCAGGTACATTTGACACTATCAGGAACAAAGTCAAGCTTTGGGCAGAACGAAGTTCTGATAGTTGGTCATATGTGTGGCTGGTATGGGAGGAAGCCTTCACCGATCAAAATTAACGCAATACAAAATATGGAGGAGGTTTGCGAATTGGTAACAGAGGTGGGAAGATTTTTAGGTGCATGTGTGTTTTATCATATTTGGTTACTATTCAGTGTGGAAGTCGAAGATGAGGAATATGCTCCTGGTTAAAGATCTTTGGTTGCCGGTTCAGTTTGGGGACAAGAGACCGAACAAAATCGATGCCACGGTATGGGAGGTGATGCACATGAAGACAACGGCATACATACGGTGCTTCATCGACATGAGCCTATACAACAACTTCAATGAAGAGAGCAAGTCTCATGAGCTCTGGGAGAAGATCGGCTTTGTTTTTCCCTGTGAGCAAGTGAACGTGTGAACGATTACTTGCGGAAGCGTTAGAAAACAGAGAAAGCAGAGAAAGCAGAGAATACACAGAGTACACGGGAGAGACAGAGAGAGCGGAACGTAAAAGCTATATTCAAAAACGATATATTCACTCTCTGTCTTTACAACTGTGCTCAATAGCACTATTTATACAAGTCCTCGTGGGAGTGACAGAAGTACCGCGTACTTCAATGCTCGCACGAGCATCTGACACTTACTACGAGACTATAACTGCCTAGTAGTCTAAACTAATACTAGGCTTCCGGTTACCTATTGGATCCGGCTAACCGGCTCCCTAGCTCACCGGCTTTGTTGGTTGCCGGCTTACCGATCCGTCTCGCTCACCGGCTCAGGCTTATTCAGCCGATCCGGCTCCAGTTGACCTTGCCGCTCAACACTCCCCCTCAAGCTCAACTTGAGGTTGGATCCTAGTGTCAGCCTCTGTGGCAGTCGGTTCTCCCAACCGACTTCTCCTGGTGTCGCTCTGCCTTGATCGCGCTCCTTGTCCGGTCCGGTCCCGTTTGCTGTGACCCCTCTAGTTCTGCGCGCCTCGACTTTCTCGGTCGGCATGTCTCCTCAATAGGCCCCTCTCAGCTCCTTTGCTGCTATGACTCCGGCACTTGCCAATCCGTCGGTTCCTCCGCGATGACATCGACTCCCGCTGCATCCGTGTCTGCTTGGCCTTGAATTGATCCGTGTCTCCGATTCGTTCCAGCTCTTGTCCGAATCGGTTGCTCCCGATTCTTCTTATGGTTCCAAGCCCTTCACCACATGGGACCATGTCCGGGTCTTGGCCTTCTTGTTGGGAGATAGGTCCCTCCGGATGGGAAGGGAGAAACCGTATGACGAGTACCCGGCTACGGAGAGCCGGATGGTGCAGACCCGGTGAGGAGTGCTCATCGGATGAAGAGACATATTCGTAAATATGTTTCTGAAAGTCCATCATGGCTATATTTGTAAATATCCGAAAAGTCATATTAGTATAAATATGACTTAGGGCAAACTTTTAGTTGCGGTTGTTATTCTTGTTGGTGCAAGAAGAGAGAGAGTGCGTAACCGTGTACAGAGAGTGTGTGAGAGAGAGAGAGAACGAGGTCGTTGCCTCTGTTGAAACCGCCGCCTGTGGCGAAGATCGTGAGCACGAGGTGGTTGCCTCCATGAACTCAGTGTTGTACATTCTAACATAGTGATAGTTTGCAGCCTGTGGGCTGTCGTGGTTTTTTCCCTAGTTTGGGGTTTTCCACGTAAACATCCTGTGTACCCTTCTCTTCTTTGTGTCGTGAATTTATTTCCCGTTTTTCTGTGTATGATTCTAAGCTCGATTGGCCGAGCGTTGCGTATACGGAGCGTGCAGTTCCTATCAAGTGGTATCAGAGCGAATCGACACAGAAAATGGGCAAATCGTTGGGCGACATGTTCAAGCTCACCGGCTCCAACTATTCAGTGTGGAAGTCGAAGATGAGGGATATGCTCGTGGTTAAAGATCTTTGGTTGCCGGTTCAGTTTGGGGATAAGAGACCGGACAAAATCGATGCCACGGTATGGGAGGTGATGCACATGAAGACAACGGCATACATACGGTGCTTCATCGACATGAGCCTATACAACAACTTCAATGAAGAGAGCAAGGCTCATGAGCTCTAGGAGAAGATCGGCATAATGTTTCAAAACAAAAATGCTGTTAACCAGGTTTCGGTATTCCGGAAGCTAGTAAATGACACCCATAGCCGCAAATGGTTAAGTTCCATGCAGGATGAGATGGATTCCCTGCATGAGAACCATACGTACGAATTGGTGGAGTTGCCGAAAGGAAAGCGGGCACTCCGAAACAAGTGGGTGTACAAGTTGAAACCGGGAGATGCCGACAACCCCCTGAGATACAAAGCCAGGATCATGGTGAAGGGGTTCCAGCAGAAAAAGGGCGTGGTCTTTGACGAGATATTTGCCCCGGTAGTAAAGATGACCTCCATCCAGACGGTGCTGAGTATAGCGGCAAGCATGGACCTCGAGGTAGAACAATTGGACGTGAAGAAGGCATTCCTTCACGGCGACCTCGAAGAGGAGATCTACATGCAGCAACCGGAGGGATTTGTGGAGAAAGGGAAGGAGCACCTGGTATGCCGGCTGAAGAAGAGCCTGTACGGACTAAAGCAGGCTCCCTGACAATGGTACCGGATGTTCGATTCCTTCATGACCGATCAAGGGTACCACAAGACGCAGGCCGATCACTGCGTGTTTGTGAAGAAGTTCGAAGGAGGCGACTTCCTGATACTCCTTCTGTACGTGGATGACATGTTGATCGTCGGACGAGACCAAGTCAAAATACGGATGCTGAAGAAGGCCCTCAACCGGACCTTCTCAATGAAAGACTTGGGTCCGGCAAGATAGATGTTGGGCATGCATATTATCCGGAACCGGTCAGTGAAGCAATTATGGCTATCACAAGAGAAGTACGTGAATAAGGTGCTTCACCGGTTCAACATGTCAGATGCGAAACCGGTCGGATCGACACTTCCGGCAAACTGCAGGCTATCCGGTAAGCAAAGCCCGAAGACGAAAGCAGAGAAGGCGGATATGATGAAGATTCCATATGCCTCTGCCGTCGGGAGCTTGATGTACGCAATGGTGTGTACCCGACCGGATATAGGATACGCAGTCGGAGTGGTGAGCCGGTTTATGAGCAATCCCGGCAAGGAGCACTGGAACGCGGTCAAATGGATACTCCGGTATTTGAAGGGCACTTCAAATATGTGTCTCTGATTCGGCTCCGGAAAACCTCAACTTGACGGTTTCATTTATTCGAACATGTCGGCCGATGTGGATACCAGCCGGTCTACATCCGGGTATGTAATGACATATGCAGGGGGAGCTGTCTCGTGGCAGTCGAGGCTGTAGAAGACGGTTGCATTGTCAACCACGGAGGCGGAGTACATGGCGGCTGTGGAAGCCGGTAAGGAAATATTATGGATGAAGGACTTCATCGGAGAGCTCGGTATCCGGCAAGATGAATACCGATTCTATTGCGACAGTCAAAGTGCCATCCATCTTGCCAAGAATGCGGCCTACCATTCCCGGACGAAGCATATCCAACGAAGATATCACTAGATCCGGGAAAGAGTAGATGACCAGGAGTTCGCACTGACGAAGATCTACACAACCGAGAACGGGTCAGATATGCTGACCAAAGTGTTGATACCCAACAAGCTGGATACATGCCGGAAGAGGATCGGACTAGTAAGACACCCCATGCCGGAGTGAAGGGGGAGTTTGTTGGGAGACAGGTCCCTTAGGATGGGAAGGGAGAAGAACAATGTTGATGAACAAACCGTATGACGAGTACCTGGCTACGGAGAGCCGGATGGTGCACACCCGGTGAGGAGTGCTCACCGGAGGAAGAGACATATTCGTAAATATGTTTCTGAAAGTCCATCATGGCTATATTTGTAGATAGCCGAAAAGTCATATTAGTATAAATATGACTTAGGGCAAACTTTTAGTTGCGGTTGTTATTCTTGTTGGTGCAAGAAGAGAGAGAGTGTGTAACCGTGTACAAAGAGAGAGAGAGAGAGAGAGAGAGAACGAGGTCGTTTCCTCTGTTGAAACCGCCGCCTGTGGCGAAGATCGTGAGCACAAGGTCGTTGCCTCCGTGAACTCACTGTTGTACATTCTAACATAGTGATAGTTTGCAGCCAGTGGGCTGCCGTGGTTTTCTCCCTAGTTTGGGGGTTTCCACGTAAACATCCTGTGTACCCTTCTCTTCTTTGTGTCGTGAATTTATTTCCCGTTTTTCTGTGTATGATTCTAAGCTCGATTGGCCGAGCATTGCGTATACAGAGCGTGCAGTTCCTGTCAAGTGGTATCAGAGCGAATCGACACAGAAAATGGGCGAATCGTTGGGCGGCATGTTCAAGCTCACCGGCTCCAACTATTCAGTGTGGAAGTCGAAGATGAGGGATATGCTCGTGGTTAAAGATCTTTAGTTGCCGGTTCAGTTTGGGGACAAGAGACCGAACAAAATCGATGCCACGATATGGGAGGTGATGCACATGAAGACAACGGCATACATACGGTGCTTCATCGACATGAGCCTATACAACAACTTCAATGAAGAGAGCAAGGCTCATGAGCTCTGGGAGAAGATCGGCTTTGTTTTTCCCTGTGAGCAAGTGAACGTGTGAACGATTACTTGCGGAAGCGTTAGAAAACAGAGAAAGCAGAGAAAGCAGAGAATACACAGAGTACACGGGAGAGACAGAGAGAGCGGAACGTAAAAGCTATATTCAAAAACGATATATTCACTCTCTGTCTTTACAACTGTGCTCAGTAGCACTATTTATACAAGTCCTCGTGGGAGTGACAGAAGTACCGCGTACTTCAATGCTCGCACGAGCATCTGACACTTACTACGAGACTATAACTGCCTAGTAGTCTAAACTAATACTAGGCTTCCGGTTACCTATTGGATCCGGCTAACCGGCTCCCTAGCTCACCGGCTTTGTTGGTTGCCGGCTTACCGATCCGTCTCGCTCACCGGCTCAGGCTTATTCAGCCGATCCGGCTCCAGTTGACCTTGCCGCTCAACACTCCCCCTCAAGCTCAACTTGAGGTTGGATCCTAGTGTCAGCCTCTGTGGCAGTCGGTTCTCCCAATCGACTTCTCCTGGCGTCGCTCCACCTTGCTCGCGCTCCTTGTCCGGTCCGGTCCCGTTTGTTGCGACCCCTCTAGTTCTGCGCGCCTCAACTTTCTCGTTCGGCATGTCTCCTCAATAGGCCCCTCTCAGCTCCTTTGCTGCTATGACTCCAGCGCTTGCCAATCCGTCGGTTCCTCCGTGATGGCATCGACTCCCGCTGCATCCTTGTCTGCTTGGCCTTGAATTGATCTGATTCTTCTGAATCTGTCTGTTCAACCAAATCGACTATCTCCAATTTGTTCCAGCTCTTGTCCGAATCGGTTGCTCCCGATTCGTCTTCTGGTTCCAAGCCCTTCACCACATGGGACCATGTCCGGGTCTTGGCCTTCTTGTTGGGAGACAGGTCCCTCCGGATGGGAAGGGAGAAACCGTATGACGAGTACCCGGCTACGGAGAGCCGGATGGTGCAGACCCGATGAGAACCGGATGAGGAGTACCCGGCTACGGAGAGCCGGATGGTGCAGACCCGGTGAGGAGTGCTCACCGGATGAAGAGACATATTCGTAAATATGTTTCAGAGAGTCCATCATGGCTATATTTGTAAATAGCCAAAAAGTCATATTAGTATAAATATGACTTAGGGCAAACTTTTAGTTGCGGTTGTTATCCTTGTTGGTGCAAGAAGAGAGAGAGTGCGTAACCATGTACAGAGAGTGAGAGAGAGAGAGAACGAGGTCGTTACCTCTGTTGAAACCGCCGCCTGTGGCGAAGATTGTGAGCACGAGGTGGTTGCCTCCATGAACTCACTGTTGTACATTCTAACATAGTGATAGTTTGCAGCCTGTGGGCTGCCGTGGTTTTTTCCCTAGTTTGGGGTTTTCCACGTAAACATCTTGTGTACCCTTCTCTTCTTTGTGTCGTGAATTTATTTCCCGTTTTTCTGTGTATGATTCTAAGCTCGATTGGCTGAGCGTTGCGTATACGGAGTGTGCAGTTCCTGTCACTTCTTCCTTCGGTAGGCTCTGTCCTTCTTGACTACGCCGTCGTCTGTTCTTCCCTCACTGACACAATTAGCAGTCTCTTTTCCTTTTCCTGTTCCAGGGTCCTTGGCCTTCTTCCTTCGGCCGGGTGCCCGTACAACGATTTCTTCAACCGGCATACCACCGACTTGTTCATCTCCGATTGAAAATCGGGAGGCTGAGTCATAAAGACTTCTTCTTCAAGATCACCTTGAAGTAATGCATTCTTCACATCCATCTAATGAAGATGCCACCCCCATGCCACAGCAACCGCCAGCACCACACGAACCGTCGTCATCTTTGCTACCGGAGCGAAGGTCTCGTCGTAGTTAATTCCGTGGGTCTTCACGTATCCTTTCGCCACTAACCGGGCCTTGTGCCGGTTAACTGAAGCATCGGTGTTGTACTTTACCTTGTACACCCACTTGCATCCGATCGGTTTACAATGACGGGGAGGGTCAACTAGGTCCCATGTCTCGTTGACATCAAGTGCCTGCATTTCTTCCTCCATAGCGGCACGCCAATTTGCGTCCTTTGCCGCTTCTGCGTAGCTCTCCGGATCACGCACTTCCGCCACCTTAGTCATGTACGCATAGTGATGCGCCATGTACTCATTGTACCCGTACCGCTTGACAGGATCCTTCTGGCGGGTGGACCGACGTAACTCACCGTTACACGTTTTAAGGCCTTTCTTGGCCGGTTCGGTCTTCATTGCCGAAGATCCGCCTTTCTCCTTGACGGAGTCAGATGCACACCGATCCGACTCATTGTTGCTGGTTTCGAAGTTCGGCATCTTTTTCTTCCCTTTCTCTTTGCGCGTGAACCATCTCCTTGGTTCCTTGCGCGGGGAGTGCATGGCAGAGTCTCCACTACTCACCGGTTCCTCATCGGACTGGTCAGATTGACTCAGTCTCTCGTTCAGCCCACTCAACCGAAACGATTCCGGACTCTCATCCTGAGTCCACACTTCATCATCATCTACCTAGGCCAGTTCAAGCTCACTAGCCTCATCGTCCGGCATCGGGTCGGATTCGGAAGTCGGGGCCAGTAAGGAGTACCACGATGCCGATTCATCGAACTCGACATCTCAACTAACTCGGACCTGCTTTGTTCGGGGGTTATAACACTTATAACCCTTTTTCTCTTGAGAATAGCCGATTAGGATGCATTTTTCCGATTTTGCATCCAGCTTCCTCCGCGCTTCTCATCCGGTACATGCACATATGCAATGCTGCCGAAGATCTTAAGGTGTCTTTAATTCGGCTTGCATCCGAAATACAGCTCGTGAGCTGACACCTTGTCACCGATCCGGTTCTGGATGTAGACAGTCGTTCAGACTGCCTCCACCTAGTACAATTTGGGCATGCTCTTCTCCTCCAACATTGCCCTTGCCGCATCAATAAGCGACCAGTTCTTCCTCTCGGCAACACCGTTCTGTTGCGGTGTGTATATACAGCTGAACTCTCGCAGAATTCCCTTTTGCTGCAGATAACTGTTGAATTGGCTGGAAAAGTATTCTTTTCCGCCATCCGATCGCAGGCATTTGATCTTCCTCTTCGATTCCCGTTCCACCATGCTTTGGAGACTCCGGAAACACTCGAAGACTTCACTCTTCTGATCAATGAGGTAGATCCATGTGTGCCGCGTATAGTCGTCGATGAAGGAGACAAAATATCGACTCCCGCCAAGACTAACATTCTGTGCCGGTCCCCACACATCCGAATGGATAAGGTCGAGCTTGTTACAGCTCCGGTTACGTTCAGTAGGGAATGGAAGCCGGTGTTGCTTCCCGAGTTGGCAAGCTTCACATACTTGGGCCTTCCGGCCGCTGAAATTCGGCAAACTGAAAACAACTTGTTTTTCTTGCAGGTCTTGAAGCCTCTGGTAATTGACGTGGCCTATCCGCTTGTGCCACAGGTCGATGTCTGATTTGACCTTCTGTCCTTTTGCAAACAGAGCGGTGCCGATGTCATTGGTGTCGAGGATAAACATCATCCCGTCTCTGCGCCCTTGCGCAATAATCTGGCCCTCTTCCTCGATGAAGCACCCGAGGTGCGTAAACCGCACCTGCATCCCTTGGTCGACGATCTGTTTGACCGACACCAGGTTCTTCGTGATTGTCGGAACGTGTAATACGTTCATCAGCTTCCCCTTCTGGCCGACGTGGCTCAAAGGGACTTCTCCGACGTACACAATTAGGTGAGGAGTGTCGTCTCCAATTTCGACTACTCCTGGTTGATTCGGTTTCTCCAAAAAGGAGAACCACTCTTTGTGGTTCGACACACCGGAATCAACATACCACACTTCCTCCGATTTGGAAGTGGTCTTCTTCATCGAGTTCGCCTCGTGCTTCATCACCAAGGTTGGCTCGTTACCATTCTTGGATCCTCCCGATCCCTTCGCGTTGTGCGAGCTTTGTCGGCCATCCTTGCCGGCCTTGCCGGATCCGGATTTGTTCGAATCGGCGCGTTCTCTCCAGCACTCGCGCTCTCTATGGCCCTTTTTGCCACAGTACCAGCATTCCGTTGCAGTCTTCTCTTGCCGTCTTCCGGTGCCGCCATGACTCCCCCTGCTACCGGAGGGTTCAGAACTGCTGTCGGCATGTTCTCTGTGCCTTTGTTCCTGGTCTTGCCGGCCGCCTCCATTGCGTGCCGACCCACCTCGTCCACCACGCCCACGGGACCGATCTGCTTCCGTGTACAGCATCCGGCTATCAATGGGTGCGCTAGTTGACGCACCAACGTGGTTCTCCTCTACAAGGAGCATCGATTGTAAGTCGAAAAATGACAGCGTATTCTCCCTTGTACATACCTCCGTTCGGAATGCTCTGAACTTAGACACCAGGCCCCCAAGACAGACCTGTACCATCTCATCTTCCTCTACGGTAACGTTGATAGAGGCAAGCGAGTCACAGATCTCTTTGATCCGGGCTGTGTAATCCGCCACCGACATGTCCTTCTGTCAGACATTGCTTAACTCCTATCGGAGTTGCAACTTTCGAGCTTTAGTGCTCGCAGCGAAAACCTTCTTCAGGTTTCCCCAACCTCCTTCGACGTCTTGGCGTCTCGGATGTGGCTCAATAGTTGGTCTCCGACACTGGATGCGAAGCAATACATCACTCTGCTTGTTGATTGTTCCCACACTAGGAAATCCTTATGTACCGCATCAGGTGTTGTTTCGTTGGCTCCTTCGACGAAACTCCAGTAGCCATGCCCAAGCAGGTACTGGTGCATCTTGTACGACCAAGATGCGTAGTTGGATCTGTTGAGTTTCTCCATAGGGAGCGAGCTAGCCATCCCTCTATCCATCACTTCTCTGTCTACTGTTCTTACGACTTGTTAGGGTTTGCTTTCAAGCGTTTGTCGGTTGCAGAGGTTCTCAACCCTCGCGCTTTGATACCATGTGAACGATTACTTGCGGAAGCGTTAGAAAACAGAGAAAGCAGAGAATACACAGAGTACACGGGAGAGACCGAGAGAGCGGAACGTAAAAGCTATATTCAAAAACGATATATTCACTCCCCGTCTTTACAATTGTGCTCAGTAGCACTATTTATACAAGTCCTCGTGGGAGTGACAGAAGTACCGCGTACTTCAATGCTCGCACGAGCATCTGACACTTACTACGAGACTATAACTGCCTAGTAGTCTAAACTAATACTAGGCTTCCGGTTACCTATTGGATCCGGCTAACCGGCTAACCGGCTCCCCAGCTCACCGGCTTTGTTGCTTGCCGGCTTACTGATCCGTCTCGCTCACCGGCTCAGGCTTATTCAGCCGATCCGGCTCCAGTTGAGCATGCCGCTCAACAGAACGAATAGCGAGCAACGAGTGAGGAAGCCTCACCCTACTCCCTCCCCGTGCATGCTTCCCTCGCTTCCCTTTGCATATTGTTCTCGGCCAGAAATTTAGGGTTTCAGCTGAAAACCCTAATCTCTATCATAGTCCTAATTTTGACAATATTTCTTTCTTTTGAGCCCGCGTCCATGACTCCCTCTCATGCTCTATTCTAATCCTACATCCTGTTCTCAGCTCCAAACTCAGGCTTTCACTAAAACTCTAAGTTTAGCTAAGTTTAGTAGAAGCCTAATAAATTAACTAATATTTTTCAATTAATTAATTATTATTTTAATGAATTAAGATATGTATACAATATTAGTAAATTAATTAATGTATTAGTGAGTCAATTAATGTTTAAGTGAATTAATTAATTATGCTATTGTGGTGTCCCTTGGATGCAAGTGCATGCCTTCATGTTGGGTGTGCATGTGTTCCTTTGTGCCCCTTTTAGCATACCCTTGTTTAGCATGCATGCCTTCATGCTATGGTGTACATGTGTTCCGTTGAGCCACCCTTTTAGCATACCCTTGTTAGGATGCATGTAGCTAAGTAAAGCCAACCCAAATGGGTACCTTTGTACGACTATAAATTGAATAAGAAGTAAGAAGCTAAGCAAGCTTGTTTGGATTCCATTTATGTGCATTTCACATAATTGGTGGAGAAGCGGAGTAAAATTTTAGCCACTCTCACCTCGTTCATGGCGTCCCAATTCCCTCCCGTCGTCGTCGAAGTCGATACCCCTATGCAATCTGAGTTCCTGCAACCTCCTGAGCGGCCACCCCCGTTCCAAATGGAGCAACTCCTGCAAGTCCTCTCCAACGACATGCTTCAAATCAGCCACACGAACCAAGCTATGCTCTCCTTCCTCTCCGCTACCAACAATCGGTCTCCAAATCGGCCAGATTCCAAGGTTCTCCCTTTGAGGACGTCTTAGCATGGTTGGATCACTTTGAGATGATCTTAAGTTATCACAAATGGTCTGACGAGCGCAAGGCTTTGGAAGTTCGCACCTTGCTCGAAAATGTCGCCGCCACTTGGTACGTACAACAAGCCAGCGAAGTGACGGAGAACTGGGTGATCCTCCGAGATCTCCTCGTGCAAAACTTTGCCCATCAAAATTCGGCCCAGACGGCATTGCAATAACTCGAGACGTTGCAATAGCAAGCGCACGAACCAGTAGGCCAATTTGGTGTTCGCCTAAATCACCTCCTTGTCTATGCCGATCCAACCATGCCCGAGCATGTCAAGCTTTTCTTCTTATGGCCCCGTCTACGCCCTGACATCACTCGTCGTGCCCGGGACCAAGGTCCCAAGACCTTCAACGATGTGATCCTCATTGCCCAACGCATCGAATCTTGTACGCTATCTGACTCCCAACCACGATGGCCCCCTCCACCATCGACCGACTTGCGCGTGCAGTACCAAGGAGCGACCCCCATGGACATTGACGTCCAAAATGTGCAGATGCAGACTCGCCGAAACCTTCGTAATCGGGATGCCCAAGGACGCCCGAAGTGTTTCTACTACCACAATTATGGACACGTCTGACGTTATTGCCGAAAATTGCAACAACAATCTCACAAGCAGCAAGCCCAGATAAGCATGGCTGACGCAACATCGTGGGCTGAGCTTTCGGGAAACTAACTTCCGGGGTACTGATGGAAGAACCAACCCCCCACATCCAAGCGTCCGCCTCTTCTAGTTCACAGGTATGCACCGCTCTCACCACCATTAATCACTCCACACACACCATCCTATTAGACTCTAGTAGTAGTATCTCTTCAATTAACACCGCCTTAGTTCACCAATTAGGCCTCCCCACAGCCACCGCTCCTTCCATCCAAGTCCTTTTTGGTGATCACCAACATCTATACCACTCTCGCACGCAAGCCCACTGCACCGTTACCTTAGGCACTCTCAGATTCTCACACCACTTTTATGTCTTGCCCCACCAACTCTTCCCCCTCACCTTAGGTTGCGATTGGTTCCTCAAGTGTCGCGCTATGATTGATTTCGATGCTCACAAACTGATTGTCCCACAAGCTCCCCCTATCCCCCTCCTACACGATAGCCCCCATGTCCCCCACCTTAGCCAAGTCCAGGTGGCCCTCAGTCCCAAGGAGCGTTTAATCTCCGTCCGCCAATTGTTAGCTCGTTTTCCGTCACTAGCCCCCCAATCCACGCATGCCGCTACTGTCTCTTTCTCGGTACAACATGTCATTCGTACCGGGGACACCGCTCCCATCTACATGGCTACACGCCGACGTTCCCCCCTCGACCATGATCACATCGATGCTACCGTCACCGATATTCTCACCAAAGGTATTATCATTCCTTCCACCAGCGATTGGGTTTCGGAACCCCACCTAGTCAAGAAGGATGATGGCACCTTCCGCTTCTGCATCGACTTTAGGCCTCTCAACAAAGTGAAGATCCATGACCTCTACCCACTCCCTCGCATGGATGACCTCTTGGACCAACTCAAGGGCTCCCATTATTTCACCTCCCTTGACTTAGCCTCGGGACATTGGCAGATTCCCTTAAAGCCGTCCAATGCCCACAAGACGGCATTCCGCACACGACGCGGGCTGTTCCAATTCACCCGCATGCCGTTTGGCCTGTTTGATGCCGGCAGCACATTCCAACGCATGGCAAACTCCATCTTTGCCGGCCTTATCAGTAAAGGCGTCCTCCTCGTTTATCTTGATGACATCCTTATCCACACTTCCACTTGGGAGGATCATCTACAAACTCTCGCGGAAGTCCTCGCTTGCATAACTAAGCATAACTAGCAACTCCAATGGAAGAAGTGTCGATGGGGAAGCACTAGCCTCCGTTTTCTCGGGTTCATCATCTCAAGCGATGGAATCCGTATGGACCTTGCAAAGGTAGTTGCCATCACCGACCACCCCTGCCCCACCTCAATAAAAACATTGCAACGTTTTTTGGGCATGATCACCTTTTCCCTTCGCTTCATCCTGAACCTCACCTCGATCACTTTCCCCCTTCGTCATCTCCTAAAGAAAGGCGTGTCATTCGTTTGGGATCCTGCTTGCGAAGACAGCTTTCGTCGCCTCAAAACAATGGTCCAGGAATCAGGGTTGCTCGCCCATCCTAACTTTGACCAACCGTTTACATTGAAGACAGATGCCTCTAACCATTGGTTAGGAGCTGTCCTCCTGCAAACCGATTGCCACAGGCAAGAGAATACGGTCACCTTCATTAGCAGAACTCTCACGCCGACTGAATGGAACTAATCAACCATTGAGAAGGAATTACTTGCAATCGTCTGGTTTTTCCAGCGGCTTCACCCATACCTTCATGGCGGGCAGGTTACGGTTGAGACTAACCACCAGCCCTTACTTTCTCTTATTCATCGACCTCACCCCCTGGGCCGCTTGTTGCGATGGACGTTGGGTGTAACCAATTTGGTTGTTGATAGTTTCTCTCGCGTTGATTTCCAAGTTGTCCAATTTCTACCCATAACGTCTGACCTTCCACTTCCACTACCACAACTCGCTACACTTCAGCAACACGACCCCGCCATCCGAGAGATAACCCATTAGTTGCGCTCCCTCCAACCATTTCCCTCACAACAACGGTTCATGCTCCGCGATAACTTGGTGTTCTTCATTCAGGTGCATCACGAGCCACATCTCTACATTCCTCATGCCCTACAACAGACGTATCTCCAATTTAATCACGATCACCCATTCTCGGGTCATCTGGGTTTCCACAAGGTTTTTGAAAAATTACGTCTCAAGTATTATTGGCCCAACATGTGACACTCTATCTCTACCTACATCAACCAATGTGCTTTGTGTCAACACATCAAACCCGCGAGCAAGCCCGCCGAAACGCTCCAACCCATCACCATCACATCGCCTTTTGAGCTTGTCAGATGGGATTTCATGGGACCTTTTCCCGAAACCCCCAGTGGCAACAAGTATATCCTGGTCATAACAGAATACCTCACTAGATGGGCTGAAATTGTTGTCATCCCTGACGTCACTGCGCCAACTTTTACACAAGGTAATTTTTCAGCATGGTTTCCTGGTCCAACTCTTATCTGATCAGGGCCACCAATTCCATGGGGACGTCCTCAATGCGGTTGCAACTCAACTAGATGTCCAGCAAGTGTTTACATCCCCGTACCATCCGCAAAAAAACGGCCTCACCGAATGCCTCAACAAGACCCTCAAGCAGGAGATTGTCGCTTACATCAATCCATGTCACAAAACCTAGGATCAAATCTTGCCTTTCGTCACCCACGCCTACAATACATCCGTTCAGGCATAAACACGGATCAGCCCTTTTCGAGCACTCTATGGGTGTGACCCTCGGCTCCCACCAGAATCATCCATTGACGTCCATTCCAAACCTACCAATATGGACGGTGCCAATTGGGGTCTCTATCTCCAACAACTGCTACCTCTCCTTCGACAAGCAAGCTCTCGAAACCTACAAGTCGCACAACAACGCCAAAAGCGACACTACGATGTGGGTTGAATTACCCCGACTTATGATGATGGAACCAAAGTCCTTGTTTACTTCCCGGTCTGGCGTCACGGTGTCGTGAAGAATTTCGGCCAGAGGCGGAAACCGGGAAATATTGGCTACATCGGCGGGGTGCAGCATGCGCGCTCACCCTTGTACATTTAGTGTGAATAACGAGGGCGCCTTTATGGCGCCGAAGAGTAGTCAAGTCGGGACAGAGCATCCCATGTAAGTCGGGATTTATCCCACATTGTAACGCATCTCCCTCCTTGTTCTATAAAAGGAAGGGAGCGCCTCTTGTGAAGGGGTTGCCCATTTTGAGTCTTAAGGGTATACCGTTTTGTGTTTCTTTCTAGGGTTAGCTACATTCTTTCTTTTCTTCGTTTCTTTTCTGCTCCTTCTCGAGGAGTCAAGCAGTAGCTATGACGGCAAGCTGTTAGGTAAGTTTCTCTTCTTCTGTGCATAGCCGGCTCGCGGCCGGGGTTGTACCTCTCCCTGTTGTAGGTTGCTTCTACTCAGCCTCCTGTGCAAGACCCCGCTCGGCGCGACGAGCCCGAGAGCTCCCCGACGGTGCCTTGGCGGCAGACTGCTGTTGCGACCTAGCCCACCTTAGTCCGGCTTGGAGTCGGATTTGTAACTCACTCTTGTAATCATATATATATACAGGGTTGTGCATATTTGTGTCTCTGTCGGTGTCGGGTGCTTTCCCTTCCCTGTGTTTCCTGTACATAAGAGGTGTGTGTTGTGTCGGTGTTGCGCACGGGTTCTCTCTCTCTCTTCCTCTCTTGCGTTTGGTAGCCACCGGTACGCGTCCGGAATCGCTCCGGTTCGCGCCACAACCAGTGTAGCCGGGACCGGAGAGAAGTCTGCTTCCTACACTCCCGTCACTCCCTCGTCCGAGACCCCCGTGGTCCCGCCCTTCTACACGCACGGCGAAACTTCGCGACAGCAGTCTCAACGAATCACTCATGCACCGATGGATCAGCCCATTCACCGTGGTTCATGCAATCAAATCCACGACTTACTTGCTCCGACGCGATTCCAATGGTCGATTCACCTCCACCCATGTTGCCCGCATCAAGCCCTATGCTACCCCAATCCCATCTTCTAGTGCTCGTCCTTTCCCCATGTCGTAAAACTCATTGTTTCTCTCAGGGGGGAAATGTGGTGTCCCTTGGATGTAAGTGCATGCCTTCATGTTGGGTGTGCATATGTTCCTTTGTGCCCCTTTTAGCATACCCTTGTTTAGCATGCATGCCTTCATGCTATGGTGTACATGTGTTCCGTTGAGCCACCCTTTTAGCATACCCTTGTTAGGACGCATGTAGCTAAGTAAAGCCGACCCAAATCGGTACCTTTGTACGACTATAAATTGAATAGGAAGTAAGAAGCTAAGCAAGCTGGTTTGGATTCCATTTATGTGCATTTCACAATATTAGTGAATCAATTAATGTTTAAGTGAATTAATTAATTATGATATTGTGGTGTGCATGTGTTCCTTTGTGCTAGCCTTTTAGCTCACCCTTTTTAGGATGCACGTACCCACGTTGACCAACCCTTTTAGCACACCCTGTTTAGCCAAGCCAACCCAAATGGGTTCCGTTGTATCAACTATAAATTGATTAAGAAGTAAGAAGCTAAGTAGGCTGGTTTTGATCTCTTATGTGCATTTCACATATTGGTGGAGATGACGGGTACCAGCCCCCACATCCAAGCATCCACCTTTTCCACTTCGTAGGTAGCATCGCCCTCGCCACCATCACTGACACTCTTGTTAGTCTCTTGTAGTAGTATCTCTTCCATTAGCACCGCCTTAGTTCACTAGTTAGGCCTCCCGACATCCATCGCTTCCTCCATCCAAGTCTTTTTTTGCAATCGCCATCTATACCTCTCTAGCACGCAAGCCCACTACACCTTCACCTTAGACACTCTCACTTTCTCACACCACTTTTATATCTTGCCCCACCAACTCTTCCCCCTCACCTTAGGTTGCCCACTAACTTCTTGTCCCATGAGTTTCTCTGATCCCCCTCCTACACGATAGCCTTCCTGTCCCCCACCTCAGCTAAGTCCAGGTGGCCCTTAGTCCACAAGAGTGATTGATCTTTCTTTGCAAAATGATCTTTTCCCCGATCCCCCTTTGACACAATAGCCCTCTTGTCCCCCACCTCAGCCAAGTCCAGGTGGCCCTCAGTCCAAAGGAGCGATTGATCTTCGCCGCCATATGATCTTTCCTCGATCCCCCTCTGACATGATAGCCCTCCTGACCCCCACCTCAGCAAAGTCCAGGTGGCCCTCAGTCCATAGGAGTGATTGATCTCTATTCGCCGATTGATAGCTCGTTTTCCGTCACTAGCCCTGTCCAACTATCAAGGCCAACAGTTCCACGGGGATGTCCTCAACGTCGTTGCAACTCAACTATGTGTCCGTAGATGTTTACATCCCCACGCCATCTTCACCGAACACCTCAACAAGACCCTCAAACACGAGATGGCTGCATAAATCAACCCTTTTCGAGCACTCTATGGGCGTAACCCTCGCCTCGCACTAGAATCATCCACGGATTTCCATTTGAAACCTGCCATCAGATGCTCCCCCTCCTTCGACAAGCCATTGTTCTTGTTCTTGTTCTTGTTCTTGTTCTTGTTCTTGTTCTTGTTCTTGTTCTTGTTCTTGTTCATGTACCTGTCATGTTCTTGTTGATGCCCCCCAATCTCTTGTTTCTCGCAGGGGGGAAATGCGGTGTGTATGTGTTCCTTTGTGCCACCCTTTTAGCTCACCCTTTTTAGGATGCACGTACCCAAGTTGACCCACCCTTTTAGCACACCCTTTTTAGGATGCGTGTGCCCAAAATGACCCACCCTTTTAGCACACCCTTTTTAGCCAAGCCAACCCAAATGGGTTCCGTTGTATCAACTATAAATTGATTAAGAAGTAAGAAGCTAAGTAGGCTGGTTTTGATCTCTTATGTGCATTTCACAATATTGGTGAATCAATTAATGTTTAAGTGAATTAATTAATTATGATATTAGCGAATCATTTAATGTTTTAAGTGAATTAATTAATTATGATATTAGTGAATCAATTAATGTTTAAGTGAATTAATTAATTATGATATTAGCGAATCATTTAATGTTTTAAGTGAATTAATTAATTATGATATTAGTGAATCAATTAATGTTTAAGTGAATTAATTAATTATGATATTAGTGAATCAATTAATGTTTGATGTATGTGTATATATACATATATGAGTGATATGTGTGTTTGTACACATGTATGTATGTGTGTATATGTATATATCATATATGTATGTATGTATATGTATATATCATATATGTACATATGTGTGTACATGTATATGTAAACGAATGGTTTTATAATATTCTTGGGGCCGTTTTATATTCGCGAATATCGCGAATATTGCGGATGTTGAATACCACGAATATTACGCATGGGTCAATCTATGATCAAAACCATGAACCCAGAATTACGGCATATAAAGGGCAAAGAGAACCTAGTCATACATATGTTTTCAAGATCAAGGTTCATAAATGAAAAGGTGATGCAAGCTGAAGATAAGAATTTGGCAACTACACGCCATCAAGTTTCTCATCAAGTATCTATTAAGCCTCATGATGAGTTTAATGTAAGCATAATGTTTAGCCTTAGGAGTCGACAACCTCGGGCAATTTGCATCGGACCTTGGTCTCACAACATCCACATTGCCGAGCTTGAGGGGGAGTACTGGAGGCGACACGCGCACTATACCCAATTGATTGAGTACGCAACATGCAGTTAATCAAACCGAGCACGAAGCCGAAAAGCCGAAAAGCCGAACAATCCAGTTCGAGGATTACGAACACTAGAAGCCGGATTCCGAAGACCGAACCAAAACAACTTTTCGACAGATGGAAGTTGTGTTCGAAGGGGCGTGTTGAGAGTTGAACTCAACTTCCCATAGTAATAGGTTTCACATTAGCTCATGGACATACCATGCTAGTTTTGTAAATAGTAGAAAGGGCACTTACCCTAGCTTAGTTGGTATTTAAACCAGCCCCTTGTAACTTAGTTACTGTTGGAAGTATTCTGGTTAATGTAATATACAATCTTTTATCTCTATTGTAAAGAATCAAGAGATGGATTCTTGTGAAGCGGAAGAGATGTGAGTTATGTGTGTGTGCAAGAGAGAGTGAGAGTGAGTGAAACACAGAGAATACGCAAGGTAAAAGTATATTGACAAAGGAGAAAGACTCAACACTATACAAGGTGGGAGGAGGGTGCTTTATGTAGTCACCCTCTCTCTTCATTAGCTACAAGGCTCATGGAGCATGGGGAATGTGAAAGCTCATAAGTTATGTGTCATAGAATATGATTCTATGACTCATACTAAATACTAGAATATAAAGAGGTGACTTAATGGTGACTCTTGACCGTTGAAGTGTATATTCACTCTCAAGGTGAGTTCACACACTAGACCAAGTTGAGCTTGATTCTCAACACGCCCCCTCAAGCTCAAGTCGGGTCGGTTTCAAACAGTATCCGAAATCCGCTTCGACTCGCGTTCCGGAGTTCGCGTCGACTCGTGTCGACTCGATTTATGCGGAGTTGCGGAATCCATGCTCCAGCTTGCGTTGTGCATAGTTGCGAAGTCTGTGCGTTATTGTGTAGTACGCGGTTGTGGAATCTACGCGTTATTGCGTAGTGTCTTCAGTACTCCCCCTCAAGCTTGGAAGGTCAGGGATCGTCAATCCAAGATCGGTCATGAATTGCCATAGCTTGTCGGCTCCTAAGGCTTTAGTGAAGATGTCGGCCGTTTGAAGATTGGTGCTAATGTGTTGTAGGTCGACATCGCCAGCCAGAACGCGCTCTCGGATGAAGTGATAGTGCACTTCGATGTGCTTTGTCCGCGCGTGGAACACCCGGTTCCGAGCCAGATAGATACTATTCATGTTGTCGCAGTAAAGGGAAGTCGGATCCTTGATGGGTACGCCCAGATCCTTCAAAATCCTCTTGAGCCATACGACTTCACACGCAGCTACGGCTGCGCCCCTGTATTCCGCCTCCATACTCGAAAGAGCGACAGTAGGCTGCTTCTTGCTACTCCAGGATATTGCTCCGCTGCCGAGGGAGAAAACAAATCCGGAGGTTGATCTTCTATCGGCTTTGTAGCCGGCCCAATCGGCGTCTGTGTACCCCTCGAGTCGTATTGGCATCACGGTCTTGTAGAGGATGCCGCAATCCATTGTGCCGCTCACGTATCGTAGAACTCGCTTAGCGCAATCCAAGTGAGTATCACGCGGTGTTTGCATGAATTGGCTAAGGAGACCAACCGGATAACTGAGATCGGGTCGAGTGATTGTGAGGTAGATGAGACTCCAGATGAGTTGCCGATACTGAGTCGGCTCACACGCTTTGGTGCCGGAGTTCGCATCTAGTTTGAGATTGCGATCGAGCAGGGTTGCTACGGGTTTGCACTCAGCCATCCCGAACTTGTATAACAAGTTGAGGATGTAGTGTCGTTGAGAGATCATGATTCCGGCCGGAGTCCGAATTACCTCGATGCCAAGGAAGTAGTGGAGCTCCTTCATGTCCGTCATCTTGAACTTGTCGGAAAGGAGGGATTTGACTTTATTGATTTCGACGAGATGCTCACCTCCAATGACTAGGTCATCCACATATAAAATGATGACGATCATACTTGCGGAATCGCTTCGTATGTAGAGGGAGTTGTCCGATTTTGACATACGGAAGCCGATTTGATGAAGATATTGCGTTATCTTCGAATGCCAAGCACGCGGTGCTTGCTTGAGGCCGTAGAGTGGCTTCTTGAGTCGGCATACAACTTTCGGATGGGTGCTCAAGTTGAAGCCGGGTGGTTGTATCATGTACACCTCCTCTTCTAATTCGCCTTGTAGAAAGGCGTTCTTGACGTCCATTTGATGGAGGTGCCACCCTTTCGCCGCGGCAAGCGCAATTACGGTCCACACCGTCGTCATCTTGGCCACTGGGGCAAAGGTCTCTTCGTAGTCGACGCTATGCGTCTGAGCGTATCCTTTCGCTACAAGTCGAGCTTTGTAGCGGTTTACGAAGCCATCGGTGTTATACTTCACCTTGTAGATCCATCTGCATCCGATTGCCTTTTTGTGTGGTGAGGTGGAAACGATATCCCACGTCTCATTCTTCCATAGTGCCTGCATCTACTCATTCATTGCTTCGATCCATCGCGGGTCCTTCCGGCTCCCGTACTGTCGCTACCTTCATCATAAAGGCGTAATGGTACGCCATATAATCGTTGTAGCCGAATCGGCTTACGGGGTTCTTTTCACGAGTGGATCGGCGGAGCTTTTCATTTTTAGAGTGCGGGCTTTCTTAGCTCCGATTGGTACATCGAAGCCGCCGAACACACTATCGAGTGAGTGAGTCGATTCATCGTCGTCAAAGCGATCGTCTTCATATTCCGCCATTTTCGCCTTGCCTTTGTCCATCTTCGGGCTAGGCCGTGATGTGCTTTGATCGCTCAAAGGCTCTTGTGGTCCGCTCAGTCGGGTCGTGATAGGATTTTCTTCGATCATGCGCGTAGGGCGATCTTCATCCTTGATCTCTTGTTCGGAAAATTCCGAGTCGAGCGGAGGCAAAGTTGTCTCTAGTGCGTACCAGGATGCGGACTCGTCAAAAACGATGTCTCGACTTACTCAAGATTTTCGAGTTGAGGGGTTGTAGCACTTGTACCCCTTTTGCTCCAATGAGTATCCTACGAGGATACATTTCTCCGACTTCGGGTGAAGCTTTTGACGCTTTTCATCGGGGATGTGCACGTACGCTATCACGCCGAATATCCGGATGTGCGATAAGTCCGGCTTCTTTCCGAAGTATTTTTTGTGCGGCGTGACCTCGTGCACGCCGGATGTTGTGCACCGGTTCATTAGGTAGACAGCCGTATTTGCAGCTTCAGCCCAATATGACTTGGGCATATGCTTCTCGTTCATCATGGCCCGCGCTACTTCGAGGATGTGCCGATTTTTGCGCTCGGCTACTCCGTTTTGTTGCAGAGTGTGTCGGCAAGTGAATTCTCGCCGAATTCCTTCCTTTCGGAGATACGCCGTGAAATCGTCCGAGAAGTACTCCTTGCCGCCATCCAATCGAAGGCATCGTACATGTCGGCCTGTGGCTTTCTCAACTTCATTCTTGAAATTTTGGAAGTGTCTAAACACTTCGCTCTTTTGCCGCATCGGGTAGATCCAAGTGTGCCTAGAGAAGTCGTCGATGAAGAGCACGTAATATCGGCATCCGCCGAATGTAGCCGTCTATGCCGGTCCCCATACGTCGGAATGGACTACGTCGAGTAGACCTTTGCTCACGTTCTGCTCTTTCGGGAATGGGTGTCGGTGTTGCTTGCCGAATTGGCATGCTTCGCATACACCTTCAATCTCCTTCTATTTGAATGTCGGGAGTCCGATGACGACTCCTTTCGATTTCATTGCTTTGAGTTTGTTGAGATTGATGTGGCTAATTCTCTTGTGCCATAGCTCTATGTCGGAGTCGGCTTCTGTGTTTTTCGCGAACATGGCAGATTTCATGTCATGTGAATCGAGAATAAACATCCGGCCCTCTCTTCGTCCGCGTGCGATGAGTCGGCCCTCTTTTTTGATGAAGCAACCGCCTTGATTAAATCGAACTTGCATCCCTTGCTCTACAATTTGGCCGACGGAAACCAAATTCTTCGTAATGATCGGTACATGCAAGACATTTTTAATGTAATTTTTCTTACCTTCTTTTCCGAACGGAACATTGCCAATGTGCCGAATCGGGTGCGTAGTGTCGTCTCCGGTTTCGACATAGCCGGGTCGGTCCGGCTCTCGAAGTTCTCAGAACCATTCTTGATGCGATGTCATATGGTTCGAGGCATCAGAATCGACGAACCATACGTCTTCTGGACCGGAGGCACTAGTTGAGGTAGCGGCTGACATAGAGTTTGCTCTATGTTTCATCATGAACATTCCGCCATCATGAACATTTCGCCACGGTCGGAGTTGTGCGTATACATTCCGCCACGATCTTTGTAGTCGGAGTTGTGCCCGTACATTTCGCCACGGTCGGAGTTGTGTGCATACATTCTGCCACGATCTTCGTAGTCGGAGTTGTGTGCGTAATTCGTGAGTTGTCAGCTTGTGGAAGCCGATTCACGCATCTTCTTTCAGCACTCTTCTTCATGGTGGCCGAGCTTTCCGCAATATCCGCATTCGGTTGCGTTTTGACGGCCCGGGCCGGAGTGGAAGCTCCCCTTCTTGTGAAGGTTCCTCGTTGGCCTCCGTTTTGCGGCCGAAATTGGGAGTAGTTATCGTAGGTCGGACCTCGTCCGCCTTGTCCTTGGCCGAATCGGCCTCTCGCTCGTCCGCGTCCTCTTCCTCCATTAGAGTGCGTGTAGAGCATGTGGCCTTACGACTCATTGCTCCTTGTACGCACGTGGTTCTCTTCGACCAATAGCATTGATTGGAGCTCGAAGGAGGGAGATTTCTCCCGTGCTAGAACGGCAGTTCGCATCACACCAAACCGTGGTGCGAGGCCACCGAGGCATATTTGCACCATCTCATCATCATCTATACTGACGCTTATTGAGCCGAGCGAGTCGCAAAGCTCCTTGATCTTCAAGGTGTATGTCGTGATGGACATGTCCCTTTGTTGAATGTTGTTCAACTCTTGGCGGAGTTAAAGCTTCCTCGCGGTCGTGTTGGCGGCGAAAATCTTTCGTAGATTTTCTCACGCTTCCTTTGGCGTCTTGGCTTCTCGAATGTAACCGAGCATGTGGTCGTGAACACATGTCGCCAAACAATACATCACGCGGCTTGCGGCTTGCTCCCATGTCGCGTATCCGGGAGCCGCTTCGGCGGGTCGGTCTTCATGCGCTCCTTTGATGTAGCTCCAATAGCCTTGTCCGACAAAGTATTGGTGCATCTTGTACTCCCAAGATGCAAAGTTGTTTCGATCCAACTTCTCGGTAGGGAGAGCGCTCCCCATTTGAGTATTCATTATGTCGATTCTTCTTCTTCTTCTTCTCTCTTCAAATGCGAGCTATGTAGCGAAGCTACGATAGCTATGAGCCGGTTCTTGGTCGTCGGCGTAGAGCACAAAACACGATCACGATGAGGCGAATGGGCTAGATCGAGCTACCAAATCGCTCTGATACCATGTAAAGAATCAAGAGATGGATTCTTGTGAAGCGGAAGAGATGTGAGTTATGTGTGTGTGTAAGAGAGAGAGAGTGAGAGAGTGAAATATAGAGAATACGCAAGGTAAAAGTATATTGACAAAGGAGAAAGACTCAACACTATACAAGGTGGGAGGAGGGTGCTTTATGTAGTCACCCTCTCTCTTCATTAACTACAAGGCTCATGGAGCATGGGGAATGTGAAAGCTCATAAGTTATGTGTCATAGAATATGATTCTATGACTCATACTAAATGCTAGAATACAAAGAGGTGACTTAATGGTGACTCTTGACTGTTGGAGTGTCTATTCACTCTCAAGGTGAGTTCACACACTAGAACAAGTTGAGCTTGATTCTTAACATCTGTCTTAAGCTCTCTCTCTCTCTCTCTCTCTCTCTCTCTCTCTCTCTCTCTCTCTCTGTGTTTGCCTTACGTGCATACACACACGCACACACATAGTCCTTCCACTGCATCTCAGCCACTCTTACTCCTCATTTTCTTTACACATGGATTATTGTGGCTTGAATAAGGTCACCATCAAGAATAGGTATGCACTTCCCCTAATCTCGAGTCTTTAAGAGAGGATTAATGATGCAAAGTGTTTCACAGTAATCGACTTACAAGGTGCATATAACCTCGTACGAATTCGACTGGGAGACAAATGGAAGACAGCTTTCCGCACCCGATATGGGCACTTTGAATATATGGTTATGTCATTCGGCCTCACCAATGCGCCAACAGTATTCCAACACATGGCATATTATATATTCCGAGATCTTTTAGACATCTATTTGATTATCTACTTGGATGATCTATTAGTTTATTCAAAGACACAAGAAGAGCATGATTCTCATGTACTATTAGTACTAAAACAACTATGAGAACATGGTCTTTATACAAAGTTGGAAAAGTGTAGTTTTGATTGTAACCAGGTGGAATTTCTAGGCTATGTCATCTCCTCGGAAGGCATCTCTATGGATCCAACTAAAGTCCAAACTATGTTAGAGTGGCAGACCCCACATTCATTGCGAGATGTGCAATGCATTTTAGGATTCACAAATATCTATCGCAAGTTTATACAAGACTACTCAAAGCTTATTTTTCAACTCACACAGCTTACAAAGAAGGGGCAATCGTTTGTTTGGTCTAAGGAAGCAGACACGGCTTTTGAGGGTCTCAAGAAAGCATTTACATCAACCCCTGTTCTAGCTCATGTTGATCCGCGTAAAGCATTTATCATTGAGGCAGATGTGTCAGATTTCGCCCTCGATAGTATTTTGTCACAACAAGGCGATGATGACAAGCTACATCTCGTGGCTTTCCACCCGCACAAATTTGATGCCGTTGAAATCAACTATGAGATACATGACAAGGAGATATTAGCAATAGTGGACTCTTTTGCACAATTGAGGCATTTTTTAGAAGAATCGCCTCATCAAGTCACTATATTCAGTGATCACAAGAATCTTGCCTACTTCTAGAATGCTTGGGTATTAAATAGATGACAAGCTCAGTGGGCCTAGTTCCTCACTCATTTCGACTTCAAGATTACATATCATTCGGGCAAGAAATAGGGGAAGGCAGATGCATTATCACAACCCTCGTATCTAGCTCCTTGTCCTAGTGATCCGACCTTCAACAATAAAAAACAAGTAATCATGGGTCCGGCACGACTTCAAGCAACGTGGGTTTTTAACACTCCATTGGATTCCCGCATTATCGATACCATATGTGAAGATTTGAAGAAAAATGTTTTCGCTCAAGCTATTCTAGATCAAATCAACCCCTCTCAGGCATCTTGTTCACAGTCACAACAACCAGGTACGGATTATCGACAATTCGAATCTCATGATGGATTACTCTTCTTTAAGAAACTTTTGTATGTTCCCAATGGTTCCTGTCACCTTCGAATAGTACAAAATTGTCATGACACATACACAACCAGACATCTTGGTAGTACTAAAACGTTGGATTTAGTACAATGATCATTTTGGTGGCCTCATATGCGAAGATTTGTCGAAGACTATGTTCAGACATGTGATACATGTTGCAGATCGAAGATGCCTAGACATCATCCATATGGTTTTTTGGAGCCATTAACGATCCCAAGCAAACCATGGCAATCTATTTCTCTAGATTTGATCATAGATCTTCCAAATTCAAAGGGCTTCAATGCGATCTTAACAATGCTAGATCAATATACTAAGATGGCACATTTCGTGCCCTATACTAAAGAAGTCACTAGTGAAGAAACCGCAAGAATTGTTATGCATGAAGTATTTCGGCATCATGATCTTCCCGACAGTATCATCACTGATCGTGGACCTCAATTCATCTCTAAATTTTGGAAGCATCTCTTCAAAATGCTCAAGGTCACCTACAATCTCTCATCTGGCTATCATCCCCAAATAGATGGACAAGCAGAACGTGCTAATCAAACTCTAGAATAGTATCTTCGGTGTTTCGTAAGCTATCAACAAGATGATTCGGCAAATATTCTACACTTTGCTGATTTTGCTTATAATAATTCTATCCACTCCTCTACTAGGGTTACACCATTCTATGCTTATACAGGCTATCATCCTCGCTGGTGTGTGTTAGAAACTCCTGAGTTACCCACAAATCCTTGTGTAGAGGATCATTTAGAGCGGCTATGACGAATTCAAGCAGAACTATGTACCCACCTACATCACGCCCATCAAACACTGAAGGATTATGCGGATCGTCATCGACTTCCATCCTATTTTGATATTGGAGATAGAGTATGGCTATTACGACGAACACATCAAGACTACTCGACCATGTGACAAACTGGATTAATGATGTCACGTTTTGCCTTGATCTACCTCCGCAACTACGGATACATCGGGCATTTCATAGTTCTCTTCTAGAACCCTATCAAGATAGCACTATTCCCAATCATATTACACCACCAAATCTGACTACGGTCTGACCAACACCTCCAGTTTGGAAAATTTATGGTTTGTTCACTCTGGCGCATCCAACCACATTATATCCCTTGAAGAATGGTTTCGTGAGTTGCGAACGCCCAATCGACCTGACTATGTGGAAACTAGGGATGACACTACTCACCCAATTCGGCATGTTGGCAATGTCCCATTCAAGAAAGAAGGGGTTACATATAGATTAAAAACATCTTACATGTTCCGACTATCACAAAGAATTTGGTCTTAGTCGGCCAAATCGTGGAACCATAGAACGTAATATTCGTGTTCGTGCAAGCATTCCAACGTTTGGAAACGAACACGTTTGAAATGGGAAAAATATGTACTCCTTTTTTCTTTTTCTTTTTCATTTATTGTCATTGTAATTTGGCTCACCCTAGTGGTAAGGAGTCATGTTATTGTTGTCTATGTCTTGGGTTTGATTCCAAAATTTCTCCTCTCTTTCTCTCCTCTCTTTCTCTCTCTCTCTCATTAGTACCATGTCATAGCAAAATTTTATGTTTGTGTTATAATAGTTTTTTTCTTTTATTTTTTTATTATTACAATTAAGCACAACCTATTGGTAAGTTGTTGTGCTACTATTACTTGTGTCTTGGGTTCAATTCCCAACTTACTCATATCCTCTTGTTAGTGTCATGGTAAAATTTGATGTTAGTCTCATGTTCCTTCTTTTTCTTTTTCTTTCTTTCTTTGTTATTAGAAATTAGCTCACCCGAGTGGTAAGTTGTTATGCTACTACAAGCCTATGTCATGGCAAAATTTTATGTCAGTGTCATGTTCCTTTTTCTTTCTTTGTTATAAGAAACTAGGTCACCCGAGTGGTAAGTTGTTATGCTACTACAAGCCTATGTCATGGCAAAATTTTATGTTAGTGTCATGTTCCTTTTTCTTTCTTTGTTATTAGAAATTAGGTCACCCTAGTGGTAAGTTGTTATGCTACTACTACCTATGTCTTGTTTTCTTCATATTCTCGAATATACGTTTTATGAGTTTTTGATTGTTTCTTTTTTTTCTTTCTTTGTTATTAGAAATTAGGTCACCCTAGTGGTAAGTTGTTATGCTAATACTGCCTATGTCATGTTTTCTTCATATTCTTGAATATACGTTTTATGAGTTTTTGAACGTTTGATTATAATTTATAATGACATATTTTGATTCAATCTCTATAGTTCATACTCATTTTTTTGTAAAATTCTAAAGTGAGGATGATAGAGATGTCTTGATTCACATCCCCAAAGTATGCATGTGATACAATGCAAATATTGCAACCATACTTATGTTGGTGGTTCACAATGGATTAGAGTTCACTTATTAGGATTGAGAGTGAATCAATATATAATATAGACCTTAGTCAATCCAATCCAACTTGTCAATCCAATCCAACTTTGAGATGATTTACCATACACGTTTGATTGAATCATTCTCGAATGTGAATGCACGTATGATACGTATGGTTCATTCTATGCGTGGAACAAGGCATGCGAGTCCAGGACAGCCACGGAGGCTGCTTTATTGAGAAGGATGGTCGACTAATCGCTCACGGATGAAGAGAGAGCCTAATGTTCATTTTCGGTTCTCACAAGATGAAATTGGCCATGTTTACGAATGGCCTCAAAGACGACACAAACATAGAGCTATGGCACAAAAGAATCGGCCACATCAATCTCCAAAAGCTCAAGAACATGCAGTCAAAACGAGGGCACATACTCCATACACACTTGGATTTTTCCAATGCGCCACAAGAACGAATTGTTTACACACTTTCAAAAGTTCAAAAATGGAGTCAAAAAAGAAACGAGTTGGCATGATCGATGCCTTTGATCGGACGGGGGGAAAGAATACCTTTCCGACGCTTTTATAGCTTAATATCTCCAACAAGGAGGAATTTAGCGAGAATTTATGTGCGTACATACACCTCAACCAAACGGAGTCGTAAAAGAAACGAGCTGGCATGTTCGATGCCTTTGGTTGGATGGGGGGAAAGAATACATTTCCGATGCTTTTATAGCTAATCTTCGACAAGGAGGAATTTAGTAAGAATTTATGTGCAGACATACACCTCAACCAAACGGAGTAGCCGAAAGGAAGAATCGGCACATAGTCGAGGTGGCTAGGGCCATGATGAAGGAAAAGAGTCTGTCGAAGTCATACTAGGCCAAAGCGATGATGTACAATCGTATACCTAATGAACCGATGTACAACATCTAGCATGCATAACATCACCCGCCACGAGAAGCACTACAGAAGAAAGCCAAACCAATCCCATCTAAGGATATTCGGCATTATTGCATTTGTGCACATTCCCAATGAGAAGTGGCTGAAGCTCAATCTAAAATTGGAGAATTGTATTCTCGTAGCCTAGTACTCACTTGAACAAAAGGGGTACAAGTGCTTCAACCCCTCTACCCAAAAGGTTCATGTGAGTCGGGGCGAGGTATTTGACAAATCGGCATCCTGGTACGCACCTGACTTAGCTCCATCCAAACCAATTGAGGAAGAAATAGACATCAATTTGGAGGAAGACATTCGACTAAGGCTCATACCAGGGGATAGTCTAATCTCAACCAGGTTGAGTGGACCACAAGAGCCTCTGAGCAATCAAAGCACATCACGGACAATTTCCACATCAACCACATTGAAGCGAGTGATGAAGATGGGTCGGTACACTCAATCGATAACGACTTTGGTGTCCCCATTAACAATCGGAAACCATTCAATTCGGTTTGACAGTGTGAAGACCAAACCGTTGAAACTTGAACTGAACTGAACCACCTAATAGTTAAACTGAACCGTTTAAGAATTTTCAAACCATTAAAACCGTGGTTTCATGGTTCGGTTTCAGTTTTCAACTTAGGTCAAATTTTAGAGTTAAAAATTTTAAATATTTCAATTTTGTAATTTTTAATTTTTCAAAATTTTAAAGATTTTCCTAAAATGTGAGATTAAGGTTTAAAAATGAAATGATTTTTTTTTAATTACAATTTTCTTTTTTAAATTCAAATTTTCAAAAAATTTAAAAATAAAAAAACCGTTAAACCGTTAAGTCGTTAAGTTGTGGTTTCACAGTTGTTAGTCCCCATCATGAGGACACTCGGGGTAAAGAAAGCCCTTGCATGTACAAACGAGAAATTCGGACGCTTGATTAGGGAAAAGAACGAGGTCACTCAGTTCAGCTACAACAACTACATGGCATATTATCATTACACTTTTATGATGAAGGTAGCAATCCTTCGGGAGCCAAAAAGCTTTGCCAAAGCCGCTCGAGATCCATGATGGATTGAAACAATTATGAGGAAATGCAAGCACTCGGCAAGAACGAAACTTGGGACCTTGTCCACCACTCACCATACGAGAAAGCAATCAGCTGCAAATGGATATACAAAGTGAAATACAATGGAGAACACATAGCCGACATCAATAACATCAAAATGCTCCTCTCCAACAAATTTGAAATGAAGGACATGGAAGAGCTCCATTACTTCCTCGGCATTTAAGTAATTTAGACTCCTGACATCATTATGATCTCCCAATGGCATTACGTTCTAAATCTACTATTCAAGTTCAGGATGACAGAGTGCAAGCTTGTGACAACCCCTCTCGATCAAAACCTAAAACTGGATGCCAACTCCGGCACCACAGAGTGTGAGCCAACACGTTATTGGCAACTTGTAAGTAGCCTAATATACCTCACTATCACCTAACCCGACCTCAGTTATCCAGTGCTTCCTTAGCCAATCCATGTAGACTCCACGCAATATTAATCTAGATTGTGCTAAGTGAGTGTTATTATGGATTACAAGATTCTCTACAAGTCGACAATGTCAATTCGACTTAAAGGGTACACAAATGTCGACTGGGCCAGCTACAAAGCCGTTGGACGATCAACTTCAGGGTTCATCTTTTTCCTTAGCAGTGCACCTATCTCATGGAGCAACAACAACCAACCAACCGTCGCATTATCAAGCACAGAGGTCGAATACATGGGCACAGTCGTTGTTGCATATGCACTCGTATGGCTCAAGAGAATACTAAAGGATCTGGAGGTCTCCATCAACGATCCAATCTTGCTCTACTATGATAACCTCAATAGTGGTCATCTTGCTCAGAACCCAATCTTTCATGCTCGAACAAAGCACATTGAGGTGGACTACCACTTCATCCGAGAACATGCCCTAGTTGGGGATGTCAACCTCCAACACATCAACACAAATCTTCAGACGCCTGACATCTTCACGAAAGCCCTAGGAGCCGACAAGCTTCGGCAGTTCACGTCTGATCTTGGTCTTTCAACCTCCGACCTCCCGAGCTTGAGGAGTGAGCCGGAGACACGGAGCTAAAGGAGCCGACACAAAGTCAAGAAGCCAAAAACGGACGATAGTCAAACACGAAAGCTAAGTGAACCAACCACCTACAAAAGCTGAAAGTCGTGTTAGGATTTCGGTTCCTCTGGATGAGATATGATTACCTAGCAAGGAAGACCCGGTGAGAACCGGATGACGAGTGCCCTGCAAGGAAGACCCGGTGAGAACCGGATGATGAGTACCCGGCAAGGAAGACCCAGTGAGAACCGGATGATGCAGGCCTGGTGAGAACCTCTCACCGGATGAAGGGACATATAGGTAAATATGTTTTTGAGAGCCCATTGGGGCTATATTTGTAAATAGTCCTAATGTCATATTAGTATAAATATGGCCTAGGGCAAACACTATATGGTGTGTGTTGTCATTATTTGTTGTATAGAATTATTGAGTGTAACTGTTGTACAAAGTGAAAAGAGATAGATAGATAGATAGATTATATTATCGTCTTCGGAGATCAAATATGACCTATGAGACCAAAAATATTACATTTCACGTGATACGTGTGAAAGTGAGTAGTGACTCTCGATGTTCAAGAACTTTACCAATGAATGTTGCAATCGAGAGTGCACATTGTGGTTGTGAGAGGAATTCATGCAAAGATTGGGCTCGATCGAAGAGATGTGGAAAGCATGGTCGAATATGGTCAAAGGCAGAGCATTGTATCAAAGTGTGATACTCAGACTCGCGAACTTGTTTAGGGCAAAGTGTGCATAGCCGACCACTCTCATCACTTGTACCCCAACGCCCTGTTTCACATCGCAATGCATGTGAGCTAAGTCGCATGGAAGCAATGGTTCGAATGGCAGATAACGGTATGGGCTCTAACATGTATGGATGTGTACGATTTCCCCGTTCCGCAAAGAATATGGTTTTGTAGTTAGGTGCAACATGTGTAGTATAATGTGTGAAGCGTGAGCCTCCACATTTGTCCCATGTCATGATACATTGGCGTTGCAAAAATGCCTCATTTACAGAGGAATCTAATGATGCATCATGAAGCAAGTGTCTCGCATCCCATCTACCAAACCATTTTTCTATATCTTGCATCCAACCGGAACACAAAATTTTGCTTTTATGCGTCTTTTGGATCTTTTTGCTTGCTTCCCACGCAATTCTAGGAAGTCGATGTGAGGGACTTTTTTGAACCTTAAGCATGTATTCAACAACCCTTTCCATGGCCATGATCTCAATGGGAAGCGATCCCGTCTCAAGGAGGAGGAGGGTGTAGGGCGTTTGTTTCTTAACTTGTAGAAACTTGGTAAGAAAATGCTTTTGGACATTTTCAAACTCTTTCCACATAGACTTAGGGATGCTACCGCCCCATACTTCCACCCCATAGAGAAGAACTGGTGTCACCAAAGTGTCAAAAAGATATTTCTTGAGGACCCAACACTTAATATCTCCAAGATTGCATGTGTTCTCAAATGCATAGTATGCTCGTTTGCCCGCCTCTAAGCGGCGTGTAGCACATTCATTCCATCTATGATTTGAAGGAACTTCAAGGCCAAGATATTTGAAGCTTTCCACACATTCAAGTGGCTCATTGTTGTACATAATGCATGGTTTATCTCTTTTTTGGCTCTTCACAAGCATAATCTTTGTTTTAGAGCTATTGACACTTAATTTAGTATGCATGCAAAATTTTTCCAATGCCTTCATAAGCTTTTGTGCATCTCCTAAAGTATTTGCAAAAAGCACTACGTCATCTGCATATAGCAAAAGCATAATCACAACATTCCCAATGGCAACTTCTTCAACACATTCTTCCTTTGCAAACTTGGTAACCATTTCTTCCAATTCATCAATGCATAGACCAAATAGTGTTGGTGAGAGTGGGCATCCTTGCTTAACACCAATAGTGCTTTTGAAAAAATCGGAAAGTTTATCTCTCATGCGCACACAACATATAACCTTCTCATAAATTCGGGAAATTGCAAGCATATATTCACTTGGCACCTCAAGTTCTTCCATTCGCCTCCAAAGATGCTCACGAGGTACCATATCAAAAGCTTTCTTGAAGTCTACAAAGCAACAATATAAACCTTTACCTCTAAGGCGACTTTCCTCCATTAATACTCGAAGGGTGATAAGGTGATCAATGGTGCTATGGTGTTTCCGAAAGCCAGCTTGTCCATAAGCTCTCTTACCACTTTTTTCAGCCCATACACTTATCTTTGATTCCATTATACATCCAAATAGTTTTGCCATTAATGAGCCAACCATGATGGTTCGATAGTTGTTTACATTATTTATATCTCCACCTTTATGTAAAGGTTTGATCCAATTTGTAGTCCAATCGTACGGCATACCATGTTGCAATGCATCATTAAACATATCGCTTATCCATATATGTGCTTCCTTTCCCGTCCATTTGAGCATTTCAGCCTTTATACATTGAAGATCGCTTGCCTTTCGAGAGGCCAATTTCTTAAGTCCTATGCATATATCTTCAATTGTAAAGAAGGAAGGCATATGTGAAAGAGAACCATAACACATCATCTTTCCGGCAAGAGATAACTCATATAAATTCTTACAATGCATAGACAAGTCGTGAAGAGTTAAGTCACCATAACTCTCAACACGTTTTCCCTTTAGATTTCCCCAAAATTTAGCACATGCATGTGCTTTCTCTTGCGTTTGGATAAATTGTTGAGTAACTTCCCATATTCTTCTCTTTCTTTGAATAAGCCTTTTATACTCATGCAAAGTGAGAGAGAGAGAGAGAGATACAAAGTGAGTCTCTGTTGTAACTACTACCAGGCAAAGATTGTGAGCAAGAGGTTGTTGCCTCTATGTTCACCTATTGTATTCCTCTCGACATAGTGATAGTTGGAGTTTGTGGACTCCCGTGGTTTTTCCCATTTAGGGTTTTCCACGTAAACATATTGTGTACCCTCTCTCATATTGTCTATGTGTACGTGTATTCACGTCCATTCCCATTCTCCGTGTTCGATTCGAAATGACACAATCTAAGACTCGATTGTGGCCGAGTAATATTCCGCATATTTCGTGTCAATTTGGTATCAGAGCGAAACGACACAGAAAATGGAAGATTCATTGGGAGGCATGTTCAAGCTCACCGGCTCCAACTACTCAGTGTGGAAGTCGAAGATGAGGGACATGCTCGTGGTTAAAGATCTTTGGTTGCCGGTTAAGTTCGGGGACAAGAGACCGGATAAAATCGACGCCACGTTGTGGGAGGTAATGCACATGAAGACAATGGCATACATCTGATGTTTCATCGACATGAGCCTGTACAACAATTTTAATGAGGAGAGTAAGGCTCATGAGCTTTGGGAGAAGATCAGCATTATGTTCCAGAACAAAAATGTCGTTAACCGGGTTTCAGTATTCCAAAAGTTAGTGAGGCTCCGGTACCAAGATGGCTCCAGCATGGCGGAGCACATGAATGCTTTCCAGGGGTTGATAAACCAAGCCACGTCACTGGAAGTACCTCTTGCCGATGAGGTACTAGCACTTTGGGCAACGCCGGGCCAGAAGGAAAACAGGTATCCCTAGCAAGAGTCAAGTCGAGCTTCCTAGATGAGGAGGTGTGTGGGAAAGACAAGGAGGTGATCTCCGACACCAAAGCCCTCCTTACCGAATCGGAATGCGGAAGACAAAGGAATCAGAGTCCCCAAAACCAAGAAAAGTCGGGGACACGGTCAAAGTCAAGGGGGAGGCCCACTTGCTTCTATTGCGGCAAGCCGGGGCACTTCCAGAAGAACTGTCGGCATTTCCGGAAAGACAAGGAAACTGATAGTACTGATTCGAAGCGGTCACCGGACCGGAACGGTAAAGACCAGAGGGGACCGGACCGGAAGGGAACGACGGCAATCGCGGCAAGTGAAGAAGAGTTTATGCTCATCACCGAGGAGAGTGAGTTCTACCTTGCCGGCGACGAGACAACGTGGGTTGTTGTTGAGCGGCAAGCTCAACCGGAGCCGGATCGGCTGAATAAGCTTGAGCCGGTAATCGAGATGAATCGGTATGCCGGTGAGCAACCGAGCCGGTAAGCAGTAAGGACCGGTGAGCTGGGGAGCCGGTATGCCGGATCCAATCCGTAACCGGAAGCCTAGTATTGGTTAGACTACTAGGCAGTTATAGTCTCATAGTTAGTGTCAGATGCTCGTGTGAGCATTGAAGTACACCGTACTTCTAACAGTCTCGTGTGGACTTGTATAAATAGCGCTGATGAGCGCGTTGTAGATATAGAGAGCACAGAGTATTCATATAATTTTGAAGAATAGTGTGTCTTGCTCTCTCTCTCTCTATCTCTATCTCTATCTCTCCCGCGTACTCTCTCTCTCTTTGTGTATTGTTCTTTCTAACACTTCCGCAAGCAATCTTTTACATGGTATCAGAGCGCGTGGGTTGAGAACCTCTGCTGCAGACATCTACGCTTGTGAAGGAAACCCTAACAGATCGGAAAACATACACAAAAGGAGAAATGGACAGAGGTATGGCTACGTCGCTCCCGGTGGAGAAGCTCAACAGAACCAACTACGCGTCTTGGTCATACAAGATGCACCAGTACCTGCTTGCACATGGCTACTGGAGTTATGTCGACGGAGTGAACGACTCAGCACCGGAGACGACACACAAGGACTTCCCAGTGTGGGAACAGGCGGTAAGCAGGGTGATGTATTGCTTCGCGTCGAGTGTCGGTGACTAGCTGCTCAGCCATATCCATGACGCCAAGACACCGAAGGATGCTTGGGGAAACTTGAAAAAGGTCTTCGCCGCAAGCACCACTGCCCAGAAGTTGCAACTCAGATAGGAGTTGAGCAATGTTCGACTGAAGAACATGTCGGTGGCAGATTATACAAACCGGATCAAAGGGATCCGTGACTCGTTTGCCTCTATTAACGTCATCGTAGAGGAAGACGAGATGGTGCAGGTCTGTCTTGGAGGCCTGGTGTCCAAGTTCGGAGCTTTCCAGACTACGGTTTGTACAAGGGAGAATACGCCCTCCTTTTTCGACTTACAATCGATGCTCCTTGTAGAGGAGAACCACGTCGGTGCATCTACCAGTGCATCCCCAGACATTCGGATGTTGTACACGGGAGCGAATCGGTCCCGCGGGCGTGGTGGACGAGGCAGGTCGGCACGCAATGGAGGCGGCCGGCAAGAGCAGGAACGAAGGCACAGTGAGCGTGCCGACAGTAGTTCCGAGACTTCCACAAGCAGGGGGAGTCTAGGTGGTGTCGGAGGCCGGCAAGACAAATCCGCTACGGAATGCTGGTATTGTGGCAAAAAGGGCCATAGGGAAAGCGAGTGCTGGAGAAAGCGTGCCGATTCGGACAAATCCGGATCCGGCAAGACCGGTAAGGAAGGCTGGCAAAGCTTGCACTACGCAAACGGATCGGGAGGATCCAAGAACAGTAAGGGGCCAGCCTTGGTGATGAAGCACAAGGCAAACTCAATGAAGAAGACCAATTCCAAATCGGAGGAAGTGTGGTACGTTGACTCCGGCGCATCGAACCACATGACGAGCCACGAGGAGTGGTTCTCCTTTTTGGAGAAGCCGGATCAACCGGGAGTTGTCGAAACCGGAGACGACACTCCCCACCCGATCGTGCACGTCGGAGAAGTCCCTTTGAGCCACGTCGGACAGAGGGGGAAGCTGATGAATGTATTACATGTTCCGACGATCACGAAGAACCTGGTGTCGGTTGGACAGATCGTCGACCAGGGGATGCAGGTGCGGTTTACACACCTCGGGTGCTTCATTGAGGATGAGGGCGAAGTTATTGCGCAAGGGCGCAGAGATGGGAGGATGTTTATCCTCAACACCAATGACGTCGGCACCGCACTGTTCGCCAAAGGACAGAAGGTCAAGTCGGATATTGACCTGTGGCACAAGCAGATCGGCCACGCCAACTATCGGAGGCTTCAAGACCTAGAAACGGAAGAAGTCGTTTTCGGTTTGCCAAAGTTTAGCGGCCGGAGAGCCCAGATTTGTGAAGCCTGCCAACTCGGAAAGCAACACCGGCTTCCATTCCCCACCGAAAGAAATCGAAGCCATAACAAGCTCGATCTTATCCATTCAGATGTGTGGGGACCGGCACAAAATGTTAGCATTGGCGGGAGTCGATATTTCGTCTCCTTCATCGACGACTACACACGGCATACGTGGATCTACCTCATTGAGCGGAAGAGCGAAGTCTTCGAGTGTTTCCGGAGCCTCCAAAAGATGGTGGAACGGGAATCGGAGAGGAAGATCAAATGCCTACGGTCGGATGGCGGAAAAGAGTACTTTTCCGGCCAATTCAACAGCTATCTGCAACAAAAAGGAATTCGGCGAGAATTCAGCTGCAGATACACACCGCAATATAACGGTGTTGCTGAGAGGAAGAATCAGTCACTGATTGACGCGGCTAGGGCAATGCTGGAGGAAAAGGGCATGCCCAAGTTCTACTGGGCAGAGGCGGTCCAAACGGCCATTTACATCCAGAACCGGATCGGGACAAGGTGTCAGCTCACGAGCTGTATTTCGGGCGCAAGCCGAATTTGAGACACCTCTGGATATTCAGCAACATAGCCTATGTACATGTGCCGGATGAGAAGCGGAGAAAGCTGGATGCAAAATCGGAAAAATGCATCCTAGTCGGCTATGCTCAAGAGCAAACGGGGTATAAGTGTTATAACCCCCGGACGAAGCAGGTCCGAGTCAGCCGAGATGTCGAGTTTGATGAATCGGCATCGTGGTATTCCTTACCGAGTCCGACTTCCGATCCCGACCCGATGTCGAAGGATGGGGCTAGTGAGCCCGAACCGGCCCAGGTAGAGAAAGATGAAGCCGGGACTCAAGATGAGAGTCTGGAATCGTTCCGGTTAAGCGGACCGAATGAGAGACCGGATCAGTCCAACCAGTCGGATGATGAGACGGCGAGTAATGGAGACTCTGTCGTGCTCTCCCTGCACAAGGAACCGAGGAGACGGTTCACACGCAAAGAGAACTTGGGAAGCAGAAGATGCCAGAATTCGAGACCGGCAATGATGAGTCGGATCGGTGCGTATCTGACTTCGGTAAGGACATAGGCAAATCTTCGGGAACAAAGACCGAACCGGCCAAGAAGGGTCTCATACCAGGTAACGGTGAGTTACGTCGGTCCACCCGCCAGAAGGATCCCGTTAAACGGTACGGGTATAACGAGTACATGGCGCATCATTATGCATACATGACCAAGGTCGCAGAAGTGCGTGAGCCGGAGAGCTACGCAGAAGCGGCAAAGGACGCAAATTGGCGTGCCGCTATGGAGGAAGAAATGCGGGCACTGGATGCCAATGGAACATGGGACCTCGTTGACCCTCCCCGTCACTATAAACCGATCGGATGCAAGTGGGTGTACAAGATAAAGTACAATGTCGACGGTACAATTAACCGGTACAAGGCCCAGTTAGTGGCGAAGGGATATGCGCAGACCCACGGAATCGACTACGACGAGACCTTCGCTCCTGTAGCAAAGATGACGACGGTTTGTGTGGTATTGGCGGTTGCTGCGGCAAGGGGGTGGCATCTTCATCAGATGGATGTGAAGAATGCCTTCCTTCAAGGAGATCTTGAAGAAGAAGTCTTTATGACTCAGCCCCCCGGATTTCAGTCGGAGGTGAACAAGTCGGCGGTATGCCGGCTGAGGAAGTCGTTGTACGGCTTGAAGCAAGCCCCCCGTGCTTGGAATGCTAAGATCACACACCGGTTGCGAAAGATGGGGTTTGTTGCCTCTAAGTCGGACTCTTCCATGTTCATCCGTCAAGGTTCAAACGGTCCGATGTGTATCTTACTCTATGTTGATGATTTAGTCATCACCAGCCCGGGTCTTTCGGAAATCAACCGCGTCAAGTCCCAGTTGTCGGACGCATTCGATATGAAGGACTTGGGGGACCTTCATTATTTTTTGGGGATCGAGGTGATCCGCACCCCCGACGGCATATTGCTTTCTCAACGCCATTATGCGTTGAATATACTGTACAAGTTCGGCATGACGGAATGTTGACCTGTCTCCACACCCCTGGACCGGAATCAGAAGATCCGTCCCAACTCCGAACCAGCCTGCGATGAGAAACGGTTCCGACAAATAGTCGGAAGTCTGATCTACTTGACCATCACCAGACCCGACATTAGCTATCCAGTCGGAGTGGTAAGTCAATTCATGCAAAAGCCAACCGTGGAGCACCTTCAGTGCGCGCAACGAATAATGAGGTATGTAAGCGGCACTAAGGACCGGGGGCTCTTATACCGGCAAGGTATAACCGAAGAGCTTGTCGGCTACACGGATGCCAAATGGGCTGGCTATGCAACGGATCATCGCTCAACTTCCGGCTTTATGTTTTCTCTTGGGAGCGCGGTTGTTGCGTGGAGCAGCAAAAAGCAGCCAACAGTGGCTCTATCCAACACTGAGGCTAAATACCGGGGCGCGACCGTTGCCACCTGCGAAGCCATTTGGCTTCGGTGACTACTGCAAGACCTGCGGATCGAGGTACCGACCCCGATCCTGATCTACTGCGATAACCTCAGCAGCATGCAGCTTGCCAAGAACCCTGTGTTCCATGCTCACACAAAGCACATAGAAGTGCATTATCACTTCGTGCGTGAGCGGGTCCTGAGCGGTGAAGTTGAACTATGGTATGTTCACACGGATCGGCAAGTTGCCGACATCTTCACCAAGCCGCTCGGGTCAGACAAGTTGCAGCACTTACCGAAATGTTTGGTGTTCAGCATCTTGACGTGCCGCACTTGAGGGGGAGATGCAAGGGCAAAGACACTACCGAGACGGGCAAAGGCAAAAAAACTGTTGAACCCGTAGGTAAGAGAAGAACCGGTAGAGGTGGAGACAAGAAGAAAAATGAAGCCGAGTTGATGAAGGAAGTCGGCACATCCGAACAGGTCAGAGTGAGCGGCTGTGAAGAAGAAGTGTACACTCAGGAAGAGAAGTGCATGCTATGCAGAGGTCATCACGATCGTAATGGCCATGATGCGGAGTCGAATGAAGAATTCGACTTCGGTGAACCGGCTGAAGAGGCCAAGGAGACACGGACGCAGCGGAAGTCGATGCCATCGCGGAGGAACCGACGGATCGGCAAGCACCGCAATCATAGTAGCGAAGGAGCTGAGATGGGCCTATTGAGCAGACATGCCGAAGGTCGAGGCCCACAGAACCAAAGGGGTCGCGGCAAACGGGACCGGACCGGACAAGGAGCGCGAGCAAAGCGAAGCGACGCCAAGAGAAGTCGGTTGGAAGAATCGGTTGCCACATAGGTTGACACTACGACCCTACCTCAGGTTGAGCTTGAGGGGGAGTGTTGAGAGGCAAGCTCAACCGGAGCCGAATCGGTTGAATAAGCCTGAGCCGGTAAGCGAGATGAATCGGTATGCCGGTGAGCAACCGAGTCGGTAAGCAGTAAGGACCGGTGAGCTGGGGTGTTACGGGCATGACCATATAATATCCCGTGGTAAGAATTTACCGTAGTATTCTATACACGTGGATAAGTGTGAGGGTTAAACGAGAGTGTAAAGAAGGGGAGGATTACTTTTAATCCTCGGGATTGAGACAACCCATTAGGTCAAGTGTGAACTTGCCTGGGGGCCTTGGGTATCGCTATAAATAAGTGGGCCTAGCTACCCTCATTTGATCATCATTTGACTACATCGAGACTCTGCTCGTGTGGTGGGTCAACTCTTGTAGCGAGCGCGCCAGCACCAGGTACGACTCGACGCCACGGCGGTGGTATGGGACGCCGATCGAGGCTCGAGTCCGTCTCGATCCCTTCGCTCGGGGGTGGTCGGGTGGATCGGCACCCTTCTTTCTCTTTCTCCTTTCTATCTATCTTTTCTTTATCCTTATCTTAAGCTTACGTTAGTACCAAGATCTATAATATGGGGAGCCGGTATGCCGGATCCAATCTGTAACCGGAAGCCTAGTATTGGTTAGACTACTAGGCAGTTATAGTCTCGTAGTTAGTGTCAGATGCTCGTGTGAGCATTGAAGTACACCGTACTTCTAACAGTCCCGAGTGGACTTGTATAAATAGCGCTGATGAGTGCGTTGTAGATATAGAGAGCACAGAGTATTCATATAATTTTGAAGAATAGTGTGTCCTGCTCTCTCTCTCTCTCTCTCTCTCTCTCTCTCTCCCGCGTACTCTCTCTCTCTTTGTGTATTGTTCTTTCTAACGCTTCCGCAAGCAATCTCTTACAGTTGTCGATTCTGGAGCGTCGTTCCACCTGACCCCGGACCGGAAATGCTTCTCATCCTACACCAGCCCGGTGAGCACGGCTGTGTCCGGATGGGGAATGAAGGTACATGCCGAATTGTCGGCATAGGAGACGTGTGGTTGACAACACCAACCGGATGCAAGTTGTTGCTGAAGGATGTCTGACACGTTCTGAAGGTTCGACTGAACCTGATATCAGTCGATCGGCTAGATGATGAAGGCTACACAGGTAGCATTCGGAACGGAGTCATGAAGTTCAGCAAAGGGAGCCTAATAGTGGCTCGGGCCCGGAAAGTCAACACTCTATATACCTAATGAATGCCCGGTTATGCCGGGAAGAAGTGAACGTTGCATCACACACTGCCGGTGAGCTGTGGCACAAGAGACTGTGTCACATGAGGGAGAAGGGGATGAAGAGGCTTGCCGATGACAACCTCATTCCGTGAAAGACGTGCATCTTGAGAAGTGCACCGACTACCTGGCCGGTAAGCAAAACCGGACCTCCTTCCGCTCAAGGCCACCAATGAGACGTAATGCACCATTGGAGCCGGTGCATACCGATGTGTGTCAAGTGGACACGAAGTCACATGCTAGATCGCAATACTTCGTGACATTCATAGACGACCACAACCAGAAGTTGTGGGGCACACCATTGAAGATGAAGGATCAGGTGTTATCCGTCTTCAAGGAGATCCACGCAAGAGTGGAAAGAGAAACTGGCCGGAAGTTGAAGGCGGTTCGAGCAGATAACGGAGGAGAATACCGGGGGCAGTTCAAGGAGTACTACCACTCAAAGGGAATCCAGCTCGAATTTACCGTGCCGAAGACGTTGGAACTAAACGGGCTGGCCGAGAGGATGAACCAGACCATAATGGAGAGGGTCCGGAGTATGCTAGCACATGCCAAGTTACCCAAGACGTTTTGGGTTGAGGCGCTTACGACAGCAACGTACATGATAAATAGATCACCCTCAGTACCCTTGGACGGAGACATGCCACAGAGAGTATGGACTGGTAAGGAAGTGTCTTACCGGCATCTGAAGGTGTTCGGGTGTCTCGCTTACGTGCAAGTGGCAAAGGACCGGAGAGCAAAGTTGGATCCAAAGTCTCGGCCTTGCATATTCCTGGGATACGGCGATGATGAGTTCAGTTACCGAGTGTGGGACCCCGTCGACAAGAAGGTGTTCTGGAGTCGAGATATTATCTTCATGGAGGACAAGACCCTTGCCGACTAGGACTCGAAGAAGAAGATAATGAACTCCGAGTCGACCGGTAAGGATCGGTTCGATGAGATGCAAACCCAACCGGCAAAGAGCCGGTTAACACTCGAAGAACCGGCCGGTTACGGAGAGGACATCGAACTGGCAGAAGAAGAAGAGGAAGCAGGAACCGGAACCGGCCAAGATCCCGAATCGGATTTGGATGAAACAGAGGAGCTAGTTGCCAGAAACCAAAGACGCAGATATCCTCTCAGAGAGAGAAGGGCCCCCCGGAGATTTCTGGATCCAGAGCATGTACTGCTAACCGATCAGGGGGAGCCGGAAAGCTTCGAAGAAGCTAAGAGAGACACCCACAGCCACAAGTGGTCGAGTGCCATGCAGGACAAGATGGATTCCATGCATGAGAACCACATGTATGAATTTGTTGAGTTGCCGAAAGGAAAGAGGGCACTCCGAAAGAAAAGTGGGTGTACAAGCTGAAACCGGGAGATGCCGACAACCCCCCAAGATACAAAGCTAGGATCGTGGTGAAGGGGTTCCACCAGAAGAAGGGCATGGACTTCGACGAGATATTTGCCCTGGTAGTAAAGATGACTTCCATCCGGACGGTATTGAGCATAGCGGCAAGCATGGACCTCGAGGTAGAGCAATTAGACGTGAAGACGGCGTTCCTCCACGACGACCTCAAAGAGGAGATCTACATGCAGCAACTGGAGGGATTTGTGAAGAAAGGGAAGGAGCACCTGGTTTGTCAGTTGAAGAAGAGCCTCTACGGTTTGAAGCAGGCTCCCCGGTAATGGTACCGGAAGTTCGACTCCTTCATGACCGATCAAGGGTACCACAAGACGCATGCCGATCACTGCGTATTTGTGAAGAAGTTTGAAGGTGGAGACTTCCTGATACTCCTCCTGTACGTGGACGACATGTTGATCGTTGAACGAGACCAAGTCAAGATACGGACGCTGAAGAAAGCTCTGAATCAGACCTTCTCAATGAAAGACTTGGGTCCGGCAAGACAGATACTGGGGATGCATATCATCCAAGACCGGTCAAAGAAGCAATTGTGGTTGTCACAGGAGAAGTACGTGACAAAGGTGCTTCAACGGTTCAACATGTTAGAAGCAAAACCAGTCGGATCGACACTCCCGGCAAACTGCAGATTATCAGGTAAGCAAAGCCCGAAGACGAAGGTAGAGAAGGTAGATATGATGAAGATACCATATGCCTCTGCCGTCGGGAGCTTAATATACGCAATGGTGTGTACCCAACCGGATATCGGATACACAGTTAGAGTGGTGAGCCGGTTCATGAACAATACCGGCAGAGAGCACTGGAACGCAGTGAAGTGGATACTCCGGTACTTGAAAGGCACCTCAAGTATGTGCCTCCGATTCGGCTCCGGTAAACCCCAACTTGACGGTTTCACAGATTCGGATATGTCGGCTGATGCGGACACCAGCCGGTCAACTTCCAGATATGTCATGACCTATGCAAGGGGAGCCGTTTCGTGGCAGTCGAGGCTGCTGAAGACGGTTGTGTTGTCAACCATGGAGGCGGAGTACATGGCAACCGTGGAAGCCGGCAAGGAAATATTATGGATGAAGGACTTCATCGGAGAGCTAGGGCTCCGGCAAGAGGAATACTAGCTCTACTGCGACAATCAAAGTGCCATCCACCTTGCAAAGAACGCGGCATACCATTCCAGAACGAAGCACATCCAACGTAGGTACCATTGGATCCGGGAGCAAGTAGAAGATCGAGAGTTCGTGATGACGAAGATCCACACGGAGGAGAACGGATCGGATATGTTGACCAAGTTGTTGACACTCGACAAGTTGGACGCATGCCGGAAGCGGATCGGACTGACGAGGTATCCCATGCCGGAGTGAAGGGGGAGTTTGTTAGGATTTCGGTCCTTCCAGATGGGATATGATTACCCGGCAAGGAAGACCCGGTGAGAACCTCTCACCAGATGAAGGGACATATAGGTAAATATGTTTCTGAGAGCCCATTAGGGTTCTATTTGTAAATAGTCCTAATGTCATATTACTATAAATATGACCTAGGGCAAACACTATATGGTGTGTTGTCATTATTTGTTGTATAGAATTATTGAGTGTAATTGTTGTACAGAGTGAAAAGAGAGAGAGAGAGAGAGAGAGAGAGAGAGAGAGAGAGAGATACAAAGTGAGTCTCTGTTGTAATTGCCACCAGGCAAAGATTGTGAGCAAGAGGTTGTTGCCTCTGTGTTCACCTGTTGTATTACTCTCGACATAGTGATAGTTGGAGTTTGTGGACTCCCATGGTTTTTCCCATTTAGGGTTTTCCACGTAAACATATTGTGTACCCTCTCTCATATTGTCTGTGTGTACGTGTATTCACCTCCATTCCCATTCTCGGTGTTCGATTCGAAACGACACGATCTGAGACTCGATTGTGGCCGAGTAATATTCCGCATATTTCGTGTCAAGTCCGACACCCATCGAAACCGGAACCGGAACCCAACAAAGACGAAATCCAACTTTCCAATGACTAGAAGTTGAGCTTGAATGGGCGTGTTGAGATTCAAACTCAACTTAACCTAGTGTGGGAACACACCCTAAGAATATGTGAAGTGTGTGAACATATCACCATTATGTAACATAACTAATATGAAAAAAACCCAAACCCTATGACAGATAGTTATTGAGGTAGTTAAGGTTTGCCCCCTTTCCCGAGAGGTAGTTTTAGTAAGAGAATGTAGACAGAAGGTGACTATATAAGCACCTTCCCCTCTCCATTGTCACGTGTTGGTTGTTATTCTTTTCTTGTTAATATACAATTTACGTTTTCTGTCTATTTCCTATATACTCTCTTCACACACACACACACATGTCTAATCCATTTCCGTTGCACATAATCACATAGTTGATTATTTACACATTTCTTTATTAGAACTTTACATCTAGATTAATTGTATCAAGCACCTCAACTAGTCAAGTAGGTCATTTGTCCCATTTTTTGACTCTTAACAGTATCTCTTGCTAATGGTTCAATGTGGTCTAAAAACTTAACCTTATGGGGAATCATTTCATGTGTCCACTACCTCCACCACTTGGCCAAGGCCTTTTGTTCGTCTTTGGTTTCATATCTATGCATCTTATGGTCTTTATAATTACATAAAGCATTAGAGTTTGGAGAGAAATGGTTTATAGATTCATGGGCTTATAAATTTAAAATACAAAAATGACGATGTAAAGTTTGTGGGTCCAAATCCACTTAAGCAAGTCTCATGTTGTGTTGGTGCTATCAAAACCCCATGTTTATAGTTGTGTGATCATGCTCACCAACCATTTGTAAAAGTAGGACTTTGTCAATTTATTATCTCAATTGTGCCATAATTTAGATTTTCAAATTGGATCATAAAGAGATGATGGGAGGAAATGTGGATATGAGCTTAGATCATTTCCACCAGACATGGCCCATGCTCATACTTTGCTTGATTTAGGTGAAATGTTTGGGAAACACTTATTTGTTAATCAACAACTCTCTTGTGCATGATAACTCTTGCGTTCATGCACATGAAGTTGTAAGAAACATGTATTAAAGACCTATAGGAATCTAGCAAAAAAACATACTTCTATCAAACTTATGCAACCTATAAATAGTCTCAACCAAAAAGGTTGAAAATTCAACTCACAATCTGGCAAACTAGGTTACCTTCTGCCCGACACTCGAGTATATCCATACGATCTGAGTTGATGGGTCAAGGTTAAATTAATATTTGCTCTGACAAACCCATCTTCTCCCTAGGTCAAGACTTTGGAGTAGCTTTAGACAATCGTATTATTGTGCATTTTTTTCCTAGTAAGCTCTCAACCTTTCGTGATAGTACAATTCATAATATTTGAGATTAAATTATGGGCCATTTCAACAATCACATTTGTTTCATATCTCCAAGCACTATTCGTTGGGACAAACATCACATTTTCAATCGTGTGTCCAATCAAGAGCCATGCTTGCAAAAACTTTGATAATTGTACAACAAACATTTTGCTTCACATTTTGACTAATAGTATGTACTATGTAGTTATATGTCTCGAATGACGAGGCCTGATTTAGATGTTATCCCTCATATCACATTTTATTTGAAGCTTTCCAAGAGTTTATTGATAGAATAACTATAGCCAACAAACAAGGTTCAAAAGCACAATTCATTATATACTCTAGTCATGGAGGGACCAATTATAACTTTTCACGGTGGTCTTTATTTGTAATGATGGTGCCCATAGTTCATGGAAATTGAAACTAGTATATTAAATTGAGTTAAAACTAATAGAATATTAGACATGAAAAAATGAAGCAATATATCTAAACTCGAATGTTTCATAGGTTTCTAGGACTTGTCTTTCCAAAAAAAGGCTTCTATGACTTTCCATACATAATTTTGATCAAGTTTACAGACATCTAACCTCACCATATTTAAGAGTATTGGTAAAAATCCCGAATGCAAACATTTATCCATCGTCCATAAATCTTCAAAGAAGTTCCCATGCCTTACTAAGGCTATATTTCCATTTCAATGATATTTTCCATTGGAAGACACATAATTTTGATCAAGCTTACAGACATCTAACCTCACCATATTTAAGAGTATTGGTAAAAATCCCGAATGCAAACACTTATCCATCGTTCATAAATCTTCAAAGAAGTTCCCATGCCTTACTAAGGCTATATTTCCATTTCAATGATATTGTCCATTGGAAGACACACTTCTAAGTCCTAGCAATCCAATGAAACATCAACTAACTTTGTCCACACTCATCTTCACACCAAATAACTTCATTTCACATTTCAGATCATCACCAATGCCAAGTATATGAACCTTGATTCATTTATCGTGGATTGTAGAGCTAATACTCGATATAAAACTTTGCTACTTTTTTCACCATCCCATTCGATTTGTGAATCACTAAATTTTTTGGGTGTATCACCAAATGTTGTTATGACTAGCTACTCAAGACTGGCCATCTACTGGGCCACACTCCAACTTTAAATGCTTGGCAGAGCTTAACTGCAAAACATTCAAATTCAGCTCGAATAAAAACAAAGAAACCCAAATGTTTTGCCAGCACTGTGGAAGATATCACAATCTATCAGAAACCTTGTCAATGACAAGCCTCAAAAGATACGAGTAAAGAGCATATGATGCATTCAAATTCAGACTCTTGTTATACAGGCATTGCCATAACTTTCCATTCATTTTAACAAGATTTAAATATGTACAGCGAACTGATACATAAATTTGTCATACGAAAATTGCCCCATCAAAAATCATGGCACATCACATACAAGATTATATGAACAAGGTCAAAAACATGTCTTGCGGTGAAATGAATCACTATAAGCTCACAATCTTTATTGAATGCTTTCCATTTCATCACATGACTTGTGTTTCTGCATCTCATTTCATCGTTTGAGGTTGCCATGTACAAATTACATCATGGTATACATGGTACATAAGAGAGATCTTGCATAAAAATTCGCTCAACACGTGCACAATTCAGCATCAAAACCACCCACTTCCAACCTTATAAAACGACCACAAAAACGAGGCAATTTATGAGTTTTTAAAAAAATTCTGTAGCTTGTTAATTCTACAAAAATTATATACACGATGCTTGTTAATATCCTCAAGTCCATTATTGATAAATTTGATGAGTCATGGAATAAATATGTAACTATATCCAATGATATACATTCAACAAATGCATAACTATATATAGTGAATGCAGCAATGCATAGTCACATACTCAATGTAGACACACACACACCATGACTCATAACCTACTTCATGCCTAAAAGTATTTCATGGCATACTGAATAAATCGTGGGTATGTATGCTCAATCCATAATGAGAAAACCACAATGCCTCACAGAGCACAAAAGAAATATATACCTTTCTCATAGTGTAGTATCTAAGGTAAAACACTATGTTGCTGAAGTATAAACTTTCACATGCATAAACAAGTAGTGCCAAATTCTCCTACATAGATAAAGACACTCTGTAGGCCCAAACTTGACTAATGTTTTGTTTTGTCTTTTTGACTTCTTTTCAGATTAATTTTGGGCTATTTGTTGATGCAAAATCGCAACAGCCGTCGCAAGTGCTTGTAGAGGCGATACGTGGGGTCGAAAACTCAGAGAGAATAGCCCCACATCCAGGATCTCTAATGACACGAGTGTGTTCGGGTTGTGCCCCTACAAGAACATGTCAAAAGTGTCAAAATCCATGGACAACATTACATAAATGAACTAATATTCACAAAACATTAGGAAGGCGTTTCACTTGAACCATAATATTTATTCACTTCATATTGACAAAAATTGAGTTACATATATAAGATCAATGAAATATAATCCATAACTAAGATTTGAATGTTTTGCATGTTACCTGCGAGACAAATTGTAAGGGTTTCCGGGGTGTGAGCCAATTGAGAAGGTCATGATTTGTAAGCATTACGCTTGTCCGAGGTTCAGGGAGCCCAAGTTTCTCCAATTTCAGGACCGACAAACCACACCCCATGTCCCAACCCCCACAATCACAATCCCCGCCGGACAACCATCGTTGGATCAATGGGGTAGGACCACATTCCAATCCATCCATAACTACCTCACCATTCTCATTACAATTCATGAGAAAGCCAGAAGCATCATCATCATCGATCCTTCGAGCCCAACTAGTGGCATTCTTCGACGGGAATCCATGATCTCCGGCCGGTAAAATAACTGTCACATCGGCCATAGTTTGCCTAGATTCATTCTTCGGCTTTAGGCAAAGCTTCTTCGAGACATTCTCCGGATAATCACAAGCATAGATCTGCATTGGATTGCAATGAGGTCGATTAATTAGACCCTCAGAGTCATAGCCTCGAGCCTTCGACGATTTGTCGAGGAATCTCATACCCCAACCACCACCCTTCCGGCCGAGAAATTTGGCGCCCCAACCGAGTGTATCTTTACGATCTCGATCGAGAAGCGCAGGATGGGGCCTTAAATCATTCGCACATGATGTGATAACAATGGCTGCAAGCTCAATTCTCTGCTTATGTGCCTTCCTAGTAATGGAGAAATCATCTTCGGCATCTCTGCTCCAATGCGATTTCGCAGCTAACAATGCATCATGATCATCTGACCTTCTTCTTCGGCCTCTGGCATCCATGGATACTAGACCTAACCCTAACCCTAACCCTAACACATCTCTAGTTTGCAGCTTTAATCCATCGCCACTGTGGGGATGAGATTTAGGTTCCCTTCTTCGGTAAAGAACAAACCGCGTTTCGATCAGTCCATTCAGTAATCTCCCATCATTGGGTCGGAATCGAAGGTTCTGATCTGCATCACAAACCTTCATCTTTCCTAGATTAGACTCCATGGTTTCCTGTTTTGGCAAGAAGAAGCCATTCTTGGCTTGCCCGCTGTCTCTCCTTGAATGGAATGTGTAGACCCAACTGTGCTGCTTCTGCTTCTTTGGCCTGCTTGCCCTCACAAAGAAGACCTCATCAGAAGCATCCATGGAGAAGCTATAGCATGGAGATCCGCCCTGTTCAGAGAACCTCAAGACGCCCTTCACGAAAGAGGAGGGGAGCTCCCCTCGGAAAGGTGTGGAGAGCTTCGATTTGAAGGCAAAAGAAGTGGGATCTGCTTCAGATTTAGAGGAGGTATGGCGGATTTTAGGGTAAATCTTGGGAGATGATGGATCCTCTCCATGGTTCTGCAGAGCTATGGCGGTGAGCCTACTGTTGACATAGCTGAAATCCTCGTCCAAATTGGAGTAAGATCCACCATTGCGATGGGGCTCAGACAGTTGTGAGAAAGGCTCAATTTGGTGGTGTTCAATCCCGTCATCGACAGGGAGCTCTTGCGAGGAGGCAGTTGCCCATGACTCTGAGTCGCTGCTCCATCCTCCATCGCCGGCAAGACCATCTCCATGGACTGGCGATGGAGCTCTCTGCAGTGAAGTAGGATTGAATGTGGAGGAAGCATCCTTCCCTGTGGTGCAGCAGAAGGAATCGAAGCCATAATCCTTGCATCCACATGGTAATGGCTTGTCATTAGTATGCTCAAATGACACAGACGCACCTCTGCCCGTTGCCCTAAGGTATTCACTGGCATTCTCTTTCACAGAATTCTCCGGCAGCTTTCCCTCTCCATCGCCATGGAGATCCGTCGAAAGCTCGCCTCTGAACAGGGATTGAAACCCCCCCTCTTCGCAGAAAGCCTCCTTGCAGGGATGCTTCCTACCCTCCTCTGTAGAAAAGAATCGAGAGCAACCTTGAGCGTATGCAGGTATTATATCCGGAGAGTGAAGCAGATCACATCTGCTCGAGAAAGACGATGATTCTTGAGTGGATAGTGACAGCGATGAAGATGAGGAGCTCTCGCTAGCTGGAGAAGGTGAGAATCTGCAGCATTCGCAGTGGCCATACCAATTGCTATGGCTGTGGACACCATCACCATGGGAGCTTGCCGACCTCCATTTCTCGTCAGTGAGAGGTGACCATAGCCATTGATCCTCCCAGAACCTATCCATACTGGGATGTCCTGTACTCCTGCTGCCTTCGCGGCTCTCCTGCACCTTGCTCATCTTCTTCTTCTCCTTCTTCTCCATCTCCAGAAGCTTTGAATTCTGAAGGAAAATCTGTAACGCCATGTTATCTTCAGATTCCATGGATGGATCACTGTGATGGTGAGGTTCGCGAATCAGGAGGCGACAGGCAGTATGAAAGCAAACCTAACGATTTAATTCAACGCTTTCACTCTATGAGATTTCTTGACTCCATGAAAGCTCCCATTTCTAGGTATATACACAGTTTAATTTCACAGTTTTCCGCTGAAACTCCGAATCTGACGCTAGAGGAGATTTGTTATCAGGCATAAGATGATTCTTCAGCATTAGATATCCATGAAAGTTCTAGTTTAACAGATAATGTATTCAATTTCTGCGTCTAAATGTATATAATTCTGTAACAGAAAGTGTATAGCCATAGCCAAATAGAAAACTCAGGAATTGAGCAGGCTAAACATGTTTCTCATACACAGTTAATAGCTGTTCTGATTAGATATAGTTCAACCACGACACATTAACAGTTGGGTTAGTTAAGATTATTAGCTTAACCCCAAACCATAAAAAGGCGGATTAGTTTGACGCTCCAAATTAAGACAAGAACTAATAATGCAGATTTTTAGCTGGATTTTGACAGTCAGATTAAGGTATGGGTGTAAGACGGATGAAGGCGCTTGGATTCAAAGCTCCAAAGGACCCATCGAAACAAGTGGATATGGATTGGTGGATGGATGGATTGCGTGATGACACAGAGATGAATCAAATAATTGGGCTGGGATGGAAAGACAATGCAGAGAAATGGGGAAGGAAACCAGCTCAGTTAGAGTAAAAGACTTGTGAATATGAGACACAAATTTGCTCTGTTTCTTTTCGTTTAGAAATAAGGCATCGATCAAACTTCACTGTTAACCATGGTAAGGACGACAGACCAAATCCTTAACTCTGGGGTCAACCAGATTTAACCATGGTTACAATCAACCATACCCTGGTTAAGTAAAGACCTTTCATCTCACCCCCAGATGTACGTAACCATGGTTAAACTTGAAGGATCATAGCCATGGTTAATATATGTATACTTCCTCGAGTAGCATTAACCATGGTTAAAACCTAAGCATTACTGTGGTTTAGCCATGGTTAACAATTCCCCGCACCCCAATCATTTAACCATGGTTTGACGTGGCAAACACATTCAGCTAGGCTCAGACATTAACCATGGTTAGTGCTGGGGTGCTTAGGATTTATCGCTAACCATGGTTACAATTTAACTCGTCCCTTCCATAATTTACTTCTTATATTTAAAGGGCCATGATTAAAAAGGAAATAAGTATTTCCTCTAACGAAATTAACTGCCATTTATTTATATTTCTTTCCCTTCAGTCTATTTTAATTTTTTTTCGTCTTTTATTTTTGCCAATTTGTTTTTTCATGATATAATTGTAAGATCTTACACGTATGGGAATTTATTATAATTTAAAATATTTGAATATCCCTAAAATCCTTTCTTTTTGTTTATGTTTTTATTTTTTTTACTCGCTTGGATAATTGGGATTCGAGAGAAAATAAAAATTAAAAACATATTTGTTTTTTCTTTTGCACGCGTTTTGAATATGTATATCTATTTATTTATTTTATTTGGGGGTGATGATTTGTTTTTTATGAATAACAAGTTAAGTTGAATTTAGATTTAATTTAAATTAAATCAAATTAAATTGGCGGCAGGCGAGGACCACAAAGGAGAATATGCATTTGTATTTATTCCTCTTTTTTCTTTTTTCTTTTTTCTTTTTTTTTGGGATTAATTAATTTTATTCTTATTATGTCCTTATTACGTAAGGGGATGACTACTTTAAATATATCATTAATGATTAAGATATAATAATGAAAGAAGAATGTTAAATGTGTGGGCGGAGGGGGGCAGCCGCCGGCCGCCTCCACCCAAGTGTGAACACAAACACGGACAAAACAATTTCTTTTTAACAAACCAATGTTTTTACAAAACAAAACAAAAAAAAAAAAAACAATTACTTTAATAAAAGACAAGTAAATAAATAAATAAAAGTATAGCACCCCTCTTTACCTCAACCCACAAATTTGCATGGGTACCATCCTATCCATCCCTCTTTTCCTACAGAGAAGGCTCGTGGATCCTAACTCTCACAATATGAATCGAAGAAGATACTAATGCATACATATACTAAGAGTTTGTTACAAGACACCTATGTTGTTTTCGGCATCTAGGGGATTGATTAGTAAGGATCTAGGTTAGGTTAAAGGTCACGATGAAGGTTATAACTTATACCCATAGATTCCTACAGTCATGTGACAAATCTAAAAGATACCAATGTATCCTAAGAGTTTGTTGAGCACCTTTGTTGTGAGCATCTATGGGAGAAGTGAAGACCGAAACGTAAGATCATGATGAAGGTTATATTCTTGGTAATATGCATCTACACGCCATATTGTGCAAGCAACCAAAGACCTAGTTGTTGATTAAATCATGATTTGTTTCCTCTATTGTTCAACTTCATAATACGTTACCTCTTACAATTCGCCGCATGACTTAATTGCTAGAATGTCTAACCATATTGAAATGTTTATCAATATGAATGGGAAGTTTGATCAAGTTAACGAGTGTCATAACCAAGCATTGATGTGTCATTGCGGTTAACCACCATGACACCCTACCTGTGGTAATGGGGCCTCTTCAATAAGCACACGTGCCATTGATATGCTTGGTAACCAAAAAAGTAGATGCACCAATTCATTTCCCAACCACTACTTTGCATAATGTGCATGCTCATATATAGCGTGCATGTCATTGGTATGTATCATATTATGTTCACACTAATGGGTGCTCACAACCAATGTCAGCCGAGGTCATAGGATGGACAAGTCATCACATTCATCATCCAAAATATCATTGCAATTTGCTATAATTGTAGAGACTATCCAAATTCCTTGACCTCTAGCAAACTACAATGTGATGTGGTGTTCTAACATTTAGAGATTTACACAAGCTACATACAATGGTGGATCATACATAGTAAGAGCCATGTCTTGCTAGAGAATTCTATCTTTCTCATGGATTATGGGTTATGGATAATTGAATTGGCTTTAATGGGCGGGGAATTAGACTCATCAATTTCAAGCAAATATCATTTACCTTGGGAGCTTCACAAGTCTTCTATTGAAGTACAAGGTGAGGCTTCAACCAACTATCTCTTTTGTCTACCACCTCAATTGATCCAGGTACATTTGTATTTGTCATACTCTTTTGGGCATGTTAATATGCATAACAAGTTCTTGTGGTAAACTTCTCTAGTTATTTATTCTCCCACCTTTGAGTTTCATTTTATGTTTTATGCTCGTGGGTGGAAGCCTCTTGAGAGTAGCATGGCTTAATTTAGAAGATAAACTACATTTGGCTACTTTGAAAGGATTTGCACTCATTAAACATATGCAACCGACCTAGATTTACGATGACTCTAGGAAGATATTGGCAATGCCAAAATCTACGAGGGCCTAAGGGTGTGGGAAGTGCCTAATTGTATTATGTTTTAGATATCAAGGTTCTTCCTAAGGGAAGTATGGGGTACTCTATGTGATCATGTAACTTTGGGGATATGTAAAATTGAGAAATATATAAAGTGCATTCAGCTATTAATGTTTTACAACAAGAAGAGCAATGACAATTAGTTTAGCCCAAATCAACAAGTTGTCATCCAGATTGATAAAGTGTACATGCTAGAGACACCCCCAAAATAGGTTAACACTTCAAAATCCTTGTGATTGATCTATTCATTAAGAGGTTGCAATTCTTAAGTTGGGATCTAGTACCTATTTTGCTCACATAGTCTATTTTGGTAATGCTAAGATACATTTTGTAAGGAGCATGCGGAGGTGGATGACTTGTAACTTTATCATCATGACTCGATTAAGGTAACATTTATAAATCTCGTCCATGAGTGAACGTTTCAAATAAAGAATTTGTTTTATTGCATAAATAACCAATAGTTTGTTTGCATCAATTGCGTACATGTTCCACGTTACTCTAAGTGTAACCGATTTATGTACATCCTTTCAATGTATTACCATGTTTAGAGCTTACCTATAAATTGAGGTAAAATTTTCTTATGTATTTGATCCTCATCGTAAATTGAGCCAATATTTTGTTGTGTATGTTCGTCCACTACACTTTGGTAGTTGTTGCACGTTCAAGAATAATAGTGGATTTCAACATCGTAGCACACCTAGCTCAATAAACAAGGATGCCTGACCGTTAATATAATTATGGATTTGTGTGAAGCACAAAAACCATACAAAATAACTTATCATCACCAAACCCAATCCCATATCTGAACCATGTAAAACGTCCATTTTTCCATTAAAAACCCAAAACTACATGCCTGCCGACATTATTTATATTTGTGTATGTTTGCCTTTGCCTGATGTGTGTGTGTGTGTGAGCACATACATGATAATCCACTAATACCCACCTCCAATGTAAAATGGCATGCAATTTACAAATCTTAATACTTGTGCATGTGCCCCCCCCCCCCCCCCCCCCCCCCCCCACCTTACAAATGCAATAACGGAAATACATGGCTTGCCTATCTCGAATGTGTACATTAGCGCTTAGAATATATGTACATATTGATGTGTTTCTTATGATATTCATTCTTGTAAAAGAAAAACAAAAACAAAAACGAGCATGCATGCCCCATGCACACATCACATCAACATGCATGCCCCCATTCCATATCCTTGTGTTTTTTGAATTACAAGAAAATTCGTAGCTTTTATAGCCATAAGCTTGTAATTTATAAGCATAGAAGAATGAACAATAATAGGCATTAGTAGTGCTAATTTGAGTCAATGAGAAAGTTACACACCGACACAAATGCATGGACACACACACACACAAGATAAGCATGATGGTGTAATGCCAAAGGTAATATTTAAAGTACACTAAAACACCAAACCATTCATTTTGAGAATAAATGAACTTGCTCAAGCTATGGTCTAGACTCTAACATTGTAGTTTTTTTCTACACAACAAAGTTTATGGAGAGCAAAAGGGCCCTATGCTCTATGTAGAGTCTCACATAACATCCATTATCTAAAAAATGCTCCTAAGAGGAAGGGTGTCCTCAATTCTACTCTAAAATGGTAATCAAATGTAGTTTGGTGATAATCTATCATGATTTACTTGTTTTCTCTCTCTATTTCATCATATTCTTACCTTTTGTATCAGGGTCATAGCTAGAGGCAAGCCAATTTTTTATTAACCCACTCATCCTAGCTCAAAACATGCAATGTTCATTGCTTACTAGATGCCCTTGCATATGTAGGGGTTGACCGCGTGACCTTCTAGTCTTTGTTGGAGAATATGCAAGTTTTATGCTCGTTTTTCCATTGTGAGGGTTCAAAATTTTGCTCTTCTAATGTTTTAGAAATAACTAAAGCTTGAAAGTTTGACCCAATATAAATTTTCTGAATTTGAAAATATATTAGCAAGATTGTCCTATAGTTAATAAAGGCATAGTTTGATGGTGGTAATATAAGTCATAATGCATGCTAATATCTACCTACATATTCATCTATCTTTCAAAAAAGCATGTCTTTCCAAAGAGTGACGCTACTTTGTTCACTTTCACTTTTTCATTTTTTTCATGAAACCTTTTCTTTTTTACATTTTGAATGTAATGCAATGTGAGAAAGTAACTTCATTCTCCAGATGTAAGTTAACTCATTTGGCAATGTTCAAGTTCCATAATTGCTAAAAATGTGTATGCGCTATGTTTTCGAATACTCTGATGTATTCGACATGTATTATTTGTTTTAGAACTGCCATTTTATAGTATTTCACATATTCCACGTATTCTAAGTGTTCAACATATTCTACATCTTTAACAAGTATTTGAAGTTTCTAAAAACTTTAAAAATGCTAAAATTAATTATAAAAAACTTTAAAATTTAGAAAGTGTTTAATATATTTTACACATACCTAACATTGGCACCAAAGTAACCTACGGGATTGTTTCCAAGTTGTTTCTTCTTTTTAAGGGTTCAAATCCGAAGGATTCCAAAAGCTCAAAAATCTCAATGGAAGACGAAAGAAAAGGGATTGGGATTCACGAACTTTACTTTTTATGGTGCCCACGATTTTTTGTTTGGCATCTAAAAATCAATATGCTATCACATTTGTACGACCTTCTCCTTTCATTGAGGAGTTATATCCTTCTGATAAGGTTTTACTTTTACTATCCCCATGAACCCATGTTCAATTCTACGGTCTACATATGTGCACTATTGTACTAGATGCTGATGCAAGATTTTAAAATACTTATTAAAATATATTATCAAAACAGTTCACCAAATTTGACTTAGAATAACGATTAACACAATAGCAATTAATACCAAAACCTCTACACTAATTATAGTGTATTGAAGTTACTATAGTTAATTGATTTAGTATTAAAATTACTTGCAAAGTTAAGCTCAATAAATTCTCCATCCCAAAGTTATGTAACAAACTCAAATGTGCTTGAAGGTGAGCATTATAGTAGAGCATGATACTCAAAGTTACCAACCTATTTGGGGTAAAGAATACATGGTTGATAACACTCCTTGTTGGAGCCCCAACACACTATCTTTTACATATTTTAGAATGTGAGCTAAGGTGTATTGAAAGGATGGTGGGAATTGCAAACAAGGGGATAGATTTTACCATGTATGAGTGCAATTTTCCCCTTTAGATAAAAAAACAAAATGCTTCCCATATGCTTATTTTGTTTTGCACATGTTCCTAGATACTTTTTATGGCTATCTTTTATTTGGTATTAAGTACCATTCATATGCTTCACCATGTATTCTTTATCGGCATTGGTGGGAGTTGGCAATGGCATGGTTAAGCCTAAATGGAGTTGTTAAATTGTTTTTAATTGGTTTGGTGGTTCGGTTCGGCTCAATTCGGGCTTGAACTTCGTAAACTGATTTAAGCTCAGTTTGGCAAGACTCAAGCTGAACCGAACCAGATCAGGCCAAACCGGTTTAAGAACTTTCAAACCGGTTAAGTTGAAATCGAACCGTTGCCAATTCCGAGGCATTGGCATGAGAAGTGAAAGAGAGAATGTAGAGCATTATAGATATTAGGATAAAGGCCTTGTGTCTACCTAATTTGAAAGGGGCCAAAACCATAACACTTTGTTCATTTTGTCTACCTAATGTAAAAAAGTATAAATGGCAAAATGATTAATAATTTAATTCATTTTGTTCACTTTGCATCAAGTGTCATAAAATTTAGAGAACCCAAGTTCGATCCCCACCACGGGCTAGGCCTCATCTCATAGATCATAATTAGTATCTTGTGGACATTAAAAAGATATCACTTTCTCTCTCTCAAACCCTAAACGTTCATGAGACTTTTCTATCATGCCAATGTATCACAACTCGAGAAAGATGTTGAGGATCATGTTACACACAAGTTGTACCAAACTACAAAACCATCTAATTTTTTCGAACAATAAACCACACTCATAAATACATGTTAGAGCTTGTCACTTTATTCAATATTGCTTCAATATGACTTATCTCACATATGTTACAAGATGTGAGATAGGGTGATGAGGCATAGGTGAGGAGACTCATCGACTATGTATATTTTTTCCTAAACTAGTGGAGTAGTCATAACATCAAACTTCGATCCAATGTGTTGCATCCAACCACATTTGAGCTTGCTTTCTACATATTGCCAATCCATCTAGTCCCTATGCACATTCCTCTCACAATTAGAAATTGCAATCTAATTGCAACATTTATCAATCAAATTCTTGAACATAGAGAGAGTCATTGCTCAATCTCACACATACAATACAAAAATGATTCACTTTTGGTTGCATAGATCACATTTAGCCTCCAAGGGTGATGATAATCTCTCTCTCTCTCCTTCATAAATGTATGTTAGTAAAACAAGATGATAATACAACCCTTACTTCTTCACTACTTCATTAGTAGCGATATGGCAAGGTAAATCCTCTCAAGTGTTGTAATACTAGATGACATAAATATTCCTCATCTCGGGACAACTTCCCCATCCAACATAGTTGCGAAAATTGCCAAATCAACTTCCCTTTAATCCTATGGAGTTGTTGTCTTACCCCCATTAAGTCCATCAAACAAGAACCCATTTCTCATGGGCCAACGAAACCATGAGAAATGGATTTAAATGTCGAGTAATGTGCCATGTATCTAAAACCTTATTTGCTGACCAAGCTCAATCTTCACCCAACTTACGGCATATATCCTTAGTGTGCACAACAAAAATCAAATTTCCAGTACCAAATGACCAATCTTTCCATGGTTTCTCAACCACCAACTTTGGAATCAGGAAAACTAGACTAGGCAATACCAATATTGATTGCCAAATATACCTATTTCCGTGTGGTATATGAAACTTATTTTAAAATTCCCCAAAGGCCATCATTTTCCTACGTGACTCTAAGATAACATCTTTCATAGTTACCAAGCCCAACATTGCCATTCTATTGAAATGTGTGTTGAGACTTTCTTTTCCATCTCATTGTAATATCCTTAAGCACCCAACACCTCTGTTGCCAAATAATTACTATCTTTTATGCACTTAGGGGGTCTCCAAATAAACAATTTCAAACATCGTTGCCATGAAAGCACTAATTGCTAAACAATAATAGATTCTAAACATTTAAATGCACGAGTATTATTAACAACATGCCGCCACGAGGCTGTAATTCTTGTTTTCCGATGGTATATACCAACCTTGTCCACAAAATGGCCAATTATTTCTGCCCATGGTTGGGTATCTATGTACATACCTTTTAAGAGATCGAATCTTCGAGCCACCACATGATCTTCTAAATTTAGTAATGTGGCTCCCCCTAAACATATCAGGGTACATATTTTGTTCCATGAAGCCCAACTCGTACCAATCTATGACTCTTTCTTCCACAATATATATTTAGGTGAGCGACCCAACTGATAATTTGACTTCTTCGTCCATGTCAATAATAGCAAAAAAATAAGAAATCATTACCTTGTACCACATTGAGATGAGTATTAAACGACCAAGCTTGAGACTTCCAATACATAAACTTGTCCAAAATTGTGCCTTACTTCCATTTCAAACTTTGAGATGGTGCGATATCCACACCAATAGGGTAACCTAAGAGCCGACACACATTCCCTTGATCTAATATTTGGTCACACCATCCAAGATAAACCAAATCACTCTCAATGCATCTAATGAGCATCGAATTTTGTATATTCTCCCTCCCTCCCTCCCTAATCTAATCTAATATCTTGTCTTGGTGGTTTACATTGTAGCATCAAATAGAAAGAACCCAAGTTTGATCATAATGGCCAAATGTTGAAAATCATGGCCATAGAAAGATCCCATTTCAGACCATACCACCAACAGATTAAATACTCCAAGAGAAGTTGAAAATGAGGTGATGGTCCAAATCCATGTTTTGCAAAAACACACATAAAACAAAGTTGTAGGATACAAACCGATGTCTATTGTACCACAATCCAATAGAACAAAATAAACACTTACCACAAGCAACCAAGGAATTATTCTTTTGCTCAAACAACTCCCAAAAGCACACCCCAAACATAATTCTTTGTATAAACATCTTTTTCTCTCAAAGTTAAATGAGAATGCCAACCCACTTGAATTACACAATACCATGGAGGTATGGGCCTATAAAAGCCTCATACATTATTAACCTTTTCCTCCATTTAACTTTACTTCCCAATAACCTTATGATAAACAAAGTTTGTTGATATCATCAAAAGACTCATATTCCCAATTGAAGTCCAATCAAAGCTCATATGATCCTTCAAATAAATCCAAAAAGCAACCTTACAACAATAATGACCCAAGAATCTCAAATATTCTTATAAATTCTTTGAACACCAAATCGCGACCTTACAATCTTAAACACCATTGATCTATTTTGTGTATCGAACATGGTATCTCATACTATTATTAATTCTAATTGAGTCATCCTATTGATTTCAAGCTAATAAGATTGCTTCCCTTCCTCACAACCTTGATGTTGCCATAATCTCCAATTGTACAGAGTTAGTATATGCTCTCTTGGATAGATGGTTCCATTTCTGCAAATCTCAACACTCGGTCCCAATTTGTCATGAAGTGATTAACAGTTAATAACTTTGTACACTTCAAATGCATTTCATAAATGACCACTCCAATAATTTCCTTCAACATTCATACTTCCAAACCTGACCTTGTCTTTCTCAATAATAAACGCCAAATTCAATAATGTTGCTCCTCCTAGTCGTTTGGGAGTACAAATATAATCCCATGTCAACTAGGAAATATTAGTTTTTCCTTTCACTTCCAAAAGAGCGACATAAAACTTATTACCTTTTCAATAGCCTTTATGCATTATTGAAATAATGGAACATAACAAGAAATCATAGGGTTCATAAATGACACGTTATTTAAGCCTTACATGAGACGGCCATGATTGTGAACTTGCCCTCATAGTCTTTTGGATACTAGATCTAGATATTTACCATGCAAGATCTTGACTCCAATAAGATATCCTAGGTTCAACAAATCTTCCCATGATTTACTACCTTTCTTGACAGCTCAAGCTCCAACATATATTTCGGAGTTCATGAAATAAGGATTTCCACATATTATACGTCACTCCTAAAGCAATTGCATATCATTCCCACATTTATTTAGCTTTAATAAATTTATCACACCTTGCCTTAAAAAGATATATGATCATCTACAAGAGGTTGAACAATACAACACTTCCTTGATATGGTACTTTGTGAGCACCTTTGGAGGCAAATGGAAGAACTCGAGGTGCCAAGTGAATATATACTTGCAATTTCCCGAATCTATGAGAATGTTATGTATGGTATTCGCGTACGGGTAATAGACTTTCAGATTTCTTCAATGGCACTATTGGTGTTAAGCAAGGTGCATACTCTCACCAACTCTATTTGGGTTATGAATTGATGAATTGGAGAAATGGTGGCCAAGTTTATAAAAGGAAGAAGGTGTTGAAGAAGTTGCCATTGGGAATGTAGTTATCATGCTTTTGTTATATGCAGATGATGTAGCGCATTTTGCAAATACTTTACGAGATGCACAAAAGCTTATGAATCCATTGGAAATTGTTTGCATGCATACTAAATTAAGTGTCAATTACTCTAAAACAAAGATTATGCTTGTGAAGAGCCAAAAAAAAGATAAATCATGCATTATGTACAATAATGAGCCACTTGAATGTGTGGAAAGCTTCACATACCTTGGCCTTGAAGTTTGTTCAAATCATAGATGGAATGAATGTGCTACATGGCGAGAAAGAGAGCATATTATGCATTTAAGAACACATTCAATCATGGAGATATTAAGTGTTGGGTGCTCCAGGAATATCTTTTCGACATTTTGGTGACACTGGTGCTTCTCTATGGGGTGGAAGTATGGGGTGGTAGCATCCCTAAATCTACTTGGAAAGAGTTTGAAAATGTCCAAAAACATTTTTCTTACAAAATGTTTATAAGTTCAGAAACAAATGTCATACACCCTCCTCCTTGAGATGGGATCACTTCCCATTGAGATCATGGCCATGGAAGGGGTTGTTGAATACATGCTTAAGGTTCACAAAATTCCCTCACATCGACATTCTAGAATCACATGGGAACCAAGCAAAAAGATCCAAAGGACGCATAAAAGCAAAATTTTGTGTTCTGGTTCGATGTAGGATATGGAAAAATGGTTTGGTGGATGGGATGTAACACACTTGCTTCATGATGCGTCACTATATTTCTCTATAAATGAGGCCTTTTTATAACGCCAATGTATCGTGACATGGGACAAATGTGGAGGCTCATGCTTCACACATTATACTACACATATTGCACCTAACTACAAAACCATATTCTTTGTGGAATGGGGAAACTGTACACATCGATACATGTTAGAGCCCATCCCATTGTTCATCATTTGAACCATTACTTCCATGCAATTTAACTCACATGCATCATACTGTTAGACGAGCGTTGGGGCACAAGTGATGAGAGTGGTTGACTATGCACACTGCCCTAAAGAAGTTCGACAATTTGAGTATCACCCTTTGATACAATGCTCTGCCTTTGATTATATTCGACCATGCTTTTCACACATCTTCGACCACACCCAATCTTTGCATGAATTTCTCTCACAACCACAATGTGCACTCTCGATTGCAACATTCATGGGTAAAGTTCTTGAACTTCAAGAGACACTAGTTACTTTCACATGTATTACGTGAAATGTAATATTTTTGGTCTCATCGGTCATATTTGACATTCAAAGACAATAATAAAATTTCTCTCTCTCTCTCTCTCTCTCTCTCTCTCTCTCTCTCTTATAAAGTAATGTTATGTGCTTAATGCTAAGAGTTACAATAATCTTGAATTAATACTAATATTGATTATTGACATTGTGTATTCACTTCCTAATTAGATTTCCTTCTCTTATAATGTATTTACAAGTCTTAGTTAATTGTATGTACTTATTAATCAAGTTAGCTCCGTAAGAGGGTGAGGAGAGGTTCATTTATATCATTAACACAAATTACAATTGCACTAGATTAAGAGTGATTGATGACCACTTACCCATCCAGCCAACAATAGGGTAAATGAGGGTGTAGTTTACACATACGCTTCGTGAGGAGGCATAACTCTAGCTGCGATTAGGATGTGCTTTTGGGCAACACACCTAAAAGAATACAATTGGCTACGTCTAAAATACTAAAGTACTTTTGGGCTTATTGGCATTTCTTCTTAAGTTATTTTTCTTTTGAGCTACACTTATTAGTGCTTTTGCAAAGAATATGCATGAAAGAGAACAATTTTTCTATGCATGAATAGATTACTTGGCATCTCATTTGTATTTGTCTATTGCATCATTTTAGAGCTTCATCTTTTGTAACTTCTCCTTAACCATCTTCACATACATAGGTGCTCTCTTAAATTTGATGGACAAATATGATTGTCTTGGAACATAGTTGAACTTTACCCATTGAAGTACTTTAATACATTTAAGATGAATACAGAATGTCATATAATCTAATTCAAGAATTCTCAGACCAAGTCACAAATTGTGTTTGCAATCCAATATACCTATTGAAAATAACTTATAGTCAAATCACACTATTTTTGCCATGTTTTTCACACATAAGACCATCAATGGCATTCTACAAAGTTACACCATTTGCTATGAGCATTCCAATACTAGTGCATACATGTAGGAGGGACTTTCCATGGTGTCCTAACTTCTTTTCATCCATGGAAGTTTGATGATACAAGTGTATATATTGTGTGCCATGTTGCAATGTATACAAGCATTGATTTCACCAAAGACAACCAAACCTCTCTCTTGGCTTTTTGAGTAAGCAATACCATATGCTTGATTGATAAAAGGTTGATCTCTATCCAAACAAGCATATAAGTTGAAATCACAACGATAAAATTTGCACTCAACCTCTCTCTTGGCTTTCGGGGTAAGAAATACTACATGCTTGATTGATGAGGAGGTTGGACTTGATCAAAACAAGCATATAGTTGAAATCACAATTAGAAATAGTGTCCAACTATGGCATTGATTTGTGTCATATCATATATGTAATATATATATATATATATATGCATGCTCTCGTTGACAACAACAATAATATTTCAATCCCCTTCGATCAAACATACCATCCTTCCTTTTCATCTTCATTGCCTTCAACCACAAACCTTGAATCCTTGAATCATTGAGAAGTACAAATATTTGATTAGTTCGTTAACTCTCCTATGACAAATCCCACATTGATCAAACATATAATCATAACATTTGTGAGTTAGTCCCATATATCATGTGTCCTATTTGTTGCAAAACCTTGTTGTCTCTTCATGCATTTTTCCATATTTAGAAACATCCTTAAGGTTGTTTTTGTTATGTACAAATCCCACATTAATGTGTATCTATTGCAATTTCAAAAATATAATCATAGCATTTGTGAGTTAATCCCATATGTCACGTTTCCCTATCTTTTGTAGAACCTTGCATTCTCTCCATGCATATTTCCATATTCCAAAACATCCTTAATTAGTCTAAATCCACATTATTTTTTGTACTCAAAATTTGCCGTTACAAAATAATGTATTATAGAGATGCACTAAAATTCATCTCAAGCCATAGGTTGCCTAATTTAGAGTTTGTATGACCTATTTAATGTTGAAATAATGTGTTCCAATCTATAAAAGAAAAGAAAAGAAAAGAAAAGAAAAGAAAAGCCAATTATGCCACAATTAGCCATGAGAGACTGATTAGGGAGAGAAATATATAGATTTTATTATCGTGTTGGGAGGTTCAATGTGATCTATGTATGGGACCATACATTACCATTTATGGGTGTTACATGTGTGTGTAACCATACATATGCATGTATAACAATCCTAATTTTGAAAATCAGAGAAGAATACATTGTTATCCTACATGAAATTTAAACGTTGTACCATGTCTTTGTATATGTATACATATATGAGTCTATGACCAAATAAGAACTACATCATGGAATTGATTATTTGTATAAAGATGATGGTAAAAGTACACGTCTTTTCCATATTAAGTCACTTTTTATTGACACTCATGTTAAAAGACAATTTCTTCTCTTAGAATAGTAGTTCCACAACATTATCATTTATATCTTCAATGTGTACATATAGCAATGGTAAAAAGATCACAAAAACGTTTTCCTTCACTACTAATGATTAAGCTCAATGTACTCATAACAAGGTGATGGTTACAATTCTTACAAAGTAATACTCGTTGCAAGAGGGGGAGGGATTGATTTGCTTTGGAGGGCTAGTGTATCTATGTTTTCATTGACTGTAGAAGGGGCAAAATAATTATGAATTATTAATACACATACCTTTTCTCACTCTCTTGCTCAAACACAAGCATGACATTCAATAACACCCAACCAATTACATTGTGTTTTTACATGTTTGTTTTTGTAAATAGTAAATATTTATCTATATAAAAACAACATAACTCAGAAACTTATTAGAGATGATCCTTGTGATAGAGTAGATTCTCCAAGTTGCTCTAAGACTAGCTCATGGAAAGGTAAATCCTCTAGGAACAAAAGTGTTGTAGAGTTTACTTCCAACAATAGTCAAACGAACATGTTTGTTCCAGTACTACAAGAAGATCATAAATAAAAAGCCATATCTAATACTCAACTTGTGCTATAGAGCCCGACCACCTAGACAATGTTCCTCGGTAAATATTAGTCTCCCTTGCTTGATTTGTACACCTCATCCCTTGCACAAGGTCTATAGAGTATTGTTCCAAATTTCACCAGATCTCTTTACCTACACACACACACACACACACACACACACACACACACACACACACACACACACACACACACACACACACACACACACACACACACACACACATTCACTCCCAATTGCAACTCCACTCATGCCATAAAAAAACGCTTCAAAATTTTTCCTAGATGTTGCATTTGATCTTTCATCTTTTTTAGTTTAACCTAGTGGTAAGCGAAGTTTTTACTAACCCACATATCTAGATTCAAATCTCACTATTCCAATTACCTTACTAGATGTTAGGGTTTGAGCAATATAAAAAGAAATGTATTATTATGATGTGAACTCTTTGTTATACAGTTACGTAATGGGAAACCTTATGCTATAGGTAAAACTTGTATGGAGACACGTCATCTAGCAACATGGATCCACATCATTTTAAAATGGTGGTGGAGTGTGGGGTTGAACACATGATGATCTAGTTGTTAATGAATGTTGAGGAATTGAGATTCAATAATACCTTTTATCCTAATGGTAAGAAAAAGTTTTTACCAACCACACCTCAGTTCAAAATATCACTATTCAACACTATTTTACTAGACTTTGGGCTGATGGCATGTAGAAGTTGAATGCACGATGATCTAATATTTATTGGACAACTTCACGAGTTGAGGTTTAATAATTATCTTTTTGCCTCTCTAGCAATACTTACTGCAGATAAAGGCTTGACTATTATAATTATAAAGGGGCCAAGGATCTATTGGTTAAAGGGATTTCGTGTATAATATTAAAAGGAAATTTATTGGTTAAATCTTTGATATATGTATAGATACTCGAGTTAATATGTTCAAGTCCACTAATGACCTTTTATGATTACATGAAATGGTATTTTACATATACATTGATCCTATTTTTTTTGGATGAAAATTTTGTGATCACAACATGATGACGATAGCATTTTATACTTATGCTTATGCTATTTTGTGTAGATGTGCTGGATGCAAACACGTAGAGCGGACACACTTTCATTGAGTGCTTCCATTGACACACCTAGATGGCATGTGCTCAATGTGAACACCTAGAGCCAACACACTTTCCTGGAGTCTTTTCCTAGAGGCAAATATGCAAAGGCTTTCCTTGAAAAGAATTTTCCTGAGGCAAACACATGAAGCAAACACACAAAGGGAACATGTGAAAGGAATATGTGAAGCGAACAGGAGAAAGGAATGCGTGAAGCAAATGTGTGAAAGGAACTTCAGAAAGGAACACACAAAAAGAGAATACCTAAAGGTTATTTCCTAAGAGATTTTCCCAAAAGGTTTGTCCAAAGGCATTACTTGAACATACCAAGTGAAAGTCTTATTGGAAATCAAATTCTTGAAAATGATCATCTTAGAATCTCACCATCTTTCCTCATATGAGGAATCTGCAAAGGGCAAAATAATCCTTGCATTGATTGAGAAACAAAACCATCCAAAATCAAAGCGATAATTACAAGTGATATGTTTTACAAACATAAAGTTAAGAGGCCTCAAGTTTGTGCTTTCATCACACCCTCAAGAAAAGCTAAGCTCCAACTAGGGATCGGCAACGGTTCGGTTTAGGCTTAGCCAGGGATCAAGCCAAACCAGTTAAGCCTAAACCGTTTTGGGGTTCTCAAACCTGAACCAAACCGGTCCCTAAACATGTTTAGGCTAAACCGGTTTGATAAACGGCTTAGAAACCGATTTGGAAACCTCCCCCCCCCCCCCTCTCTCTCTATGTAGTATACATTGTACAAGCTCCCTCCCTCCCTCCCTCCCTTTGTCTCTGTCTCTCTCTTTCCTCTATGTAGTCTCTCTCTCTCTCTCTCTATGTAGTATACATTTTGTTACTTTCCCCCAAAAGGATCCCGTTATAATATTGGTGGCTTGACGAGATTAGTCGATGAAGGAATGCCACATGGGCCTTCTCCATACGAACCCCTATCGGATGACATAATCCGATATTCGTCCCAAGGAGAAGTATTTCTTGTAGGAGACTTCAATGCGAGAACCCAATCCCGACAATGCACAGTATTTCAGATGAATAGAAACCTAGAAATGGTAAATGTTGATCCTTTAGACATAGGCACCACACGTAGATCAAAGGATCAAGGTGCAGACGCCACGAGCTTTGGCCATCATCTGCTCGAACTTGGCAGTCGGCACCAGATGGTCATATATAATGGTTTAGCTAAGTGGCCGGGCTCGGAAGAGCTCACATGTTTCCCACATGGAGGAGGGGAAAGCACAATTGACTATCTAATAGGGCGCCTTGAAGCTACCCACATGATTAACTCCTTCCGAGTGGTCCCATGCCCTATTGGCGCAGACCATAGTTTCTTATACTTCGAGCTAAAATGTGATATCTCTAAGGTCACCAAGTCTAGTCAACCATGCCATCACACCACAATACATTTCACACATGAGCTCTTTGACATATACTCTCAACATGTTCAGGCCCATCTCCCCTCCCTTGATCCCTCCCTACCGTTAGAAAGCCTTAGTACAAAACTCACACACATCCTTCACTCCGCAACAGCTAGCAGTTTCCCATATACAAAACACTCAAATCAAGGTAGATCAGGATCAATGCCACAAAATAAATGGTATGACGAGGATTGTAGGGACCTACATAGACAACTTACAGTATCGCAACTCAATGGTAGTATTACCTCCATACAAGCTCGCAAAGAAATGCGTAAGATGACACGTCGTAAGAGACGAGCGTGGGAGGCATCCCAATACTGGGAACTCTACCATATGCTCATGAGTAGCGATTGCACCACGGCATGGAAGAGACTACGGGAGCCAAGACCACAAACACCCATCGAAGGTCCCGAAACTTGGCACACATATACAGAGAGACTTTACCAAATCCCAAACCAACCACCCTTTCCAATGCCTTCCACACCCCGGCCTACCATGGGGACACTTTTCACGACCTCTAGGGTCATGAAGGTCATAAAGAA